>NW_024609835.1:76976282-77068751 GCF_016920785.2 Ixodes scapularis
AGCGTCCGGCTGGCGTACAAACTCCGTTTAAAATCGCGTCATTTTGGGAATTTCAAGCGCAGATGCGCAGATTTTGGTATGCCAGTTGTCGTGTAATATTATGCTAGATAAAAAGACTCGCAGGGTCCAATTGCGCTGTTACCTGCGTGCAAATAAAAAACAAATACAGAGAAAACTGTGTCAGACTGGCGGGTCTCTCCGGCGAAAAGTGAATCCGGTGGCTGTACCTTTTCTACTATACAAAGTTCGTACTGGTGTAGGCCTTTAGCGACCATGAGTGGATGTCTGAAATAATAAATAAAAACGTGCTCTCCTGCCGCAATACACGCAGTAGTGTAGGGTAGTACTGCCGGCTGACTCAACTGCTATTTAAGTAACGGAAGAAAGATATCCTAGTTGATCATTTACCAAAATAGAACAACAGAGAGCTATAGGCTGATTTTGGAGTAGCCACAACTATTCTAAGAACGCGAACCACTTCACAACGGCAGCCACGAGCGAGAGTTCGATGTTCCGTAGAGCCTGCCGATACAGCCCAAAGATGGAGAACGGCAACCTCCCGGTTTGTCGTCTGCTAGCGGAGTCGGGCGCGTGCCCTCTCCCTCGTTTTACCCCGCCCAACCCGCTCAACGTCCCGGATGTGTGGAGAGGGCGCTGCGGTCGAACAAAATGGTGCCGCCCAGAGAATGCTAAATGGAATGGTCTATACCTAGTATGATTTTACTAGTTTTATGTTGATTTGTCAACTAATGTTATATTAAATGTAATTTCTCGTTTGTTGAGACGACAACTTTACATTCAAGAGCATATTACCAGAATTGCGCCCAACGTGGTTTTTCGCCATTTTGTTGGCACTTGATTGGGCTTCCTTAACTGATAAATCTTGTCAGTTTCCCTTCGTTTCGGCTTACTTCGTACTGCGCCCATGACGTTCTTTCTAGGAGTTATCGTTTTTTGGGGTCTTGGTTTTTCGTTGCTTTGTTGCGTGTTCGGCGCGGTGTTTTTTCTTTATGCTTGCAGACATGCAGCCCACGACATGGTTGGAAACCGCAGCGGAAACATCAACGGTTGATGAGGACGGTGTAGCCACGTTGCTGAACCTAATGCGCATGGTCATCGCAGGAGTCTCGATGGCAGCGGCCCGATATTCGGTCACGCATAACCGTTCCAGCATCCACCGGCTGATGTCAATCGTCTGGCTGACTTCCTGGGTGCAGATCCGGGGTCCATATCACAAGAGCGAATGACATTTTAGCGGACGGCGACATTTGAGCGAATGGTCGTTTTAGCGAAAAACGGGGGCGCGCGTTAACCCATCCGTCGCGCTGCGCTTTACGCCGCTTCGCGGCGACAGTCTGCGGCAACTCATTACAAAAATATGAACTCACTTGGCCCACCCGAAAACGCCGCTTCGCGGCGTCCGACTATTCGCTAAAGTGTCATTCGATGAAACGTGGGCGTTCGCTAAAACGTCATTCGATCAAGTGAGTGCCTCCCCAAACAAAGCACGGTGCTACGCCGGCACGTCCCAGAGCCTTCGCGTCCGTACCTTTAACACTGCACGCAGCCGGGAGGCACTCACTTGATCGAATGACGTTTTAGCGAACGCCCACGTTTCATCGAATGACACTTTAGCGAATAGTCGGACGCCGCGAAGCGGCGTTTTCGGGTGGGCCAAGTGAGTTCATATTTTTGTAATGAGTTGCCGCAGACTGTCGCCGCGAAGCGGCGTAAAGCGCAGCGCGACGGATGGGTTAACGCGCGCCCCCGTTTTTCGCTAAAACGACCATTCGCTCAAATGTCGCCGTTCGCTAAAATGTCATTCGCTCTTGTGATATGGACCCGCAGATCCGCTAGTCAAGATACTATGTGTATCAACCACATCTATGATCTATGAGACTCCATAAAAGCCAGCCTGCACGGTGCCAGCGTTTTCCGAGCAAAACTGCAAAACGTCTGCCACAATAAGCTACGGGAAAAAGGACGGCGATCGCACCCAGTAACCTCGTACCCTCATACCAGCATCTTGAAACAATCCACATATCCACTACTGAGCCGGGGAGCGCCTGGCGGTGCCACATCTGTGCCAGCCGCCAGGTGCACACTCGAGACGCGCAATCGTTTGAGGCATGTACCGACGACCGTCTCTGGACTCACTAGCGCTAGCTACGGCTATGCCCAGCATTGGGTCACTTTTCCGTCGACGTTTTAATGAATACAGTTATTCGTTTATTGAAACAGCGACTTTGTAGTGCTTTCAGGTGGCACATGCTGCAAGGAAAGCCTACGACAGGACGTAAGAGTTTTTCTCAGCACAGTGGTTCTTAAAAATTTGAAAATAAATTGTTTAAACAAATAATATGACTTTTAAAACACTTAACCCTTTAAGTGCCGCGTCCGATTATACGCGGGTGCGATGGTGGAGAAACTCAAATTCTGCTGCACTCTGTGAATGTAAAACGACAGTTTTTGATAAATAAATGTAAATACAAAGGAATACGATCGTGTCAATGGGATTGAAATAAATTCGCGCAGTAGAAATAAAATCTCGCAATGGTGCGTACAAACAAAAAGAAACGGCCATAAAAAAAATTACCTTCCCCCCCCCCCGGCCCTCTCTCCTCCGATCGGTTGTCAAAATTTCACAACCCCGCCCCGCCCCCCCCCCCCCCCCCCCCCCCCCGACAAAAATTATGATTTCGTGCACGACACTTCACAAAATATTATTAGCCATGGTAAGTCTGTATCTTGGACGTGGAAGTCTTGTCTCCAGACATCGCACTATTTCTCAATCTTTCTTTTTTGAGAAGGCACATCAGCGCTCTCAGAAGCTTCGACTTGGCTTGTCCATTCCTCCGTAGGTTTCACGAGGGCGAGGGGGTGATGAAAAGTGATTTGCCAAAAAACGTTTTTTGGTTGCTGCTCAGTGTCGCCAGATGGTCGCACAACAAACGGCTGAAGGGAATAACCCAAATATAGCCAAAGCCGCTGACATTCAATATTATCTTTAAAAAAAAATCATAATTGACTTTTAAAATTTTTAGGTATAAACGGTGCCCAAAATTTCCCTCAAACCAGCAAGATTTCCCTTTTTCCCACATAGGTTTGAATATTACCTTAATTTGGGAAATTTCTCTCGCGTTGGCAGCCCTGCGCATACGTCACAGTGACGTAGGGACGCCAGCTCCGGTTGCTATGGATACTGGCGCACGCTGACGCGCGACGCCCGTTTTCATCGCTCATCTGTCAGTCAGTCAGTCAGGTGAACCAAGTCCCTTTCAGATCAGGGCGGGTACTCTGGAAGAGTGCCTCTGGTGTGCCACTGGTCCCCTGCTTTAGGCTAGGTAGCGCAAGCTACTGCCCGGTACAAAGGGCACAGCCATTAACAGCCATCTATTCATCTATTACTGACTGGAAGGGAGCGCCGAAAGACAGGGACAAAAGAAGTAGGTAACGACGACACGTGGCGCACTCGCAACTGAAGGTTTATTGGAAAATACAAAGACTTAAATACTATAACAAACCACTTCATTTCCTGTCACCCCACTCTCTCTCTAAAAATAGAATCTCCTTATCTAACAATGCCACAGACGGCTCGCTGACGCACTTGTCAACGCCCCTTGTTTTGATAATGAATGCTTCGTGTACTTCCCTTGTGGTTTTATCGCTGTGTCGTCCCAGGATGGCGGTGTTAGTAAACAAAGGTGTGCACGGGCATCTAGCGCAATGTACTGCCAGATGCCCTGACGGCGTCTGTTTGACAGCTGACGCATGTTCTCTTGCACGTTCATTGACGCAGCGGCCAGTTTGTCCTACGTAGGAACGCCCACATGATAATGGAATGTCGTAAACGACACAGGATGAACATTCCAAAAACTTATTTTTGTGTTTTGTTGTGCATTCTTCCCTGTCCCTGTGTGGGTAGTTAATTCGCTTGCACAAAGACGAAAGTTTGCTAGGGGCCGTGAGAACCACCGGAACGTTGAAGCGCCCCGCCACTTTTTTCAGGTTGTGGGATACGGCATGAAGGTAGGGTATGATTGCTGGTCTACCTTTTGGTCTTTCATGAGCTTTCTGTGGAAGGCCTCTAAACTTTCTCTTCAATCCATCTGCTACATCAGCAAGTGTTCTTCCCGGGAAACCCGCAGCTAATAGGCGATCAACCTGCAACAGAAAACTCCTGCCCATTTCATGTTCACATGATTTCTTCAACGCTGCTTCAAGGCAGGACGTGACGATACCTTTTTTTATCAGTTTAGAATGCGCAGAGTCGTACCGTAGCACGTTTTTCTTAGACCGGGGCTCATAGGCCCAACATGTGTGATCTTGAAGAAACGTGAGCTTAAGATCTAGAAACTGTAGATGCCCCCCCGATGTTCTCTCATGGGGGGCATCTACAGTTTCTAGATCTTAAGCTCACGTTTCTTCAAGATCACACATGTTGGGCCTATGAGCCCCGGTCTAAGAAAAACGTGCTACGGTACGACTCTGCGCATTCTAAACTGATAAAAAAAGGTATCGTCACGTCCTGCCTTGAAGCAGCGTTGAAGAAATCATGTGAACATGAAATGGGCAGGAGTTTTCTGTTGCAGGTTGATCGCCTATTAGCTGCGGGTTTCCCGGGAAGAACACTTGCTGATGTAGCAGATGGATTGAAGAGAAAGTTTAGAGGCCTTCCACAGAAAGCTCATGAAAGACCAAAAGGTAGACCAGCAATCATACCCTACCTTCATGCCGTATCCCACAACCTGAAAAAAGTGGCGGGGCGCTTCAACGTTCCGGTGGTTCTCACGGCCCCTAGCAAACTTTCGTCTTTGTGCAAGCGAATTAACTACCCACACAGGGACAGGGAAGAATGCACAACAAAACACAAAAATAAGTTTTTGGAATGTTCATCCTGTGTCGTTTACGACATTCCATTATCATGTGGGCGTTCCTACGTAGGACAAACTGGCCGCTGCGTCAATGAACGTGCAAGAGAACATGCGTCAGCTGTCAAACAGACGCCGTCAGGGCATCTGGCAGTACATTGCGCTAGATGCCCGTGCACACCTTTGTTTACTAACACCGCCATCCTGGGACGACACAGCGATAAAACCACAAGGGAAGTACACGAAGCATTCATTATCAAAACAAGGGGCGTTGACAAGTGCGTCAGCGAGCCGTCTGTGGCATTGTTAGATAAGGAGATTCTATTTTTAGAGAGAGAGTGGGGTGACAGGAAATGAAGTGGTTTGTTATAGTATTTAAGTCTTTGTATTTTCCAATAAACCTTCAGTTGCGAGTGCGCCACGTGTCGTCGTTACCTACTTCTTTTGTCCCTGTCTTTCGGCGCTCCCTTCCAGTCATGAACAACCAACTAGCCCAACTTAACATTCTATTCATCTATTCTTTGCGAATTCGCAAAATTATCGAAATAAGGCGATTTCGCTACAGTGTACTAGAATACTTGGGTAGCGTTTGGACCAGAGTGGCTCGGCAACGGGAGCTCGTGAGGGCACGTGTATTGACAGTTCGTGGCGGCGCTGTAGTCGAGTTATCCAGAAAAAATCGCGCGGCCCACTTTTTTTTTTTTTTTTTATCGCTTTGAGGGTACTACGATTTTATACACACCGTTTCACGTTATGTTGTACCGCAGCGAAGGCTAGAAGCGCGAGCTCATAGCGTTGGCAGCTGCTCTTGGTGCACGAGAGCTTGTGCCGCTGAGATGGGTCCATATCACAAGAGCGAATGACATTTTAGCGAACGGCGACATTTGAGCGAATGGTCGTTTTAGCGAATAACGGGGGCGCGCGTTACCCCATCCGTCGCGCTGCGCTTTACGCCGCTTCGCGGCGACAGTCTGCGGCAACTCATTACAAAAATATGAACTCATTTGGCCCACCCGAAAACGCCGCTTCGCGGCGTCCGACTATTCGCTAAAGTGTCGTTCGATGAAACGTGGGCGTTCGCTAAAACGTCATTCGATCAAGTGAGTGCCTCCCCGCTGAGATATGCCCTAAAGCAAGGAGCTCGCGCTTGTAGCCTTTTCCGCGGTACGACACAAGGTGAAACTGAGTATAGTTCCGTGTGTTTTTAACTTCGAGCGGTGCGCATGTCGGGACCACGATTTCATAGTTCCGCGTGTTCGATCGTAATATGCTTTGAATCTTGTGTTCTGATTTTGCGGATGGTGAACGCGTAAGGATAGTGCCGAAATGCCGTCGGCGAGCTTAGGTGCGCATCCAGCACACGCCTGTGACTTTTCCTGATACTTTGGCTGGGCATGCACACTCGCGAATCTCACGAAGGACGCACGAGTAGTGGGTAGCTACCCGTGCTGTTTTGAGCCTTCCAGTGACTATGATTCAAAGTTTTACCAAGGGAATGAACTCAGTGTCGATACGTGCGTTAAATCAAAGAATACGAAGAATAGTCTTTGTTCTGTTAAGAATGGAACCTTCGGCGACCTTCTTCCGAGTTTCAACGCTGCGGAAACGAGTCAAGACGAGTCCGGGACCGTCGCCCGCTTGTCGGGACCGTCGCCCGCTTGTCGGGGCCTGCGCGAAACGAGTCCCGACGAGTCCGGGACCGTCGCCTGCGTGACGGGGCCTGCGGCAACAAGTCTCAACGCGCCCGTGACGTTAGCGGGACGTGTGTGTGTGTGCGTGGTGGTTGGTGCGCTCGGGAAAGGGAGAGAGGCATGGCCTAACTGCTGAGAACTTTGACTACGTCACACTGGACGACGGGTTGCTGCATCGCACTGGCTGCCCTGGCTGGGAGTGAGGGAGAAACGGACCCTATATAAGGCGGAGCGCGAGGCTGCTCCGTTGTTCTCTCGAATTTGACGACTGTATCGCTACCATATAATTAAACCGTTCGTTACGTTACCAAGTCTCCCACCTCCACTGAACCCCTGGGTTCTTCACTTCGGGGATTGGACGTCGTCACGAGACAGGAAGCCTCCGGACGTGCGGCCTAAACCCCGCCTCGAACAGTTCTTGGCTTGCTCCTGTTTGCTGATTATGCAATAAGATGCGTTTAATTCTTGTCATTTTACACTTGTTTGATTGGGAAGCTTTTGTAGAAAGTTTTTGTGCACTGAACGATAACCTATATCAATACGTTGCAAGCCCAAGGGTGCCAGCGGAATATCAGATTTTGTTATCTGAGTTTCAAAACAACCAACTTAAAACCTTCTTACTCCCATAATCGAAAAAAAGGAAATGGTTAAGTCCAAGGCCTGTACAATATTGTGTTTATGCTTATGGAGGATTTTCTTTTAATTTTTAACAGAGCTTTGCATAATTAATTAAAAGTAGGTAGTAGATACGTGTATGTCGTCTGCACTGTACATCTGTAGATCTCGGCGGACCCTACATGGGTGAATAACCGTTGCAATATTTTGATTACTTAGCCGAATGTGGTAATTATATTTTTAGTGAGCGGTTTAATAGGCCATGTT
Organism: Ixodes scapularis; assembly: GCF_016920785.2. NCBI lineage: Eukaryota > Metazoa > Arthropoda > Arachnida > Ixodida > Ixodidae > Ixodes > Ixodes scapularis. Next base: position 76,983,727 of record NW_024609835.1, read on the forward strand.
GCAATTGCAGCTTTAAAGGGAGCCATTATTAAAGGCCAACCCTATCTAGAAAGTTCGCGAACAAACACCGGGCTTTGAGATATTCATCGCTGAAAACCGTTGTTTCTGTCCCCTCGTCACTAAAAGTCAACAGCGCGTCTTCGGTGGACTCGCCGGCGCCACACATCAAGACAGAGTCAATATTCTATGTATTATTTTCATAACGCGGTTTCTGAATCAAGCGAAGAAAGGCAAACTTTTACGATAAATTTCGCGAACCTCATTGCCTTTTCGCGAATTGTCGAAATTGTGCTTGCCTTTAATAATGACTCTTTTTAAAACTGCAATTGCACCATGGCCAATTAAGCCGTTAATAAACAAGTTAACTAACAGATTTTGGTTAATTATTAAACATTGCAAACGGTTATTCACCCATTTATGGTCCACCGAGCACTACAGATATAACGAAAGACGGCATCCACATATCTGCCACATCGTTTTTTTCTTTTTTTTTTTTGTAAAATATGTTAAGTTCTGTAAAGAATAAAACAAAAACAACCTGTATGTCTGCGTGAACCAGATAAGCCCCCTGTGGAACCATGGGTCTTTCCATAGAGGAGGCTATGGTCTTTCCCTTCGAATACCCAGCTCAGGCGAGACTCACCGGGTTGTCAGAGAGCAGCTGTCGGTTAAATGTATTGTTATGAGCGTGTGGGTTTCAAGTGGTTTACCCTCAAGAGGATAACACCATGTTTGTGCTGCACATTGTAACCATTGTTTCAATGCCGTGCTGTAAACTAATATAACTTTTTCCTTGCCTGATCTACGTGTGCTCATGTTTTCTGCTCAAAATGATGAGAGATAGCTGCTTGTTTTCTTTGAACAAGCAGCTATTTCACATCATTTCACATCACAAGCAGCTATTTCACATCAACTGGTTCCACACAGTGGAACCAGTTGCCATCCTCCATCGTCAGCACCCCTGATGGAACAGTGTTTTACGATAATCTACTAGCCCATTATCTATAATTTCTCATGTTCTTGTTTATACAGGGTGTCACAAAAGAAAATTTACACGGTCTTTTTTACCGCAAAAATAAACTAGGCATTGCCGAACGTTCATTCTCCGCCCAAAGCTAGCGCTAGAGGTCACAAGTTCCAGATGCCAAAATTTCAGACTGATCCGATAACTTAATCAAAAATTATGTGATTTTCTGAAAATTTCAATGGGAAAATGGAGCCCATTTTTGCCAGTTTTCGGTTTCTGGTGCCATAGAGCCCCATGTGTTTGAAAACTCCGTCGGCCGCCATTTTCCCATTGAAATTTTCAGAAAATCACTTATAACTTTTGATTAAGTTATCGGATCGGGCTGAAGCTTTGGCATCTGGTTGTAACCTCTAGCGCTACCTTTGGACGGAGAATGAGCGTTCGGCGATGCGTAGTTTATTTTTGCGGTAAAAAAGACCGTGTAAATTTTCTTTTGTGACACCCTGTAATTACTGTTATTATTCTACTACTGCGTCTGCTATTGCATTCTTCGTTCTACTGCCCCCCCCCCCCCTTATGTAATGCCCTAACCGGGCCCTTAAGGTGAAAATAAATTAAATGAAATAAATGAAATGAAATTAATCTTATAAAGCATTACTTGTTCATCCCACGTTGTCTCAGTTTGTGGACTTAAGTTCAATGTTCAAACGCGTGATAAAAATTGTCACGGCTTATAAGCCATTTCTTACAAGTGAACGTCGGGTGGTCCTCGGATGGTCGTGGCAGCCACGAAGAAATAAAAGACTCTCACCCCTCTGTGACTGTCGCTTGGCTGGTTCGTCGCCTAAATGAACACAAGAATGATACTAGTCAAGTGAAGTGAGCTGATTAAGGTCAAGAAAAAGAAGGCGGACAGAAAAGAAGACAGAGAAGTTAATCTTGGGTGTTAAAAACATACTAAAACAATCTCGGACTTACCATTCGACAAACCGAAAGTCATTCTACGCTGAAACAACTTGCAATCCGCTTATTTAAAGTCGTAATTGTTTTGTTTTTTTTATCTAAAGGAAGGGTAATGTAGCTTGTACCGTCCAATACATTGAAGCATCATGCTGCTAACGATCGTGCCGCAGCGTAATTGATGCCGCGGTACGACCGCTGGCAGGTCGTAGCTGTTTCAGAAATCCTATGTGCACTCCACCAAAGCGGCACCAAAGATTCCTATTTTCGCGCGTGCAGCCGCGCGTGCGCACACCTTCTGGATAACGCGCCGGTGTCGACACCTGTCGCGATCAATACAACGCGCTTCAGGCGAGCCCCTCCCTATGGCCCCTGCGGTCCCAACAGATCAGTGGTCCCAACCACTGATCTCAATGACAATTGCTGGATCGCGCTTGCCGCTCCCGCAAGTGAAGCCACCGGGCGTCACTCGCTTGGGATACGATTTGCCGTTTTTGCTAGCCTTTGCTGCGGTTTTCCAGCGTGCTGACGACACGTTTTCTACTCGTTCGTCGTCATTCGCCGAAGAAGTTTTTTGAAGACTCTGTGTATTGTTGAGACTTTCCGTTGTGAACACGTGGAAAATTTTACGAAAGTGCAGTGTCGCAGGAAAAAGGCACAACGCGTCGAAAGGAAGGGCTGGCGGCGTGTTCAAAGCATCCTTGGCACGCCGAAGTGCCGTGTCTCTGTGCCTTCGCGCGCTTGGATACCGACCAAGAACCGACGCCGTGTGAATGTGTTTAGCGAGTGCAATGCGCGTGAAGCCGTATCAAAAGGTACAACTCGTCGAAAACGTGTCGCCGGTGTCGCGGCGTGATCAAAGCTTCCTTGGCACGCTGAGTGATGCATCTTTGTGCCTTCGCACGCTTGGATACCGGTCAAGAATTGACGCCGCGCCAAAGTTCTGAACGTGTGTCGCGCGTAGATGCCTTTAGATCATTTATATATATCGGCCACGGAGTTCTGGATCGTCCAGCTGTTCCGGTGAGTTGCTATCAATCAAAGAGGGAGATCTGTACGTATTCTTATGTTCTATATTAACCATGGCTATGTCCCAAATCTACTCTAATAGATTCCGTGGGAGCACGAATAGGGCAACGTTGTACGTGGAGCCAGGGGGGTTTTCGAAAGCAAAAGTACAAGACGGCGAGAATGAAAATCTTTGAAGCGCGGCCGATATGGTCGTGTGCAATCTGTTGACCAATTACAATTAGGCGAGTCGCGTAGGTTGATAATAAGCCAGCACTGATCAGTGATGAGGAGCTGTTGTGCACGGTATTGTGTAAATCGTCTAAGGACGAAAAAAAGACGTACCTTCTCCCCATCCTCCGTCGCTAGTGGACGCTGGATTAAGCTTGTTCCTAAACCGCGAGGGGAAAAGACGCTGATCCAGAGGCACGAACAGCTTCACGCACATTGCACTCGCTGAACACATACACACGGCGTCGGTTCTTGGTCGGTATCCAAGCGTGCGAAGGCACAGAGACACGGCACTTCGGCGTGCCAAGGATGCTTTGAACACGCCGCCAGCCCTTCCTTTCGACGCGTTGTTCCTTTTTCCTGCGACACTGCACTTTCGTAAAATTTTCCACGTGTTCACAACGGAAAGTCTCAACAATACACAGAGTCTTCAAAAAACTTCTTCGGCGAATGACGACGAACGAGTAGAAAACGTGTCGTCAGCACGCTGGAAAACCGCAGCAAAGGCTAGCAAAAACGGCAAATCGTATCCCAAGCGAGTGAAGCCCGGTGGCTTCACTTGCGCTGCAGCGAACAAGCGGGGAAGCGCGATCCAGCAATTGTCATTGAGATCAGTGGTCCCAACACTACCCAAGTATTCTAGTACACTGTAATTTCGCCGCACAGAACTTCGACAAATTTCGATACTCTCGTTTTTGCTCTCGTCAGTGAAATCACATCCAGTGGCCCCACTCAAGGCCCCTTGCGGTAATCGTGCATACACAGCGCCCCTCAAGCCGGATGGCGACAACTGAAGGTGTAAACAAGAAAAAAAAACGAGGTTAAACAGAATTGCAATAAAATTAATTGAGTATGTCAAGGGCATTATTTAAAAAAAAAATAAGCCCAGTTATAATAATGAACCAATGTGGAAAGCAAAATTGAGCAGTGGTCACGTGGTTACAGTTGTTGTGCGGAGGTACGGACAGTACGGAGTGACGGAGTCCGGAGTCTTGCTGGTCTTGCTCACTGTGGTCCAAGCTGAAGTCCGAGACTGTTATCAGATGTAACGGTTATTTATGGCTTCTTTGGACTCGAGACGCTCGCGCGGAAGCTTCGTGAACACCGGGAAAATGACCTGCTTTTGGGCAGGCGTTTCACTACTGTTCTTAACTTTCATCGGAATCTCGGAAACTCGTATCTCCCCCCCGTATAACATAACGTTTTGTAATAAGAGCATAGAATTTCCCCAGACGGACTGTTCATTTATGGTAAGTGGTCCACTGTTCGGTACTGTCTCGATATGTTGGCGAAACGTTGCACGATCTGATGGCTTGTCAAGTTCCTAGTTACAATCTCGGGAACGAGATTCGTTGTGACGACCCCGACGTTGCGTCTGTAACTCGCCGATCTCCACTGGTTACATGACTCACCCTTTTGTTACATCTTTCGCAGCTCGGAGCTCCTCCCGGTTCCTGTGTTATTCACCACACCAACAGTAAGTAGCAATCTCTAACACTGCCTGCCTGCTGAAATGTGGCACGAAAAATTTTTTTGAAAAAAAGAGCGTGTAATTAATGCTCTTTTGACAATTAAAGTATGCACAACCAACCTTTTTTCCCAGATAGAGGCATTGCGCTAGCACTCGAGCTACTGAACACCCTAGACGGCTCGCGCTCGATCATGCCGCGCTCACGCGCAACTTGTACCAAAACATCCCACGCAGGCGATTTCTGAAGCATCCAGTATCTCTGCCTCGTGAAATCACTGCCTTTTACCCTGGTTCATGCTGGAGTAAAATATCCCCCTTTTTATATCCTAAAAAAAAATGGAGTACACTAAAGAAGCATTCCTCAGCATTGTGCATTATTGCAAAGCAAGTTAAAAAAAAATTCCAGGAAATTTAGTAAAATTAAGAATAACATTTATTTTGACTCAGAAGGGCCACAGTGCCTCAGAGGCGAGTAGCTCATATCACGGGGCTTTGAGGCAAGGTATCTAGTAACATACTACAATGAATATGTACAAATGGCAAACTTGTAGGAGCATGGAAATTCATGGCTTGCGCAAACGTCGCAACAGCGCCCAGTGTAAAAGACCTTTCTGCTGTGCACATACTTTCTGCAGCGTATATTTTGTACCACCAAATTTATTTCCCTCAACAAGAACAGGTGGAATTTCAACCATTGATACGGTGCAATATTATTACATGCAAGCCATGTGACACTGTGCTATTCAGATTGAATAGCACAGTGTCATTCCTAGCTTCAACACTGCAGAGAAGGTTGGTAAATGACTTGGCTTTTCCTTGCTTTGTGAGGGACAATAAGGATTCAGCACTATTTGATTCACACCACAGTTTTCACACCCCTAAAAATACAGGCGGTGCATGATGTTGCCCTACTGTCTTCGCGTCAATGGGGGTGGCAAAGCATGAAAGTATGCACGCTGAGTTCTGTGTCGATTTGCGCTTGCACTTTGCTTCGGGCCTTGCCTGTTATCTTCCTGGCCTTTACTTTCTGTCCCAATAGCCCACTTCCCAAGGCAAGGAGATAATAGGATCAACATTAATAATTGTCCGTGGGCACTGCATACATGTCTGTCACAGCCCTTATCGATAGGCAGCACAGCTCAGCAGAGTCTAAAATGGTGCATGACAGGTCTTTCATGCAACGAATCCTTAAAGCTGCCATGAAACAATATTGCATTTGAATATGCATGTTACACTAGCACATACGGACACAACTACAACACAAGCATACTCACACACAATGCTACTGAATCAGAAGCTTCTTTATTGTTGCATAATCTGGAGGATTGAGTCAGACCATTTCTTGCTGTCTCTTCATAAATCTTGCTGATGAAGCCGTGGAGGTCACATTCTTATTTATTTTTATTTATCCAATACCCGCAGCGCCTTTCGGCTTTGGGGGGGTCGGTTACATACGCCAAACATTACTTGAATACACACAAGCACGCTTTTTGTGAAGTACAGTTGGGTTAAATGACGGCAAGAGTACTTATATACATGGAAGCAAATCCCAACCTTGCGACACACAGCATCACTGTATATCAACAAATAACAACGGGATAGTTTATGTACATCAAAGCAGATCTTGAATCTGTGACACACATTACATAACTTTTATTTTAGCAACTTGACTGATTCCAGGGCAGAATAAGAGGCATCGTTTGACAAAATTGATACTACGGCAGAAGGTAACCAGTTCCATTGGCAAATTGTTTTCGGAAAGAAAGCACTACTAAAACTGTAGTCCTACATCTGTACTCACGAACCATATAAACGTGATCCAGTCGGGCAGATTGATAACTTGGCGAAAAAAGATAGGGGTCTTGTGGGATTTCGGTTTGGGAATGATATATGCTGTGAAAAAACTTCAATTGAAGCTTTGCTCTACGGTATTCGAGTGTATCCCATTATAGGGTCTGTTTTGCATGTGATGCACTAAAATCTATCTTTTACTGACCTCCCCTATACATAGCGGGCCACAAAGTTTTGCACTCTTTCTAGTTTATCTCTATCGGTGATAGTCGGCGGGTCCCACACAGTGCAGGCATATTCTAAAATAGATAACACATTTGTTTTATACAACAGCTCCCGGGTGACTTGAGGAAAGTTGCGCATATTTCTGCAAAGAAAACCCAAAGATTTTGAAGCCTTTGCCACAGTATAATCGACATGTCGACTCCAATGTAATGAAAATGTAAAGAAAATGCCTAAATATTTAAACTCAGAAACCACTTTTAGATTAATATTGTTTATTTCATAACGGAATTCGCTCACTGTTTTTCTTCTGGAAAATATCATGCATGCAGTTTTATCCAAATTAAGATTCATCCACCATTTTTCACCAAGTTTGTATTGCATTAAAGCTTTTTGAAGGATAAGACTATCAAATTTACAATTAACTTTTCTATGTAATAAGCAATCGTCTGCAAACATTCGCATACATGATGTAACGGACTCCGAGATATCATTGATATAAAGTAAGAAGAGTAAAGGCCCCAAAACCGACCCTTGCGGAACCCCGGATGCTACATCAGAAATACTCGATTTTGTGCTATTTACCATCACGTACCATCTTGCGCGTAGGTGTTTGGAAACCCAGGAGGTAACACAAGGGTTGATATTATAAAGCCACAATTTTTCAACTAATAACACGTGAGGTACCACATCAAAAGGTTTTTTGAAATTCAAGAAAATACACTCGACTGTTGAATGGCTATCCAGCGCTTCAGCTATATTGTGAGAAAATTCCGTTAATTGTGTGACGCAGGACAACCCCTTTCGAAAGCCATGCCGTTTCTGATTAAACAAAGAAGGAATATGCATGTGTTTGGAAATAGACATGTACAGGATGTGTTCAAGAATTTTACAGCAAAGGGACGTTTAGGAAATGGGACACAAATTTGAGACACTGTTGCGAAGCTCAGATTTATAGTTGGGATTACAGACGCTATCTTCCAATCATCAGGGAGCGAGCAATAATTTAGTGACTTTGTAAATGGTAATTTTAAATATGGGGACATTGATCGTAAGCAGGATTTCAGTAAAGCAGTTGGTATACAGCCAGGGCCAGCAGCCTTTGAAGCGCTTAAGCCCTCCAATAAAACTTCTATCCTAAGAGCATCAAAGAAGATATCTTCCATGAGCGATACATCCGCCAGAGCGAGGTCATCTGCAGTGTTGTTATTTATAACAGGTAAGGAAAATACAGACCTAAAGCAAGTGTTAAAACATTCAGCTTTGTCACCAGCATCAGTGACCATATCGTCACATTTCACGAGGGCAGGAGTAGATACATTATCTTTTTTATTCCTCTTTATGTATTTCCAAAGTTATTTAGGATTTTCTTTAACTTTAGTTTGGAATGTCTCGAAGAAAACTGAGTTTGCTTGTTCTATTTTCGTTTTTAGATTACTGGTTATCGTTTTTAGTTTGATGATATTTTCAAGCAACGGGTTGTTCTTATAGGCCCATTAAATTCTTTGTTTTCTTTGGGTCAAGTTTCGTAGTTGTTTTGTAAACAAAGGTTTGCTATTATTACGCCTCAGTTAAAATCCAAGAGGGAACAAAGCGGTCTTGCAATTCCAAAGCTTTTGTCTTAAATAGTGTCCATAATTCAGCTATAGAACATGATTCAGCAAACGTTTAAAAAACAACAAAATAAGCATCTAGTTCAGCATTTATTGCGGTAATATTAGCTTTACTGTAATTAAAAGTATGTCAATTGCTTTCATTCTACATTTTTATGTGATCCAATATTTCACAAAGGACAGCGTTGTGATTGCTGATTCCCGGAATTACTAATGTAGTTTGCACCAAATCCGGTTTGTTTGTGAGGAAAAGGTCTAATATGTGGTACTCTCGAGTAGGCTCTAGCGCTGTTTGAGTCAATGAAAACAAGTTGATAAAATCATACATTACTGCAGTGAGCCTACGAGTTACTCCAAAGTGTGTGCTTGGTTGGTGCCAGTTAAGATCGGGCAAATTAAAATCACCAGCTATAGCAATGCTACCAGATTTAATCGTTTCGGCTGCGGCTGTGAACTCGGCTAGTACATCGGCTGAGTGAGTGAGTGAGTGATTTATTTGCACTTAAATTGGTGCGCACACGGCGGCGTGCCAGGCAAAGCAGATAGGCAAAAACCCTTACGCCTGTGCGTCTGCCAGCCTGCCGCCATGTGCGTTGGGAGTTATAGCACTACCCAGCTTTAGAAGCGTTAAAATTATGATGGAAGTGATGATGGAGGTGGTGGTGATGACGATGGCGATGGTGATGATTATGATTCAAGAGGAAGAGGGGGTGAGGGAGTGAAGATCATGATGGCAGCAGACGCGAAGGCATTAGTCTAGCGAATACCTTGCAAAGTTCCCGGGATTCATCGTGTGATGTGGGCAGAGGGCTACGAGAAGCTAATGGTATGGTCAAAAAGTCTCTAATGGCGGTAGGCAGCAGGGATTCGGTGTGACGAACAGTCCTGCCTCGAAGAAGTTCGGGCTGACCTGATCTTCTACCGAGACGTACAGCTGCCGATAAGCGAGTCCCCGAAAGAGATCCGTCAAGCAATCGGCACAGCACGCAAACTCGAGAAATCCGCCGTCTCTGATCGAGGGGCCGCCAACCAAGGGTTCTGAGCCGTGTGTGGTGCGGCACGTTGGTCGTGCCAGGGGACCAGGCACAGATTTTGCGGGTTTTGCGGCGCCGCACACTCTCCAGTCTCTCGATTAGGTGTTGTTGAGGGGGAGACCAAACTGCAGAGCAGTATTCCAATGAAGGCAGGACTAAGGATGTATACAGTGCCTGCAGGACCGCCGGCCTACCTGGCCTTGCGACGCGGGTGATGAAGCCAAGCGTCCTGCGGGACTTCGCGATAACGCCGGCAAGAGGTGCGGAAAAATTCAAGTTTTGAGAAAACGTGACACCCAAGATGGACAGGTGGTCTGATGCGGGTAATGGAGTGGTAATGGAGTGTATATACAGGGCTTGTCGGTTTTTTGCAGTTTGAGAAACGTATCCCGGAACTCTTTGATGCGCTCAGGCTTAGGTGTTGTCTCGAGATCCATCTCTCTATATCTTCTAGATAGCTTTGCAAGTGACATGCGTCAGACTGGGACGAAATTGTCGTCGCAATCAATGTATCGTCTGCGTATTGCACTAAAATACACTTGTCGTTGCGTGGCATGTCTTGCTGGTGGGTGGTAAACTTGCTGGCGGGTAGTAAAAAGAACAAACTGCCAAGTCTTAGCGTACACCATACAGCTTCGCATGATCCTAGTTCAACCTCAATCTTGCTCGAAGAAATCCTTTGGTCCACTAAAATAAACACACCACCACCATGACTATTTCTGTCTTTTCTGTAGCATGTAAGATTATCGGGAAATACCTCATGGTCTGTTACGTCATCAGTTAGCCAAGATTCTGTGCCTATAACAACCGACGGTTGAACTGTATTCACGAGAGAAGAAAAATCATCACTTTATTTTTGATGCTACGACAGATATTAACAAGGAATGAGATTGTAGTGGGTGAGTCAGCATACAGTCACTTAAACCGCACTACCTGATTAATCTTATCATCATAAATGTATTTGGTATCATTCAGATAAAGAATGTGGTGCCTAAGGTTAACCCGCTTATCGTTATCTTTGCGACTTTTGGCAAACTCCCATAGATAACGTCTTTTTCTATGTATCTCTTCAGAGAAATCTTTTCTGATACACCGATGGCCAGAATCTTTCAACTTCTTTTGCATTTCCCAGGATTAACTGTTTTTCCTTAAACAACGAAAAATTTGCAATCAAAGGTCATGTTTTGTCTGGACTAAATTTCCCAATCCTATGAGCTCTTTCAGTGGTTGTAGGCTTAATATCAAGCTTTGTTTCACATAGTCCTTTAACTAATTGTTCCAACACCGCCCATGATTCATTTGCTTTTTCATCTTTAATTAAATAAAACACAAGATTACATCTGCTACAATTTTCAAGATTATCAACCTTTGACACAACGGACTGCATTGCACGCTGTTGGCTGTCGCAGCTATTCCTACACTCTGTCACGGCCGCCTCAATCTTCGTAAGTGTTGCAACCTGAGTTTCCAAGGATAAAATATGTGTTTTTAAATCTTCAAGGGTGGCCCCTTGTGCTAGTTGTTTTGTTTCAATGTTATTTAATTGGGCCTTAATCTCCAGTTGCCCGTCCAAAATCATCTGCAGAGTCGGCTCATTAACAGGACCTGGGTTTAATTCAATGTCGCCACCCAATAGAAGCAATGAAAAATAAAACGCAAGCCGCCGAAACAAGAAAAAGCGATGACATGTATGGCACTTCACAAGCGAATGAGACTTTACACAGTTATACAGCACTGGGGGTGGAAGTGGCAAGATAAAGACAGCAAACCTTTTACAAGCAAACAATTCACTAACCTGCGTGAGCAGCAGAAATTGCATGAGCGACAGTAACATGGTCATGCCGGCTCCATGCCCCAGTTGGACACTGGCAGTTGCCGCCTTTTGTAGCCTGTAGTTTACCTCGAAACTGTCGGTGCTGTTGCACTGTTCGTAGGCCGGTTAGGGACATTGGCCAAAGTCAGCCGCGGCGCACGTCGGAAACCGATGCTTGCGGTCGCACTTGGGTAGCCTGTCGCCTGGTGCACATACTTGGGACTCAGTGCCGTCGTCTTCGATAAGTAGCTGCCGTGGTGCCGCACCACACAAGACTTGAAAGGATTGAGTGCCGTCGTCTTTGATAAGCAGCTTCCGTGATGCAACACCGCACAAAACCTGCATGAGTAGCAGAAATTGTGTGAGCGACAGTGACATGGTCGTGCCGGCTCCACCGCCCAGTTGGACACTGGCAGTTGCCGCCTTTTGTAGCCCGTAGTTCACCTCGAAACCGTCGGTGCTGTGCCAGTATTCGTAGGCCGGTAAGGGACATCGGTCAAAATTAGCAGCGGCGCTCGTTGGAAACCAATGCTCGCGGTCGCACTTGGGTACCCTTTCGCCTGGTGTACATACTTGGGATTCAGTGCCGTCGTCTTTGATAAGTAGCTGCCATGATGCAGCACCACACAAGACTTGAAAGGATTGAGTGCCGTTGTCTTCGATAAGCAGCTTCCGTGATGCAGCACCGCACGAAACCTGCGTGAGTAGCAAAAATTGCGTGAGAAACAGTGACATAATTGTGCCGGCTCTACGTGACATAGCTGGCTCCATGTGACATAGCTGCGGGGATCACTCCACGGTGACGGACTTCCAGGGGTGGAAGTGTTGTGCCTTTGTGCTCCAATCCACTTTTGCTGCACCATCCTCTCCTAAGCTGAAATGCTGTGCCAAAACTGACAGAAAAAGATTTTTTTTTTCATCTTTTTTTTAATTTTCTAAATTTCTTTGAGCACTCTTGTTTATTGACTACAGTGGTTTACCGAATTGTGGTTGTTCAGATAATTATGAAGCAATGTTATAAACCCACCATACCGATGTGCAGTGCTTACAGTCTCCAGCTGGTGGTATGGGCTCTCTGCTCTAGTTGCCTGTGGGGAGTTAGTGGAACATATTTTGACAATAACATGCACATGCATCCAAATGCTAACACAGCGTTCGGCTCTGTAGCATTTGGCTGACACAGCCGAACGCTGCATCGAGAACGCGCCCAAATAATTCATGTTGTACCCGCGGGTTTAGTTCTCAACTTCACCGCTAGGGGCACGACCGTTGAATTTACTCCCCCAAGGGGTCTCCGACCCCTCGTCGAAGTCTGTGGGGAGTCTGAGATCCCCCGAGACCTGCCTGACCTTTAGCACCGCCGATGTGATCATCTCAGCATCAAAGCAGGTGATTCTCGTTTGATGAAAAGGGGTGCTAAGTGCCTATTTATTTATTTATTCCGGACCTAGTAATTAGACACAGCGTTCCGTGTTTCATTTCATGGTATTGTGTTCATGAGCCGTCAAGCGCCAGCAGCACGAGGGGAAAAGTAGATGCTTTTATTGTTGTTCAGAAATATACTGGACTTGGACAAATGTGAGCAGCACGCAATAAAAGTGTGTTTATTTCCATTGCCCGTGCCAGCGCCTTCGAAGCACTTGTTTAGGCACGTTGCTTTGTGCCATAAGTGACACAGCTCGGCTAACAACGGCGTGTAGGTGCTGATCTCCAAAAATGGAACATGCATAGGTGGCTTTCATGAGGTTAAACAAACATTTGTGTATTTAGGGTGTTTACCTTTGCTGAGACTGCTGCCGAAGCTCTTCATTCTTGTCGTAAACATCAATAAAAGCGATGATTGGTTGTCTCATCTGTAAACTTTCTTGTAAATGACGTACAAGGAAAATGCACGCTCTGGCCATCAAACAGCAAGAGGACAAGATGAACAGTGGGAATGTCCTGCTGAACAACGTAAACTCTTAACTCTTGTGCTAGAATGTGGTCTTACTTGCCAGTTTTGTGGTCTTACTTGCTAGTTTTGTCAGTCACATATTTTTTTTTATCAAACCCTTAAGCAAGCGTTTATTTTAGTGAATCATGCTTCTTCTAGTATGGGCTTAAGCAGCTTATGTAGGAGCAGGAGTGATATTATGAAGTTTTTAATATTTTGCATTTGTACTGTTATCATTATGTCGTATGCAGTCTGCCTTTAATATATTATATGCGATTGTGACAGATATTTTTCTTTATTTTGTTCGTTTTAAGTCAGCCTTGCAAAAGTGTATTTTATTCAACCAAGAGTTATTGTAAGGTTGTATTTGCTCTGCAAACTCATATTTGTGTCCTTACAAATGTCTGTGTAATTTTGTGCATGTTAGTATTTTAAATAGTGTTGCTGTAAACACGAACAGACTGTGCACCACACAAAAGGCGTTACAGCTGTTTGTGGGCACTAAAGAAAATAGAACAATAATAATAATAATAATATCATTATTATTATTATTATTATAGTGTTGCTGTAAACACGAACTGACAGTGCACCACACAAAAGGTGTTACAGCTGTTTGTGGGCGCTAAAGAAAAATAGAGCATTATTATTATTATTACCATCATCATCATCATCATCATCATCATCAGATAGAGTAGGATCATACTTTGTTAACTTCGGTATTGGAATTCATTTATATTTGCTAAACAGAGACTCTGAACATTTGTATTTTCTGTTGATGAAAAGTAGTCAGTAAGCTTTGGGCTTTATTTCAAACCGTACTATTGCATCTTTAAATGTTTTCGTTTTCAGTTGACTTATAAAACTTGCAATTCTGGTTGTTAAATAGGCACAACATTTTGTTTTTAAGAGGCATAAGTTGTGCTTCTTTTTTCACTATGACGATGAGCGGCGAACCTTCAAGATTGCTCGTGCAGCTTGACCCTGATCGAACTGCTGGTCCACAATGATTGTTCTTACTAACCTGACCTGTAAATATCTAAATAGCCTTCAACTTAATTAAATGTACATAACACATCATCATTTTTTAAGTTTGTGTAACATAGCCAGATTGAAAGAAGATTCCTTTCAAAATACTAATATTTCAAAGAGGATGTGGTAGGACAAGTGGTAATGAGAAAGGCATCTTGATATTAGATCCTTGCCATTAATCTGCAATGGGCATTTGTGTTGTATGTTTGCCTTCTTTTCAAGACTACTGTGTGCAGTCTATGCACATTCAGAAGCTGACGTTCTACACCGTGCGGACTATCTAAATGTGCGGACTATACAAGGATTTGTTTTCTAATAACTCGTCGTCAGTGCAGCTGGCGCTGAGTGCAGTTCTCAAAATCAAGCTGTTTCATACTAGCCATTAGTCAGCGAGGAGGGCTGAAACTCTCAGTGTGTTGCTCTCACACTCGATGCCCTTGTGGGTTATATGCAAGGAAGCTGCACCCAAGCTGACAGTAACCAAGCTTGATCTCGATGGCTTGAAAACTCAGTTCTTGCAGCTGTAAAATCATTACTACAGGTGAATAAGTGACTGTGGAGTCTTTCAGAAACCATGGTCGCTTTTAAATTGTGGAAAAGTGTTCATGCTTACTGTCGCTTCTTTTAAAACAATGTGAATTATTAAAAAAAAAAAAATCTGAGTGCTGTCAAGAAATGGCATCTACATTTGTCAGGGTGTCTAGCGACCGGGAAAATCGGGGAATTGTCAGGGATATTGTCAAAGAGTAAAGCTATGCACACTTCATAGTGCACTTTGGCTGGAAATGGCTATACGCACTGTGCGAAACTCGTATGAAACGAATGGTTACAACGAGTTTTCTAAGCAGTGGGTTAGCATAGCGGTAAGGTGTCTGTTTTATGCGCAAGTGGACGCGTGTTCGATCCGCGGAGAGGGCCTACTTTTTTCTTTTTTTTCCTCGAACATTTTGTTTTGTCGAGGCATTCGGTGATATTTACGACATTTCCTTTTTACAATGAACGCTTAAAAAAAAAAAAAAAACGAATGTTGTCGACGAAGTTTTGCAGAACTAAACGGTATGGGACTCCCTTTCTGGAGCTGCGATTGGGGACAGCGGGGCTGGACACCGCAAAGCGGCGTGTACCGGTTAAGTTTTGTAATCAGTAGCCGCACACTGTCGCCGCGAAGCGGCGTGAACGCAGGCGTGGGGGGGGGTGTGTTAACGAGCTCCCCAGTAATACACGCGCTGTTCGAAAAGAGTGACCCAAGCGGCGAGCTCTCCGCGTAGTGTGTATAGTCATATCCAGCCGAAGTGCACTATGTAGTGCGTATAGCTTCACTCATTGTCAAAAAGCGAGCCCAGTCAAGGAAAACGAGCCGGAAAAGCCATAGAGTTCTCTGAGCAATTGCTTGACGACTTAGGGGCAGAAAAATAGGCAATAAATTCTACTTAGAGACGAACACGGAACGCGAGCGAAACGCACCCGATGTAGTGTGTGCTACCCGATGCAAAGGGAACAGCCGACATATTCAGTCCAAGCCATGCATTGGATTGGATTAAGGGCATGGCACTAGGCTAGATCTAGTTAAAGCCACTAGACTTAGTAACAAATGGGAAAGCCGCAGACCGCAATTCAATTCAATCCAATCCGAAAGTATCCATCTGGCGATACGCACTTTCAAATACTTTTGGATGCGGCCATACATTCGGTTATTGACGTGTGTCGTTGAGCATCGTGTTTCCATTGTGTTTCCGGAAGTGGCCTTTTCGTTGACGATGTCGGCAACAAGAAAGGGCTTGTTTAATCCGGACTGGACGAATCCGAATATATCAGAATATGCAAGTTGGATTAAGCCTGTGCAAAGTGATCCTCACAGCGCTCGGTGCTCAATGTGCCGCAAAACGTTTTCTTTGAGCGACATGGGAAACACGGCAGTTTCCAGTCACGCATCGAGCAAGAAGCCCCTTGCTGCGTTGAAGTCACAGTTAAGCCGTTCCCAATCTGGACTAGTCGTCTTTTACGGCAGCAACGAACGTTTCGGCCGGATGTAGCGGAGACCGCACATGTGCCTCGGAGGAGCCTGCAGTCGCCTCAACGAGTGCGAAGACGTCAACGATCGGCTTTTTACTGAAGAGCGCTGTGACAAAGGCCGAGATAATTTGGTGCTTAAACTCGGTAGCGATTCACGGATCCCTTTGTTCTACAGCAGCATCGGCCTCACTCTTCGCTCTCATGCTTCCCACATGTGAAGTCGCTGCAAAACTTCAGTTAGGGAAGGACAAGGTAGGATATACCATCTGCCATGGTATTGCGCCCTACTTTCGGAATAAGTTGCTAACAAGCCTCGCCAGTGTGCATTTTGTAGTTGTTTCGTTTGACGAGTCGCTCAACAAAGCGACTCAGAAGCAACAAATGGATGTGCTTGTCTGATATTGGGACACTACCAGTGGCACTGTGAACACGCAGTACCTCACCTCATGCTTCCTGGGCCACACCTGTGTGGAGGACCTGGCATCAGCATTCACGGAGGCCACAGAACCGATCAAGCAAGCTAAGATACTACAAGTTTCTATGGATGGCCCAAATGTAAACTTGAAGTTTCTAAGGTCGCTGAAGGAAGAACTGAAGGAATTGGACGAGAGCCACAATATTCTGAACATTGGACTGCACGTAATGAAGTTGTGGGCTGCACGTAATGAATGGTGCATACAAGGCAGCCCATGCTGCAACTGGTTGGGATGTAGCATTTCTTCGCAGTAAGCTACAACCTCTTCAAATATGTGCCTGCTCGTCATGCCGATTATGCCAACTTCACCGTGCGCAAACTATTTCCTCTCAAGTTCTGTGCAGTAAGGTGGCTCGAAAACGGCGAGGTCATCACCAGGGCATTGCAAGTTCTTCCGAACTGGGCAAAGTTTGTAGGGTGCTCAAAAAAGGCAAACAAGCGGCCAACATGCTCCAGCTATAGCACCATTGTGATCGCACTCGGTGATCAGCTGTTGCCGGCAAAACTAGCCTTCATGCTGTCGATTGCTGAAGAACTGGAGCCATTTTTGGCAGAATTTCAGACCGACAAGCCGATGGTTTCCTTCCTTTCGACGGCACTGTACGACGTCCTACGATTTCTGCTTGCAAGAATCCTCAAGAAGGAAATCCTGAATGCCGCGAACACGCCCCTTAAGCTACTGAAGGTTGATTTGGACAAACCCGAGAACTGTATAGCTGTAGCTGCCTTTGACGTTGGGTTTGCCGCAAGAACGAGCCCCGCAAGGCACCCAAGCTGCCACAGCTCACCTTGTTCAAATTCAAGAAAAACTGTGTTTCCTTCGTTAAGGTGTGCTCCCGAAAGGTGATGAAGAGGTCACCGTTGAAGCATAAACTAACTAGGGGTGCCAGCTGCTTGGATCCAGCATTCACATTGCCTCTGGTGGCTGTCCGCAAACGACTGGCCCTCGCACTTGAAGTGCTTTCAGAAGAACAGTGGCTGACCGGTCTACAAGCAAAACGGGCCCATCGTTCCTATGTACAGATCTGTTCACTGGGCCTTGCACAGAAAAAACTGAAAGATTTTGACAGGAAAAAAGAGGCTGGACATTCTGTGGCTAGATCTCTGCTCCCATCATCACAAAGCGCTGCTGCCTTTCTTCAAGATCATTCTATGCTTGTCTCACGGCAATGCTGCTTTAGAAAGAGGCATTCTCAGAGTGCATTGTTGAAAACTTGAGAGAAGAATCGCTCATAGCGCAGCGAGTAGTACACGAGGCTGTGCTGGAAGCAGGTGGCATGGACAAGGTTGAAATTACTGACAAGATGGTGCAGATGGTTCGCAATTCGTACAGCGTCTTTCGAGAGAAATTGCAGGAAAAGAAGGAAGAAAGTCGGGAGGAGTCAGATGTTCAGAAAAACAAGAAAAGAGTGGCCGCTCTTGTGAAAGAACTAGAAGAAAAGAAGCGAAGGTTGCTCCGTGAATCACTAATGGAGGCCGGTCTCCTGCAAGAAAAAATCGACTCCCTTAAGAAGTAAGATGTGTGCTTGGACAATTCTTCTGGAATAACTGACACTCTTAAGCAGCAAAAGCAGATTGTGTTTGCATAAACCTTGTACAGTATTAGACAATCTAGTCAGATACCCTAATTTGTGCTAATTATAATTGTGCTTTATTCGATAAAAAATGCCTTGTGTTGCAATGGTCTTGTATATTTAACCGCCTCTACAATGGTCAGGGAATTTCACCTGAAATTGTCAGGAAAACCTGAAAAAGTCAGGGAATTTCAAAATAATGTTTTGCTAGACACCCTGATTTGTATTGTTCTGTTTATTGGAATGGAGTGCTATTTGTAGGGGGAACTCACGCCGCATTATTTTTAAGAGGAGCAAGACATGGTTGAATTCTTTAACGCCTAGTGTGGACTAGTATGTAACCGGGAACCGGGCGTGGACTGGTACTCCAGGAAAAAGGGTACTTAGAATGTTACCTGGGTGTTTTGAATGCATTTGTTCAATAATGTCGCTTCAATAACGCGTATCTTCAATTTTTAAAAAAAAAACTTTTTTTAACTTTGTTGGATTTATTTTGGTTACAAAAGATTTGTGCAGAAGTGTGCTTGTTAACCTGCTGACCGTTCATGCCTCCACCTTCTTTCAGGTTGCAAGGTATATGGGTATGAATCCTGGAACCTGGCCCCGGAGCATGAAGCAAAATCTTTGGTCGAACTTGACTATAGCATTTCTTTGTCAACCTACGAAAATTCTAACGAGCTAACATTGAACGTCTCGATTGATACCCTTTCTAAAGGTGTGTATATTTGAGCACTCTTTCTCTCTCTGCTTCAAAAGCCTTCTCATACCTGTGTGAAATTGCTGAATACTGCCAGAAATTGTAAAAGCTTAACTTTGGACTTTTTTCTTTTTCATTCGGTACAACATTGCTTGTCCTATAGGTGTGCGTAATCTGTCTCCTTTCAAGTCATTAATTCTGTTTCCTGCACCTGCCGCCGTAAAATTTCACTCTTGTTTTTTCTACACACTGTGGGCTGAGCACATTGCATGTTGCTCTTCTCTCTCAATCATTCAAGTCATTTGGGGTTGTCCAAAAATTGTATATACTAGTATACACCCTTCAACCATGGCTGTCTGAGGTATTGGATGTTTGCCATCTTTTCTCTTGACAACAATCAAATCAAGGAGCATTATTGGCAGCTCCAGTGGAAAGTTTTCTGACTTCCTTTCGTGGATAGATGGTTTGGTCACTGAGGTGCTGTGAATTTTTGATGCAGTCATCAGTCAATGGCTGTGCTTCGTTTGATGGCTTCACACTCATGTCATTCAACTTTAGCTTTTGAAAAGTTTGAAGCCTGTTTGAACACATTGAATGCTGCCAAATTCAAGTTTTTGTTTTGATTTAAGGGGTGACACCATCTTCAAGTGTCAACTTTTAAACCAGTTTGCTCAATGGTGATAAAATTTGGAGGATCCATTCATCTCCTTGTCTAAATGCTCTGTAAGACATTTCATCTTCATGGAACAAATTTTCCATAAGCTATAGGGGGAGATATACAGCTAATGATGCAAGTCGCCTCACTTAGCAAGGAAATCTATCATACAAAATTGCTGCAAAATATGGAACATTTCTAAGCTTCAGCCTTAACCAGAACATATTGGGGGCGCAGCTATCTATATTTTACTCTGAAATCTGTGCTTTTTCTATGCAAAATATCAATTTGAAAAGTGTTCCACATAATGGGGCATTTTCTCCTCACCAAAGCCATACTTTTTGGCTATAAAAACTTCACTTAAATTTAAAGAAATAATATCTAGCCACATTCCTTATTAAATTTCAGTTCAGAAACATCCACAGCAAAGAATAAATTTGGCAATTAATTGAAATGACAGATTTCCTAAAACAAAAGTTGCTGCAAAAAAGTGAAACTGAGAAAGACCTATTTAAAGTTTCTGCACCACTACATTCGATTTTACTCGTGGTGGTAGCAAGTAAAAAAGGACGACAAGCATAGGTGATGCCTTCTGCTTACACCCAATCTCCTGCATGGCTTTGCCGAGTGAGTCCGAGCTTGGAACGCTTTCTTCGATTGTCATTTTGTTGTCGGCATGTGGACATTGATTGTGAAACAAGTGAGGAGTTGGGTGCGCTTGCAATATGTGAACCACCAGCGATTCGGGGTCAGGAAGGCGTCCTCGAGATAGAAAGCTGACAAACCGACATGACTTTACATAAACGAATGTCTGTGTTAGTATCAGTTGTCTGTTCAATCAGGAGGGGCTTTCCGATTCTTGTCCATTTGCACAGCCTCTTCCACGTGAAAGTTGGACTTCTGTGGTGGTCTTAACCAAATAGTGTTTAAACAAAAATGTCTAATGTACTGAAACTCTGAAGAAATGCTCTTTGAAACGAGGGTATGATCATCATTCTAGGACAGACTGGTGCAGAGCTAAGGAGTTAGGAAATAGGAAGCGTCGAAGTTTCACATTTGTGAAACGTAGTAAGATTTTTCATAGCAGCTCACCAAAAAGTATTATGTTTCTCCATGAATATTTCAGATACTACGATAAACATGCACTATTAGTTGTGAAAATCCACAATACATACAAAATTTAAAAAAAAGCAGGGATTTCAAACACACAATCTGCAGGCCAGGACGCAGCCCTCAAGCATCCCCTAGCTGCAAGCCCCCTTTCCTGTGCCTCCGAGCGCACGCCATAAATAATAGTTTCCTATCATTGATTCCTTTCTGCTGGAAAAGGAGCTCGTCCCATATAACACATTGATGAACGAAGAGCGTGTTGGTGCGGGTCAGGATTGAAGATATAATAAGCATGTAAGGCAAGGACAACAATACCGCATCTTTCAACTAGCGGCAGACATATAGAAATTCCAAATGCGAGCAACTGATCTAACTTGTTCTCACATTTTGCAATGTTCTTTTTTTTTTTTAACTGAGAATTGCTTCATCTAAATGTTGGCTTCTCTATCCTTTCTCACGTAAATCAACCGGAACGACAATATGCCACTACATACGAGACTAAAAGTGCGAGCTTTGCCCAAAGAGGCACCTCAGCTGCATGAACTTTCGCTCAGCTAAAGCAATAGCCAAAGATAAAGCTATCAGGTTGGGCTTCTGGTCGTCAGAAAATACCTTAGAATACTAGTCCTTTCTTGATTGTAAACATTCAACCGAGACCTGTCTGGGTGGGTGGAATGATTAAAAATAATCAAAAAGTCCTTTTTATAATGATGCTATAAAAACTGTTGGAAAAGCAAAAACTGCTGTGTAAACAGGTACTTGTTTCCTGACTGCTGACCCTTCTGAATGGTGGAACAAGTCAACGATAGTCTGATTCTTCTTGTTCCATTTAAAACTGTCAGCGCATTGACATTTGAAATCTTGTTATCATATTAGCTGTGAGCCCAAAGTAGACAAATACCGTAAAATACCGCAGGAGCGCCCACTTCCTTCAAGCACCCACTAATAACATTTTCCAAACTTCCGAACTCTTCAAATTATATGTTAACCGCCCGATTTGACCGTAGAAGCGCCCATGCCTAGATTAATCCACTTTTCAGTAAAAATGAGGTGGGCACCCCTCCGGTATTTTATAGTATGCAAATCAATGCTAAAGATGTCACTGAAAAAACCGCGAGCTTACGAAAAGTGGAGCTCTAGAAAATCTTCGGGGTGCCTCTGGGAGAGTCGGCTGCTTTGCGATGTGAAACACCATTGCTGCTCTTGTTTTTTTGTCCTAAAATATTGAGATATGCCCCCCCCCTCCCCCCCCTCAATGGCCCTTGACCTCTCGGGAGTGAGCTATTTGGCCCCCACGTTCGAATGAGTTTGAGATGCCTGATTTAAAGAAACTGTCCTCGCTTCGACAAGTTTACTTCTGTTTGTTACTGACAGATCGCTTGGCTTTCTGTTTTCTTAATTTATTGCACCAACTTGCCCACTAATGTTGCCTGAATGCTTTTTCACACCCTTAGATGTACGAGGCTTCACATTCAATTTGTTGGAATACAAATTCCCAAATAAGTTGACCTGGTACAACACCTGCCGCCTCTTTGATTATAGGGAATTCTCAGCGGACCAACCGGTAAGCAGAGTTGCACTTCTGAAGCAACCGGTAAGCAGAGTTGCACATAAGCATTTCGGATTTATTCCAAAAGCTTCTTCCCTGTGATAGCATTAGAGTGTAAAAAAAGCTTGTTTATCTCTCACTTGTTTATTTATACCTGCTTGCAGAGCTTGTTGCAATGATGTGATTGCTGTATCATTTGCACCAAACTGCGCCAAAGCGCTTACCCTGCTACATCCTGCCACTTTTCCAATATGTGGAATTTGTGCCAGCATTGCACCAAAACTTGTTTTCACTTGTTTTCACTTTAATAATACTGACAACATAATAAGTCAGGCACCGCTACGCGGCCAGATCGTTAGGGTAGGCTTGTGCGAATTTCCATAGCTTTCGATTATCGTCACAAATAACATAATATTCTATTTTATTCTGTATCAAGCATTGACAGTACTTGGAAGTTTGGCAACATTTCTCATGCACATTGTCTTTTCTGACTGGATAGCTAGCATCATTGAGTGTACTTGACACCATGCAGTGGTGTATTGCAGTGAAGCGACAACTGCGTAGGAAGCGTCACAATTTAGCGTATCTTGATTCACCGCAGCTTACCCGTCTGCTGAGCGACTTTTTCGGAATAAAACTGAGGCTAGCATATGAAATCATTATATTCTGACTGTATTTCAATGAAATATACTACCTGGTTTGCAGGTTATTTCATACCTAAAATAATGGCACACAGCAGTTGGTACTGCCCTTCATCAATCAGCATCCTGTTGCCGTGCCTTGTGCCTCTACGCACAATTAAGCTGCTAGCTAAGGAATCAAACATGCCATGCTCTTTATGCTATGAAAAGGTTGCACAGAAGCAGGAAGGCAAAGTAGACATGAACACATAAATCTTAACATGAAACATGATATTCAGACTGGTATGAATGAAAATGAAATGTGCTTGTGCTTATGCTCCAAAAGTAGTTTTTACTGCTCCAAAATAGACTTTTGGCTGCTCTAAAAGGTGCTCCAAAATGACTCAGACCAATCACATTACTGTTATTGTGAAATGGGGTTTCAACCTCTTTATTAACGAAAAATTGGTTTTTCGGTTCCGGGAGGCGAGGGTGGGCGGGTGATTCTGAAAAGAGCTGCAACATCACGGATGAAGCATACCTTTATGACCATGTGACTGTCACTTAACCTCTTCACATGACGGCAGCCACGTGGTCGTTTAACATTGTCACGTGATCTCATGTCAGGTCATTCATTTTTGTCTGGACGACTTCCAGACAAACACGGGAGTTTGGTGGGAGCCTAAGCATTTTTGTGTGCTTTTTATTTATGTGCTTGATCAAAATATAATTTTTAGTACAAAACTAATGAAGCAGTAGATATTTAAAGGGATTGTCCGGTCGAAATCGGAAGTACTTAAGTTTTTGCGCTCGTTACGTCGAGGGAGCCTTCATGTAGACAAACAACATTTTTATTTTGGTATATGATCTCCCGTTATTAACTAAATCTTTCATGAGCGTATGTACGAAACTGCACCCCCTAATTTCGCCAGTGTCAATGGCTGACATCCGTAGCTGCTGCGTGACGTCGCAAAACGCAAAGGTTTGTCGGATGGTCAGGATAACAAGCGTTGGTCGATGGATGTCTTGTATTTTGTTTCGAATTATATAGTCTCATAGGCCAGTGGTTCTCCAATGGGAGTCCGCAAAAGCCTTCTAGGGGTCCGCGAAGCCCTGCCTCATCAGTCAAGCCCGGCAATAAGAGTTCTTTTTTTTTTTTTGTCAGGTCGAAAAGAAATGTTTCAGTTTTCGGGCGAGTTTTTTCGTGTGAATGTCAATAAGAGAGGTCTACTTCACACTAGCCCTTAGTTATATCCATTTATTAAATGATTGTTATATTTAACATATACCTTTTCTCTCCTCTCACCACGAACGGGGTCCTCCATCATCTCCGCCGATCCACATCTCCGCCGACCCGATCCGCGAGACATTGATGGTGGAGAACTACTGTCCTAGGCTGTACCCTACTGAAATAAGGTTCTTTTATTACAGTTCCCAAGCGTGCGCAAAAAAAGTCACGCCTTTTAGCAGGATATTACTCGAAAACAGCGATAAGCTTCGAGCAAATGTATGCCGTTTCACGCAAACACAACTGCTACGACCACCGATCGAATCAGGAGCGCTTTCAAAGCAAAGGATGCAGATTTTGCCTCTGAAGCGGCAACTAGGTACACGAAGCGGTATCTGGGTACACATATCGGCAGATCCACTGGATCGGTGTTGTTTCCAGGTGGTCTAGTTGTTGGTTTCGGTTTTGCTGCATAAACAAATTTATTGATCCGATCTGGGCAAGGAGTGGATGGACTTGGTTTAATATTGTTGGCACAGTATCACACCTCACCTTACGAGCCTTCTGTCCACTGAACTCAGCTCGTAGCTCTCTTCTGTGAGATGATTGCTGCATAAGCGGGATCTCGATCTTGACGGGAACCCAGTCCCTACGCACGGCGACGATCTGTTTTGCTCGTCACTGCGCGTCTCGCGGAAAAGTGTGGAACGTCATGTCTTGGCTCGCACGTGCTGCACGGTGGTTGTGGCACCCAACCGCGCAGCAAAAATCTCCCCAACCACGAAACAAGTCGAGCACAACGACAAAAACGAAGCACGCTGAGGCGTTCACTTGCAGGTAAACGACGAGACAAAAATGCTCGCTTTGTGTTGTGTGACGTCAGAGCTCCAATGTTGCCACCGAAAACAGTAATTACGCTAGGGTGCGATTGGAGCAGTGTAAATTCAATTACTCATGCAGAGGGGCATATAAAATTCAGATATTGCACGTACGATGCGTCTCGAGGCAATAACAATGATATTCAATTGTTTTCTCAAATACAAAGTTTGACCGGACAATCCTTTTAATGCATTCATTGTGAGACAGCATATTTGCCTTACTTCGCAACTCCCACAATGTTCTTGCAAATCCAGACCCTTTGCAGCCCGTTCAACTTTACCCCCCTTTGCAGGCCATTTTCCTATAGGTTGTTTGATTGCTTCTTGTTACTTCGATTCTTGTTTTGTGCTTTGAAAATTTTTCGCAATCAGCCCTCATCTTTTGCTGGCTGATTGTTCAGATTTTATCAAATTGCAGAATTTTTGCTCGTAGACAAGCGCCGAAAAAAGAGACAGGGACAAGAAGTTGACGTAAACACTGGCGCACTCGCAACCAACATTTATTGAAAAACCTATCTTTTAAATAATTATGAAAAAATGTCAGTCATGAGTACAACCAATGTAGCCCTCTATTAAAGTGGTTATGACACGCCAAAAATAAATTGAGATAACTAAACTGCTAGGACCCATTGTATGTTCCTATAATCCTGCTAAATTGGTTTTGAAAATGGCGCGATAGTTTCGGGGATAAATTGATTTATATGCGGGTCCCTCGAAGGGTGGATCAGGGCGGAGCTGGAGGCTGGCTACGTAGCCAGCATCCAGCATGGTGTCTCCTTGCACGCACTCACAGACTTGGCTGTCTTGGCGTATCGGACTTCAGCTTCCTCGTTTACCTTCCACATTTTGAGCAAGCGGTCCGTGACGATTACGTCTACGGCATCGCTCGCCTTGTCAAAGTGTTCGACATTGATCACAGCAACGATGAGAGTGATTGCTATCAAGAGATGTTGGAAGCTGTTCATTTTGACTGCGACCCGCTGGCGACCAGCTCCAGTGACGGCGAGTTGCGGACAAACTCGCCGTGGTCACTGTTGTCCGGGAATATCTCGCAGGCGCATGCAGGGTGGAAGGTCAACAAGCCGGGGTGCTTCTTTGCACAAACAGTTCCTTCTTCTTTGCACGAAAAGTTCCCTCTGAAAAGACAGAAAAGTAATCTTTAAGTAAAGCCCAAAAGCTTGTGGAAGTTGTCCACGCTAATGCCACACGAGCTCTGGAACGGTATAGCGCCGTTATATTTGGTGCATTCTCTGACGGACTTAAACGAAGGTTCATGCTCAACCAAATAGAAAATATCTTTCTAAATAGGTGCAGGAAAAACATCTTTGAGAAACTGCGAGGTCAGGGAAGTTTTAAAGTCTTTCGATTTGTGGACGACTTTCTTGCTCTTAGCAAGATGGCTACAGCGGCTAGCGGTGAAATCAAAATACACTCCAAGCTCGTTACAACAGACCTTGATTTTGACCAAGACTTTGTTCTGTTGTAAAAGGAGTATGTTGTATGCAGATATGAAGTTAATTCAATGGTATGTAGAAGAAAATCAACCGAACTTCACAAATTAGTATGGTATATCCAAATGTCTGTTGTAACCAGGTCTGTTGTAATGAGCTTAGACTGTAATACTAGATGTGCTTAACCACCGAATTCACAAACCTCACTCCATTTGAGGCACCCCTCCACTTCCTCAAGGTACGTGTGAGGGCCAGCGCTGGCCCTTGCACCTTCCTTCATGAAGTGGAGGTGTGCCTCAATTGGAGTGAGGTTTGTGAATTCGGTGGTAAGTCTTGTGGTGAAGGCTTGAAATGTTTGCATGGAGACAAAAAAGGGGCAGTTGCAGTTTTTAGATCTCAGGCTCAGCCTTACGGAGGATCACATATGCTGGACGTACGAGCCACGCTCCAAAAACGGTATTCTTCCATTCAGCACCGCCCAGGCTGTGAAACGAAGGGTTGTCTCTATGTGTCTTGAGGCATCTCTGAAGAAGTTTTGTGAGCACAGTGTGCAAGAAAGCTTCAAGAAACAAGCAGCACATTTGTAGAGGGCTGGCTTCCCCCCAAGTGTTCTGGTGGAGGTGGCAGAAAGCCTAGTCAAGAAGATTAAAAGGACACATAGGCAACCTCGTGATAGAAGTGCAGTAAGGCCAGTTGCAATTCCGTATATGCACTCCATAACCCCAACCCTAAAAAGGTAGCTAACCAGTACAACATTCCAGTGGTTTTTTCGGCACCCAACAAGCTGTCGAGACTGTGCCGTAAAATCAACTCCCCCACAGACACTGCAGAGAAATGCAAAAAATTCACAAAATGCACGACGGGAGTTGTTTATGAAATTCCAATGTCATGCGGGTCTGTATACACTGATCAAACAGGCCAGTGTTTCAATGATGGCGCGCGCGAACGTGATGCGGCAACACGAGCAATGCCATCAGGAAATCTGGCCACGCACTGCAGCCGCTGCCCTTGCTCCCTGTCATTTGATGACGCCAAATTTTTGGCCAGATACCCAGATAAAGTATCTTGAGAGCTACACGGGGCATTTGAGGTCAAAACCAAAGGTACGAGGTGCACAAGTGACGCATCCAAAGCCTTATTGGCAAAAGAACATGAATTTCTCAATAGAGGGCTACACCGTTTATAGTCATGACTGTTGGTTTTTTTACGGCTATACTATAAGGCAGGGGTCTCAAACTCAGTTGAGTATGGGGCCAGATAGCCCACACTGGAAAGGCCGAGGGCCAAAGTTGGGGGGGGGGGGGGGGGGGTTAAATATTTGAAAGAGAAAGAAGAACCCTCGTGCTCTTTGCTTTTTGTGAACTCAGTTTGCCAGTGACATCTTTAGATTTGATTTTATACTTTGGGCCCTGGCCTTATGTGATAACAAGAATTAGAATGACATTGCCCCGTCAACGTGCTGGCATTTATTTGGAAAAGCCACCTAGCCTTGACTTAATTAAAAAATCGGGATTCATAACCGGTTGCCTGCGGGCCGCGTCCCAGCGAGTCGCGGGCCGCATGTGGCCCGCGAGCCGCGTGTTTGAGACCCCTGCTATAAGGGATTGGTTTTTCAATAAATGTTAGTTGCGAGTGCGCCAGTGTTTACTTCATCTTCTTGTTCCTGTCTCTTTTTGTGCCACTTGTCTACGATCATGAACCAACTGGCCCAAATCGCCATATTACTGAATTTTTGCATTGATGCTTCTCTACTAGGGTAGTTGCAGCAATACTTTTAGTTTACATTAGACCCTTTAAAGAAGAGCAACCAGGGAGATATAAAACATTTTACATTAATGCTAATTGGCAGTACTGCACCTTCTTAAAATGAATGATCAGAAGCAGGAGCTTCAAAAAACAATACAGTACATACTTTATACAGCGTACTTTATACGCTGTATAAAGAAAAATTTGTGTGACCATCAACATGGCCAGATGAGTAGGATTGCTCTCGTCGATTGTGTATTATGTGAACGGAAAGTCTGTTTCAGGTCAGCCTCTACTACGACTGCTACTACAAAATTCAAGGGGATTCTGACAACAAGTTCTTCTTGCTCACGGCACGTGGACTGCCAACAAATAATGTTGGCGTCTTTCACGTCACGCTTTCAACGTCTTCTCATAAGCAAGGTACAATTTTTTTCCATGATCTAGCTGCCGCACACAGGGATACCCCATAAGCTAAACATACATACATACATATGTGGCTCTTTCCAAGTAGCCGTTATGCATGGGCAGTGCTCCCCAACCTTAATTAAAGGGACACTGAACTTCCAAATATATGCCTGGATAAGATATGTCAGACAAAAAGTGGATTTATGCCCAAAACAAAAGCTTTTTAGTGCAATATTTGCATATTGAGACCCGTTTCGAATTGGGAGGTATTCCGATACACACATATTTCGGGGTCGACACCTTGAAATAGGAGAATGTTTTGGACACACTCCTAACTCGGGATGTGTCTCGTGACGCAAATATTGTGTGAAAAAGTTTTTTTGTAAAGTTCACTTTGCATCATATTCGTCCTATCCAAGTAAATTGTCTTTGAGAGTTCAGTGTCCCTTTAATGTCACTGCAAAAGGGCCAAAACATTGATCAATTGCAGGTTACAAATAGGTTGGACACTGGACAAGGTGGGATGTCTTTGTAAGGTGGACTAATAATCGGGGACTCAAAGTGTCACCAGGTAGTTTGTCCGGCGGCTGCAGAAATAGAGGTAAAAGTACTAAAGCAGTATGCACCCATGGGTTATCCACGGATACACGGAGGCGCACTCAATGGGTCCTGCGGGTGTGGATGAAACTTTATTCAGTTTCGCAGTTATCCGATTGGATGTGGATACTTTGCGCCATGGACACAGGATGGACGCTTTCTCCAAAGTTTGGTTAGATTACCATGATATCCCGAAAGCTAGCCCAACTAAGAGTGAGAGCAAATCGGGTGAAAATGAGGAGCGGGCTAACTTTCGGTGTACGATCAAGAAAAATTTTTAAATGCTATTTTTGTATTCTATGACCCGCCAAACTTGTTTTACAACTGAAGGACAATAAAGTGTAGACAATTGTCCTTCCCAATCTGCAGTGTTTGCTTATCTCCCGCTGTAGCTAGCTAACCCCTTTTCGACCGAGGTACATATTGCTGAGATCGCTGCAATTACTAGGAGTAAGCTACTATCTTTAAGTGCTTCTGAAAAAAATAAAGTAGCAAATTGTGTCAAAAACAGGGGTAGGGCATCTTTCAGGATAATATGGTAGATGTTGACACGCTTTTGATGTGCAAGGCTGCAGTTCACCTGGCCTTGACTGACTGCTGCCTTGATGTCTAGGTCTCTCATTTCAAGGCAGAAGTGTTTGGGGTTCAGTTATAGCATCAGAAGGCTATAACTTGTGCTACAGGTTACTGCACTTGTGCAGTAACTTGTAGCACAGGAGATTGTGCTATTGCAAAGCTCAGCAGATCGTTCCCTCAAGTAGAGGAGACACACTCGGGCCACAAAATGGTGTCTTCCAAAGGGCCTGTTGGCCCCAGGATCACGGCACCAAAGCGTTTGTTTAACTTTTCGTTCAGATCTGGATTGGGCCTTCATGATACTTTTGTCATCACATGCCATTTCTAAAGTTGACAGCAGTGTTTTTGGTATACTCCTGTATCATGAGAGATGCATGACATTTGGAAGGTTGAGCTTGGACATGCACATGTGCACCAAAAGTGGTGTCCGAGTAAAAGGAAATTAAAAAGAAGAATTTTAGACTATAGGTTTCATGTGGTTGCAACTATAGCTGTAATTTCCAGATGTTGTTTGGATGCAGATATTTAAGTTATTATCTGCATAAGGAAGGCTCTACTGAACAGTGTGCATCAACACATGGCTCAGGTTAGCTGGGATAACACTGTTTGTTGTGCACAAGAAAGGCATAAGGCTGTTAGTTGTTGTGAAAACGGACAAGCCCCGGACCAGACCCTCCCTATCTAATCCGTCCGGCAACGGTGAACTCATTGAGTAGCATCGCCACATGGCTCCGGTCGGCTTGCCCGAAACGAGGCGAGAGGCGACAAGGGGGTGCCGTGGGACCACCGTGTTGGCGTCGCCCCACCTAGGCGCGGAGCTAAGCCGGACCCTTCTTTCTGGCTGCGTTAACGCTGGTCCGAAACGGGGTCAGCCGACTCAAGAACCGGGAGGATTACCGGGCCAGGATTCCGGGTAATGACGCGCCAGCTGCGGGACCTCCTTGAGGGTGGGATTATCCCCGGACGCCACCTGCGGATGATCCGGCCAAGCCCTTTCCCGTGCCTCAACGCCGTCTGATGGAGGGGTCAGCACTACCACGGCCAACGTCGTCACCCGGGCAAACACTGGACCCCTTGCTGTCGCCTCCTCGGCGCAGCTTTCGAGGGCAAGGGTGCCTCGGCGCCAGAGTGTAAAGTCCGGCCACAGCTGCAGTGTGTGCATGTGGGTGTGTGCGTGCTCAGGGGATGAGTGGAGGCGGGGCCTGAACATGATTTGTTGGCAGCTCGGCCACCATTGGCTGCCAGCCGCAAGAGTACCGAAGAGCGACCCTATAAAAGGGGCAAACAGAATGTCGCATCTGTGCTCTCGGACGTTGTAATTACTTTGTACACAGGTGTATTAAACAAAGTTTCGTTGCGAGAGACCCTCCCGTCTCGTCATGTTCCTGGACGGGAGTCTGCCCGCTGCTCCTTTCCTGGCCTGGCCCTGCGTGACGCTACCCGGAGAACCCCCTCGGTCCCAACATAGTGTACATCTTCAATGCTGAAAAAATTCATAGATTTGATGGTAGGGATAATTGAGAGTATATTTGCATACTCAAGCAATGCCTGAGGCTACCTTGGGCTTCATCTAAGATTTTAGGAACCCAATTTGAGAATACATGCACTAGATCACGGGTGACCAGACTGACATGGCCCTAGAGCCACAATAAAGAATATATTTCTCCGTAGAGCCAGTCCCAGGGAGAAATGCTCAGTTGAATTTTAATATTTAATGGCACAAGTTGAAGTGATATGGGTCTATTATCTGTGCCCACATGCTTTGTGCATGTTCGTCCTGCAGCCAATGCCGTAAATTAAAGCCTTTCTAAAATCTGTTCATTATATGGTTGTACAACGCTCAGTGGTGTCTGCCTTTTGAAGCTCTACCAGTTGATGAAAACAGATCAGGTGTACCTCACGGTATCTACTTTAGTAATTTTTTCGTGAGATGCATACAACGAGGGTCAGTTCAGCAGTTGAATGCGCATAGTGTTGCATGGAAGAACAAGGCGAAATAAGCATAGGCATCCACAGACCTACCCTGAGTTGACCTGTACGTGCAAATCTGGCACTCCTGACTCCCTGCATAGTGTGCCAAAGGATGCAAAAGCCTTGGCAAATAACACAATCCAATTTGTTTAATGCAATCTACACTGCCTTTTTTATCATCTAATTTTCACGTGCTCATTCAGTACATACAGAAGGCAGTCTTGTAGAAAGTAATTGTGTTTGTCTTTTTTTCATCATTTTGCCGCCTGCACTGTTTTTATGAAAAAGCCCTGGGTTTCGGCCCCAACAATCCTATGCTGTTTTGAAAGATCATATGTCATCAGAGCTGCACTCTCACCCATGAAGAGCTGCAGTTTGGATATGCTTGCTCTACCCCCCATCATATTTGAAATAGACTGGAAAAGAGGGAGTACACATTCCTCTCTGTTTATGCTCCGTTCTTTTTGCAGGAGGAGAGACTCTGTGCAACTGGGAGAGCACGGTCATGATCCTGGAGCCAGCGCTTTCAAACGGCAATGTGATCGCCTTGTTTAGCACCGCAGATGCAAGCTTAAACATTTCCAAGTATGACGTTGCTCTGTTCAAGCACGGGCCCTCAGGACATGACCTGATCAATCGGCGCATCGTCGTAGGTGACGTGCAAGAAGGTGTCATGAACGTTGTGGAGTTTCCCAAAACGGACCGAGGAACATACCACCTCGAGATTCATCCCATCCATCCGGATTGGAAAGATTCTTGTACAATCACGATGACAGACACCTTCGTCATTTTCTCAGGTAACAGAGCCTTCTGTGCCCTACCTTTTGCAGTCAGGTTTTTTTTAATGGGATAGTACAAAGAAAGAGTGAATGCGCAGGTTTTTTTTAAAGTTATTTAATGGGAGCATTCTTGCAAGCTGTCCAGATCTAGACACATCAAAAGGAAATATTTAGGACGAAAAGTCTAAGCCTTTTTTCACTTTTCGGTTTCATTTTGGAGCCTCCACTTCCACAACATTCTGGTGGTCTCGGATTCTGAACCGGAGATCCTTTACAAAGCCTCTCCATCGGATGATGAGCTCTCATCCTCTGAATGCAACACAAAGGCGCGTTAAAAGTCTGAATTGGAGGAGCCGGCGCTTGGATCGCCTCTACCGTGAGAGCAGCCTGACAGGCAAAGTGACCACATTGCTATCGCGTGCGCAGAACGTCTAATTTTTATACTAATATATACCGTAGCCCCAGTAAGGTGAAACAGGGTGCAAGTACAATGTTTATAATTCCCCAAAGACATAGCAGGAGACAGCACCTCCCAGAGTGCACATGATTTGCCGTTTAGGTGGGAACTTTCAAATCTGTAATCGCAGCGAAAACATGTCGGGCAAGGACCATCAAAGGGTTAACCTGACTGACGCTGCACAAGTTTTACTTGGTTTTACACATTGCGACGCTGTTAGTACAAAGAAATTGCTGTTTCTTTTTCTGTTTTTTTTTTCTTTCTCGAATTAAACTTTTTATCACACCGACTAGTGTGGTAATGAGCGTTTGTTTAGGGCTTAAGCTTAAAGGGACCCTGCAATCCTATTTAAGTGTCTACCAGTTTTTCGGTTTCCACATCTCTTGTGGTTCGGGCAACCTAGCCTGGCACGGAGAGAGGAACTAAATATCAGTGCGTCATATTTTAACTGGACGACGCGGAAACCTCCTTCTACAGGGGCGCCCCGTGGTGCTGGACGCGCGCGGCATGTGACAAGATCGTGACAATGTCGGTCC
Organism: Ixodes scapularis; assembly: GCF_016920785.2. Lineage (NCBI taxonomy): Eukaryota > Metazoa > Arthropoda > Arachnida > Ixodida > Ixodidae > Ixodes > Ixodes scapularis. Next base: position 77,017,119 of record NW_024609835.1, read on the forward strand.
TGGTCAGCTTTTGCTTGAAGACTGGTCAGAGTCGCTAAAAGCTTTTTTTTTTTGGTCGAAATATAAAATATAAGTGGCGCGAACCGTTTCAATTAGATATGAAAGTAGCTTTTGTTCAGTATTTTAGATGAGAAAAGAAACAAATGCAGTTTAGAAAGTATGGAAACAAAAAATTGCCCGTCAACATACCTGCCCCCAAGCGGTGGAAAAGGTGACACAAACTAGAAAGGGGTAGTGGGATCAGGCACCGACGCACGGCACGCATTGCTGTGAACTGGTGAGCAGAAAAAATGGCCCGGAAGTACGCAGTGGCGATGCGGTCGTATGGGCTGAAGGATCCGACCGGTTCCGAGCGTTCCGAAGGCCTTCGGCGAGCAGGTTTGGCTTGCGGTTTGGCCGTTTCTGGTGACAGACTCCTGGTAGGCCCACCTGCCTTAAAGTACTCGCACCAAGTGCAAAAGCAGTCAGGTATCGAGACGGCACCCAGGAAATTGGTCTGGCGGCATTCACCTTCAACGTCTTGCATTTGTGCTTCGTACCATGTGCAAAGTTTACACAGCCAGGCGAATTGCATCACTCGTGTGTCACATATTTCTTTTGTGGGTTTCGGAGGTTCGGACCTAAAAAGGCAAATAGTATTTCGAGCCAAAAAGCTTCAAGAAAGAGTGTTTAGTCGCTCAGCAAACACAATGCGAGCCGCCCCGGCTGCCCACTTCATCCAGCCTACCCAGCCCATGCCTTAGTGGCGCCCTCTCGAGCCGTCGACACGGAGTGCGGAAGCCGTGAGCACTTGCTCAGCTCACTACCCCTCCTCTAGTTCACAACCACCCAAGCCAGGACCAGAGACATCATCAGTGATGTGATCACTGCGCCAATTGTGCCAAACTGCGTCAAGGGGCTAACCCTGCTACATCCTGCTACATTTTGCCAAAATAGGGGTAATATGCACCAAGCCTGCGCCAAAGGACCATTTTCGGTTGCCTTTAAAAACCGAAAGTAAACTGAGTGCTTTAATTGAGCATATGCAATTGAGCTCGACACTAAGTACCCTGCATTAATCGTCCATCCGGTCTTGCATGGTTTTCTCGCCGTCTCGCGTTTCGCGCTCTCGTCTCATAAAACTCGTCTCGCACTTTTTTTTTTTTGATAGACGCGGGTGTGTGCGGACGCTCCGATGCTAGCATGCCAGGTACCAGCCGTGCTGCAATGCTGTGAGACAAAACCACGTTTTTGCGCGGCGGGTGTTACTTTGTGAGCTGAAGCACTCTCTCCTGAAAGCAACGGCCGTGGGAAAACTATATTTTGTCCCTGCCTTCCAGTCACCGTGGTCACGCGACGTTGGGTGTTGCCCTCCCCACGTCGCTGCAGATATGGCGCTTTCTAAACTGAAACTACCGTAAAAACCCGCATATAATACGAGGTTTTTTTCAAATTTTGCCATGTAAAATTTGCGATTCGTATTATACGTGGGTCCCAACAATTTTCAGCTTCTATGAGGCGCGATCTGACGCAGATTGACGTGGTTTCGGTTTCGTAGCAATATGGCGTTCAAAACAGCTATCATCATCATTAAAATCACAATGTCCGAGAAGCCACCATGGCTCTGTTCCAAAATTTACTCGATCCGACTCCGGAGTAAAAGTTTCGTACCGTGGCGTTCCAAAACTTACTCGAGCTTACTCGATGACGTCAGAACTCGCGTTCCTGAAGCGGGTTGTTTACTCCGGAGTAATTACTCGCGCTACCCTCCTCGATCGGGGGGTAAAGTCGGATCAAATCGAGTAAATACGTCACGTGATCTGTTCGTCGTCTGCTTTCTGCGCCGACAGCCGTCAAAGCTCGTTTGCTCCGTTGGTTTTGGTGGCGGACGTTCGAAATGACAGAGAATTAGGTGCAGCATGTGTGGTTATTGCGATTTGCTGTTGTCAACGCAGGAATTGACTGCATTACATCCAGACCGTCCACCTTCCCCGGGAACGTGTACTTGTTATTATCTGAGTGCGAGCGTAAACAGGAGCTTCTCCGCATCCTCGTCCTCGGCGTTGGGGGAATGCCGTAATCTCACGTTCAAGGCCGAAAATGTTTGAACTCGGTATATGATAATGTAATATTTTTGTTTCCTCCAGAATGTGTGTAATGAGAGGATAACGTTTGTAAAGCAGTGAAGGCTTCGAAAATTTCACTGTAATCAGATTCGCGTCAAAGCGAACGTGAGTTTCATATTCTGGAGAAAGCACCCTCGCGCTGGACCGCTGCACCGTGTGGAATATATTTCTGCAAAACATAATCGGTGCAAAGTACAATGCGTGGAATATATGCGTTTAGGGCAGCGTGACTAGAATTGCAGCGATCGCGCTGATTAATAAAAACACATTTTTTTTATGTCTAGCTGTAAGGAGTAAGTAATTTTGATCTCAATATACAGCTCAAAACGAAGATGAGTAAAAGGAGCTGGTGGATCCACCTCAAAATACACCGCGTCGTCATTAACATTACCGTTTTTCGGGTGCTTTCTCCATGATCAAAAGGATCGTCTGCTATTTTCTGTCATCGCTGCTGTGCTTTCTTTTTGCCGTCGCCCAAGACGAAGCCAATCCGCGTAGTATCCAAGTGATTATCCTGGCCGTTCCAAAATCGAGTCGCGGATCGTTTACTCGCGATGTCACGTGGTATTACCCGCTGACGTAGGAGGCAGGTTACTTGGGTAAGATTTGGAACATAGCCCATGTATCCACGGTCAGGCTAGGCAATGGCGTCGGCGCGAATCGCCGAAAACGATGCTCAGCCGCCTTCAATAGAAAAGTAATTTTGGTTGCGGAAGACATCGGCAACAGTGCTGCCGGGCGACAATTCGCCGAAAATGAAGGCGGCATCCGCGGATGGAGACGACGAAAGCAAGCTCTGTTCCCGTGCAACGGAACGAGAAGAAGCTTTGGAGGCCCAAAAAATGGCGTGCTCGCCGACGCCGAGGCAAGTCTCGGCGACTTTGTAAAAGAGGAACGTGAACGGCACGTCGCCGTAGACATCAAGCTGCTGCAAGAGAGGGCCAGAAAACTTTGATGAGCCGACATTGGGTACAATGGGTTGTTCGCTTTATACGCCGCGCCGGGCTTTCACTGCGTCGTTGCACGCCCGTCGCTCGCTCTTTCAAGAAGTACGGAATTTCAAATGTGCTCGACGGCACTAAAGACGACTGCCTTAGGGAGGAGGCATCGGACAAGGAGTCTGATGGAAGTGATGACAGTGATTAAGGTTCAATTACGACGCAAATATACGTTTTTCTTAAGACTTCCTGGGTTGCATTTTACGCGGAATATTTTCGCGGTCCTTAAATTGTTTCATATTATACGCGGATAAAACTTTTTTTTTTTCTTCGCGGTCCTCAAATCATGCCTCGTATTATACGCGGGTTCGTATTATATGCGGGTTTTTACGGTAAGTGCCGCTGCATGTTCATCAACATTCCTGTTCTTGTTTAAATCATACATTACTACAAAAATCTTTCTTTAACTCAAAGACTACTGTGTAGAAGTATTGATTACCTAGGTTTTTCTGGGTGGGCTTTGGACCCCGGTACGTGAAAAATTTGCCGCTAAAGAAGGTTGATGAAAAGAAGTTAGCTAAAACAAAGAAGGCAATGGTCTGGACGCTGAACCCTCACTGCGCGCTTGTTTGTCTCGAGTTCAGTCGTTGCACAAAGCGCTCTAAGAACTTTTTGACCTTGGCTCGCGATGTCTTGCATTGATACGCTTAGGTACTTTTTCTCCTTTTTTTTTTGTATCTTTAGCTTGTACTTTGTTTGCCAGCCTGGCAAGCACACGCTGCTGGACTGTTTATTGTCGTATGCTTGACAGTTACATTTTGCATACAATTTTGGAGATCAGTTGGCAACGGAATAAAGTGGCATGGTTTCGATTTCGATTGAATAGCCGTTGTCTCAGCTAGTGCGACGAAGTACGCGCAACTGCAAGCCTGCCGAAGTTGGCCTCACGTGCATGCAAATATGATTGCACGACAGAAGCACCAGCCGGGGCGCTTGCAATCCATTGTTTTACGTTTGCTTACTTTAGCTAAAATCTTGCACGTCGGGAACCAGTCAAACGGTGGGAAGCAGTTTTTCGAAATTGCTCGGCAATGCCTACGCACTGTACACTTGTGGGATGTCTCAGCAGTAAAAACGCAAGCAGCAAGTTCCGTTGCGGCACGCCAGATCAGAACACAACGCATCACTAAGTGCCCTTCATATGTACAGCACTAAAAACAAATATTTTTATTTTTCTAAGAATATCTGCTCCAAAAGCAACCTTTGCTGTTCCGAAACACTGTCTTGGCTGCTCCAAAAGCCACTTTTGTTGCTCTAAATCACTGTATTGGTTGCTCCAAAAGCCACTTTTGCTGCTCCAAAACGCTCTATTGGTTGCTCCAAAGGCCACATTTGCTGCTCCAAAACACTGTTTTGGCTGCTCCGAAAGGTGCTCCAAAATGGTTTAGGCCAATCACATTACTGCATCATGAAGGGGGTTATTTTTTGCTTGTTTTTGTAATTTTATATTGCCTATAACTTCTAAAATAAAATGAAATTTGTGAAAAGAAAAGTTTCACTAAGTTACTACGTTCAGTGAGCTCAGGTTTGGTGCAAGTTAAAAACCAGTCAAAAATTTTTTGCAGGGCCCCTTTAAGCTCTGAAGTGTCTTGTTCATTAATATCTTGTCTTCGTAGACTGGAAGAAAGGGTTGACATTGAGTTCTTGTTAAAGGTGTTGCAAAGATAATTTTAGTCTTCATTGTGGCAAGTACTACCAAATTTGCATGCTGAATTTCGATTTTAGCCCAAGCATGCAGCCTTAGTTTGCCTGATTTATTAATGTGAAAGCATTAACTGTCTCATGGAGCGAGCCGACGTCATCAGTTTTGAAACCATGCAAAACGGCACCTTAATGAAACCACGTGCAAAGCTAGCCAACGGCTCCTTTTACACTTTGGTTCCATTGGCTGGGGTGCGTCAACGAGGCTCCCATTGGGCGCGTTCAGTAGCGGCTCCAGGAGGCAAGGAGTCAAGGATTCGGCGCTCCTTCCACTAGACGGCAAAAAGCGACTTCCGGTGCACGTTACTCCGAGTTTTCGGAGTCAGGCTCTTGTGCACCGTCTCCGGAGACGGTGCACGAGGAGCAAAAGGAGCGCAGCATGACGTAATTCTGGATCGCTGACAAAGTTCCAACACTAAAAGAAAAAAAAAAAAAAATGGCGGGATAAGTTGCGTCTGTTTTGTCGCGGGTGTGTGGTTTCCTCGCTTTTAACGAAAAGTGCTCAAGGTAAGACGAATAACGCGTTCGAATTTCTTTTTCAGGTAAGGCTCTTTCGGAAAGTGCATTGGACCATATTTTGTTGGGTTCGAATATGCTAATAAACTACGTAAACGTTCATTTGACGCCATGTCTTGATCGCCGTTGCTCGGGAACTCTGTGAATATCGACGATAGTCCTGTCCACGCTGAACAGAGCAAGGCAGGGTATGAACGCGAATTTGGTAGCTGGTTGGACACTCGTGCAGAGCATGATCCTGATTAATGTTTTGTTTGCGTGCTAAATCGGGGTGCACGTTGGCTGACGCTCGCTTCAGCCGACAAAACCTTGATCGCCGAGCGCGGCTGAACTTCCCGGTGTGTATACGAATACATTTTATGGGAAGTTTGTTATGAAGGGCAGAACAGACGTATGGCCGTATAAAAGTATCGCAATTAGCGGCGTACATTCGCCGAGCTCCATATTTGGGTGTGCTGACGACGTTTTGTCGGTTTTTATAACAGTAGCTGTCTTTGCACTGCCAAACGAAGGGCTCGATCGTGTTGGATCGCTTCGAACAGCAGCGCTGATGTGTGCAGTCACTCACTTTTTCTTTAATGACCTTTTCAAGATTTCTTCAATACTGGCATCAAATAAAAGCGATCATGCTCGCGATTGTGCTCACCATCAGCTGCTTCCAGTTTATTCGGAAACCGTCTGGCACAGGGCGCACAGGGAAGAAGCGGAAATTGCGTAGAAGCAGGTTTGAAGCCGCGGTTTTTTTTTTGCCGTTCAATAGGCGCTCTGAGGACTTCGACTCGAGTGACTCCGTTCGGAGCTGAGGGAGCCGCTACTAAATGCGCCCATTGGCTGCTGCGCGTCAGTTTGTGTGGTGTCATCCTGACTGTGTTATCACACTGTTGTGTTATCACTTATCACTGATCACCCCGTTCGCTCGCCTCTTATCGGTTTTACAGTGCGTGGTAATATATACGGCACATGGAATAAACGAAGGGGTTTGTTCTGCTGGGAACTACTTTGCTGTCTGTTTCTTCCTCGTGCCGCAAGGCACACGACAGCTTGAACGATCGCTCACCCGATGGCACTGCGTGTCCTCGAGGCAGCGGCTCCACCGTTCCACGCCCTAGGTCAGCGCGTTGTACACCGCAGATTAAAGAAGGGAGCGAAGAGCGGCGTGCGTGCTTTCCCATTTACATCTCATAAGAAGTGCTTAGGTGTACCTTTTCTTGTGGAGCCTAATCATTTTTGGTTGCACGATATGATAACACATGTTGACCCAACTGTTTCAGCGCATTTTATGCGGTAGGTAAAATTCGGATTCTATCAACCAGGTTTCTCTCGCCGACTAAATATTTTTAGGCATAACTCGAAATGACTGAGGCAACCAAGCATTATCTGCTGTTTTCAGTCCTGACTACATTACGCACACTGTTTTCAAGGTTTCCTGCTTCATGTTATGTCCACATACATTTCTATGTGACTAATAATCCCTGTCCTCTGGTTTTGCATTGCAGCTGAAATGAATGAAATGGGATATTTTGTAATAATTCTTACCTTCTACTTCCTTCTTTTTTTTTCAGTCACTCACTTTGAGGTGATACTTGTGGCCTCTCTCATTGGTGCAATCTTGGTTATCATAATCGTGGCTGGTGCCGCCTTCTATGTTTACGTCAAGAGTAAGCACGATCCGACTTTTCCACTTCATTTGCAGCTCTCCATTTTTCTAGCTTTCTTTCCCTTTTTTTTTTGGTCATTGCAAAGTGTTTGAATACCATAAAATCCTGAGCAAGCAGTCACTCGTTGTGAAACAATGAATGGTGACGTATATGGGGTGGAAGATCTTTTGGGATGATTTACCAAAAATGAGTGATGAGCATCTGGCCTTTTACTACAGACTCGCACGACACGGAAACCGATACCTCAGATCAGGGGTTCTCAAACTTTTTGGCTTCACGGAACCCTAGGAAGCGTCAAAAACTGCCACGGAACCCCGCCCCCCCTTCCCCTCCATATTTGCCGACCAAGTGGCAACAGATGCACAATTGTAGGCAATTTTGCTTGTGTTGCTTCCCATATATCCCCACCATATCAGTTGTGATGTCAGTACAAAGTGAGATGAAGGCGGTGTGCATGGTCCTGCCGCGCCGCACAGCCTGCGGCAAGGGAGGGGGGGGGGGGGGTGTTTGCAATTTGGGTGTTCGCAAAACCCATGAGACCAGCTCGGGGAACCCCTGTGTTTCCCGGAACCCAGTTTGAGAGCCCCTGCCTTAGATAACAGACATGGCAAAGTCTCTTTCCATGCTGCTCTTTCTTGGCTTCAACGAAAGTTATTACGAGTGATATCAGCAATCTCACGCAGAAAAAAGTTTCCCGCATGTTGAACAAGACTAATTGTTACTTTTGTACAAGCAGCCTGGCATATGAGGCTGTTGCTACTTGCATCAGAAAACCAGAAGCTGTATGTCGCAACGGTGCATGCAAGGGTAGGCACAGCACGATCAGACTTTGTGGTGTATGACCTAGAAGTTATAAAGCATTGTTAATTTTAGACTGAGCTTATCACCCTATCCCACCTGCGTCTTTAGGAGCAGTCTACATACCGTGACTTCTGAGAACTTGTTGAGCTCAGGCCAGTAAATGGCTGCTGAAGTGTAACATTGTGCTACAAGTAGTGTAAGATTTTGTTCTCTTCCCATTTGGTTTTCACTTTTCCGTAGCTTGTATTCAGATATCTTTCAGCTGAGTGATATACTGGTGTGAAGGTCGAAAAGACTTACAAACGTTGACAGATTAAGAATGCAGTAGAAGATCTGCTTACCAGTTTTTTTTTGTGACTGCTTAAAGTTCTCCCCGCTCTCGAGGAAATACAATGTCTGCTCCATGACATTGACCCATCGGTTTCATGCGGGAGTGGAGGGAGCGAAGCTTGTGGCTGATGGAGCGGAACATCATTGTCCCACTTTACATTCTATCTCGATGAGATGTGGGGTGACGACTAAACATGACGGGGACTTCGTTCTGCAACGCCTTCGTGCGGGGTAGGACGAAGCTATCATTGCTTACTTGGCTTACCATGTAACTACTCACGATGGCGAGACATGGCAACGCAGCGTATCCAATCTACAGTGTCCACGTCGGTCACTTCCCGACGATCGAATGGAATCCTGACTAATTTCAAGGCACGTTTCGAGAGGGCTCGTTTTTTTGCACAGCACCAAAGCAAAGGAACACGCATGTTTTTTCTGTTGCCTAGCCCGCATCCGATCAGCTATTTTCTCATGAAGGCTGCGCAAGCAAGCCAGAGGTCATCTCAACGGAGATAATCCTTAAGGAACGTCGAACGGCCCAGATCGTGGGCCCTCCGACACTTGCTCTCTTTATTTGTTTCTTGCGAAGACCGTGCAAACTATGAGCAGAAAGCTATGAGCCCTGGCATACCCTCGTTACACGGTAAGGGATAACACAAAAATTCAAACAGCCTTAGTAGGCAAATGCTGTAAAGTAAAATTTTTCGAAAAAGGCCGGTAAACCCCGAATGTACAACGCAGGTGGAGAGTCACGCCACCCGGGTTTTCACAGCCCAAGAGGGTGGAAGAAATTTCTGGCTGATAGGGGTCCCATGAGTCGCAAAATGGCGGCGACCCTGGTGCTCTGTTTGGAAAGGTCCAAAGCGTTGATGTTAGAGAAAGAATAGGGCAAACCTTGTCTTCTACGTGCACTGAGACAATGCACCTGTCGGCACGCGCATGTTTCCAAGCCCGCTCCCTTCCCTCCGAATGCAGGGCGGAAGCCCGAGTCGACTCGCCAGTCGAGCGTGTTCCTGCTCTACTCGTACGACTCGGACGACCACTATGCGAAGGTGTGCGCCCTGTACAAGTTCCTGACGGACGTGCCGGGGCTGGAGGTGGCCTTCGACGCGGCCGAGGCCAACGAGATGGGGGTACCGCATCTGTGGCTGACGAACCAGCTCCACAATGTGGACCACGTCGTGCTGGTGGTGTCGGAGGGGGTCTACGACAAGGTGGAGAAGGGGAAGCGGCCGCCCCACGAACACCACCCCTGGGGGGACCAGGTGTACACCGCCGTCCTGGAGATCATACGCGACGAGCGGCTGCACAACAAGCTCATCAAGGTGATTGCCGGGATCTGTTGGCACTTTTTGTAAAGCGTCCAGCTTGCGGCATTTACGATTGCGGTCAAGCTGAAAATGGAATTGGTACACAGGCAAGCGTTTACCGCGACAGCATTAACCCGAGGACTGGGGTACGAACAAGGAAGTCTAAAGGCCGATTCACGCGTGTGTCTCAGTGCTGAAATAACAAAGAGTTGGAGCCGCGTTGGTGCTATCGGGACTGAGGTAATAAAAAGTCAGCACTTTGTCGGAGCTGAGCTAATGAAAAGTCGGTGTTGCATTGGCACTACTGTCGGTGCCTATTTGGTACTGAGATAACGACTCGGCACCGTGTCACTGCCGCATTATGCGTGTATCTGGGAAAAGGTGGGGTCACGTGCAGTGGAGCGGTAGTACAGTGCTGACAACGGAGCAAAGTCAGCACTGTGTCTAGGGCACCGAGTGTGTCTTTGTGAAAAGGCCAGACAGAAGGTAGATAGACTATGTCTCAAACTAGGCTATTGGGTTTATTAAAGGGGTTATGACACGCCAAAAATAAAATATGAGATAACTATACTGCTAGGACCCATTGTATGTTCCTATAATCCTGCTATATTTGTTTTGAAAAAGGCGCGATAATTTCGTGGAGAAATCGATTTATATGCGGGCCCCTCGGAGGGGCAGATCCGGGCGGACCGGGAGGCTGATGACGTAGCCAGCCTCCAGCGTGGTGTCCCCTTGCACGCACTCACAGACTTGGCTCTCTTGGCGTATGGAGCCTCAGCTTCCTCGTTTACCTTCCACGTTTCCAGCATCCGGTCTGTGACGATTACGTCTACGGCATCACATGCCTTGTCGAAGTGTTCGACATTGATCGCAGCAGCGATGAGAGTGATTGCTATCAAGAGATGTTGGAAGCTGTTCATTTTGACTGCGACCCGCTGGCGACGAGCTGCAGCGACGACGAGTTCGCCGTGGTCACCGTCGTCCGGGAATGTCTCGCAGGCGCATGCAGGGTGGAAGGTCAACCGGCCGGGGGGCGAGAGCGAGAATAGCTTTCAGTTTACCGAGCTGTTTGAGCGGTTTTGTTCGTACCGCGACGAGAAGAGCTTGGGCGATCATGGGGGCGCCTAGAATGAGAGAGTGTTCATGGTCACGTGGTTTATGGACACCATGGTGTGACTAACTTCAGCAGTGTTGCCTGGTCGCCAGATGAAAATTATAAAAATTCGTAAATTGAATATTGCCATTATCAGAGCTCTAAAAATTGCGTAACTTGGTGTATATACTAGGTAGCCTATGAGCATTCCATTTCAAGAATAATCTATCCGTTTAATTTTTGTGTCATAACCCCTTTAAGGTGGTTGCTGGAACATCCCGATTTCCCCTCTGTTTTGCGAAGCATCCAATTTGTAATGTTGATGATTACGGGGAAAACTGCCACGGGCGGGATGCTAGAAGTTTGCAGCGATACACAAACTTGACCTCTTTGCCAGGAATATGTTTTGAGAACCCGAGTTTATTTGGCTAGAATTATACAAAATAGTTTTCCATTTTTTACCTGTGCCTCAATGCCAGGGGATTTCTGAGTGAAATTTATAACTAAATTATTTTGCTCGAAAGTCACATTGAAGGAATGTTGAGGAATGATAAAGATGAAAGAGCGTGTTGGTGAAAATACGGGAGTCAAAGAAAGAATAAAAACACTTAAGGACAAGGACAGACAGCACAGTTCTTTCAACTAGCAACACACATTTACTGGCGTCTCCTTCAATAGTGCTATCTTCCTAACGTTTGAGACTAAAGAGGAAGATGCGGAAATTAATATATTTATATACACCCGGAAGAAACACAAATTTACACCCAATACACTGGAAGATAAATAATTCAGAAAGAAAGAAAAGAAAAAGAAAAACACTATTGACAAATCGAGATAGAGCGCCCTTTGGCTAATCCAGCTCTGGTTTCAGGTAGTGGATCTCATTTCTGGACAAGGCGAGAGAAGGGGCAGCGATGTTGTGATCGTCATGGGCTATCTTGTATGCCTCAATGATCTCTCGGCCGAGCTTGTTCTTATGCCTGCCAATCGTGCAGGTGTCCTGGAACCGGGCTTCACAGTTCGTACAGAGGCGTTGATGAACCACTATTGGGTGAAAAGTGTCATCCGAAGCACGAGAGACCTCGAGGACGTGCTCTCGTAGGCGCGTGTTAAGGCAACGACCTGTCTGTCCAATGTATCGGTCGCCACAGGAGAGAGGGATAGAGTATACCACCCCCTCTTCACAGGGAACGGTCTGATGAGCGTGTTTGATGAATTGATGAATTGTTGATGAACCAATAGTGGTTCATCAACGCCTCTGTACGAACTGTGAAGCCCGGTTCCAGGATACCTGCACGATTGGCAGACATAAGAACAAGCTCGGGAGAGAGATCATTGAGGCGTACAAGATAGCCCATGACGACACAACATCGCTGCCCCTTCTCTCGCCTTGTCCAGAAATGAGATCAACTACCTGAAACCAGAGCTGGATTAGCCAAAGGGCGCTCTATCTCAATTTGTCAATAGTGTTTTTCTTTTTCTTTTCTTTCTTTCTGAATTATTTATCTTCCAGTGTATTGGGTGTAAATTTGTGTTTTTTCCGGGTGTATATAAATATATTAATTTCCGCATCTTCCTCTTTAGTCTCAAACGTTAGGAAGATAGCACTATTGAAGGAGACACCAGTAAGTGTGTGTTGCTAGTTGAAAGAACTGTGCTGTCTGTCCTTGTCCTTAAGGGGACACACCCCCTAGGGGGTCAACTTTTGAACCCTTGTCTTAAAATTAATGAAATTTACAGGGTAGGCTGGTGGTCATGCTAGAGGGTGTATAACAAAATTTCAGATCTGTCGGTTAAATAAGAAGGAAAGTAGAGTAGCTTCTATCAACAACACGCCTACATTGCTTAGTTAATCTATCGTCAAAAAACTATCACGATATTCAAAATTTTTATTTGCTAGATATGTAGCAGAATGCCTAGAGGGTGTGGCTATGGAACGTTTTTTCTAAAAAGTATTTTATTTCTATAAATTGTCTCTTCTGCAAAATTGGTCAACTTTTTGGTCTTCTGTGTCTTCGACAAAATATCAACATTTTCTATAAAAGACATCCGTAAAGTGACAAAAAAGTTCCATAGCCGCATTCCTTGTTAAATTTCAGTCAGGAAAAGGGAAGAATGAGCCTTCCCTGTTTTGCCATTATCAAACGATAGATTGACTAAAATGGAATTTATACCAAAAAGTGGAACGGAGAAAAATGCGTTCAAAGTGCTCCAAACCCTACCTTTTCTTTAGCTTTAGTAGACAGAAAATAATTTACAAAAACTTAACTATAGAGTGAAAATTAATTAAACTTTTTGGGAATACTCTTTAGATGTTGGTGGATGTAAATATGTAATTTTTCAAAATCAACTTTTTTTGTAGAAAATTTTTTTTCTGGGCAGTGTCTCCCCTTAAGTGTTTTTATTCTTTCTTTGACACCCCTGAGGAATGATAACCCAAGATGTGGGATGAAGCCACCATTTCAGGAAAGCAGAAGATTGCTAAGGAACTTTTGTTTCAAATTGGAGTAAATAAATCTTCTCTAGCCCGGGGACTTCCCATAAAACATTGGATAATTCAAGTGGCTCAAGGTTTCCCTTAATTTTTCTACGGACGCTACTGCATCTTGAATGGGAGGCCGCTGACTACCGCTGTAGTGTGGTTTTTTAAAAATTGCAGATATTTTAAAGAAATGTAACGAAGTTACGTGCGAACAAAAGAATCTCTATAATTCGATTATTCGCATATTCAGAATACTGGATAATTCATAGAATTTTGATGGTTCCATAATTTCTCTTTAAAATATGATTGCATTATGTGAGCACCCAACATAGACGTGTACCCTGTAACTTTCTGCCTTAGTCTTTCTGGTTCATATTGTAAACTTTAGTGACGGGTTTAAAAGTGGTAGATGGGGTGAGGTTGGAGTATTCCTGGTGGTTTTTTGGTGAAGTGTGGTGCCTACTAAAAGTCTGAGAGCCCCGGATGTAAGATATGCAACTCCCCAGGAACATGTTCAGTTCCCCCTTTTTTTTTAATGATGCAGACATGAGGCCCGTGTTTCCTCTCTTCTCAAAAGTTGGCACAGTGAGTATGACAACTAAATTAGGTTACTTACAGATGAGGCATGCACGGCACAAACAAGGCAGTATCGAGTGCAGGCGTGGTACTAGTAGGGAGTTTTAGCATAGCGTACCTAAATGCACCACATACCCAAAGAAGTATCTTGTGAAGCGCCTAAAAAACGAGGACATGAAGAAGACAAGACAGGACCAAGTGCTAACTTACAACTTGGTACAAACATGTACCAACTGGCCCACTGATTCATTTTACTTCAAAGAAGTAGCATCGTTGCCATGTGCCAATCCGAAACAAAGTTTGGGTTCGTTGTGTGCCGAGTGGCAACAACACTATTGTCACAAAGGACAAATGATGAGGTGGCATATAATTGAAAAAACTAAACGTTCAATGGGGCGAACTTGTGCCCAAAACAAAATAGAGAAAGGTTAGCGTCGCAGGCATCGATGTCCGCGTAACAGCAGAATCGAGCGCTGGGGCGAAACTGACTCCAGACCGCTACGCGGAGCACCTTTTGTACTTGCATGGGTTTCTTGAACATTTGGCGTAGAACATTCGTAATTCAATCAGACTAGAAGGTTCTTGAACTTACGAGAACGTTGAGTTGAAAGAATAAATAAAAGATAAGTCCGCTCACTGGAATCGAACCCGGAGCCTCTGCGTGATAGCCAAGTGCAGTAACCATTAGGCCATGCGCCCCTCGGCAATGTGCGCAGCATTACTCCCTCTTTTAAAAGCCTATCGTCTCGATGTGACGTGCCAGGAAACAAAACAGCAAAACAAACGAAAATAATGGCAAACTACGGAGGTTTGTGAACAAAGTACTATCGAGCGTAGTAAAAAAGTCAGTTTATAATCCTATCGATCATAATACGGCTTGAGGCGTACGACGTGGACAACTTCCGGTCGTGGAAGGCGGCGTTATGAAGTCCGTATTCCATCAGCCATCACCTCGTAGTTCAGGTCCCCTAGTCGACAAAACACTTTGTAGGGTCCAAAGTAGCGCTTGAGGAGTTTTTCGCTTAGACTGTGTCGTCGTACCGGGGTCCAGACCCACACACAGCCTCCGCACTTGAAGTGAACGTCAATCCGCCAAAGGTTGTACCACATAGTGTCGGTACGTTATTGATCTTAAATCTGGAGTCGGGCGAGCTGGCGAACTTGTTCAGCTCGTTGAGTGACAGCCTGGGCGTCTTGGCTCCCATCGTCAGCTGGTTGGTGGGGCAGCACTGCATTGAGCATGGTCGTTACTTTTCGGCCATGCACCAGCTGAAACGGTGTTACTCCTGTGGTCTCTTGCACCGCCGTGTTGTGAGCAAACGTCACGTTGGGTAACACCTTGTCCCACGTCTGGTGCTTTACGTCGACATAGATGGAGATCATGTCGGCGATAGTTTTTCATTAGTCCATTTGTCTTTGGATGGTATTCAGTGGTTTGACGGTGGCTGTTGCAACTGAGACGAAGGATTTCTTTCGTCAGCTGAGCCATGAACGATGATCCACAGTCTGTAGTGAGAACTTCGGGAGCGCCGTTCCGGAGGACAATGGACTCTATGAAAAACTTGGCGACTTCCACAGCAGTCCCTGAAGGAAGGGCTTTCGTTTTGGCATACCACATGTGGCAACGATTATTCATCGGTTTCCTGATGTTGACGGCGGAAAAGCCGATGTTGACGGAAAAAAAGGGCCAAGTAGATCCATTCTGATCTGCTGGAAGGGTGCAGTTGGTGGAGGAATTGGCTGCAGGAGACCGGCCGGCCTCGTCAGATGTTTCTTGCATCACTGGCATTCGTGGCATGATCGAGTGTATAGGTGGACGGTTTTTGGGAGCTTGGGCCAGTTATACTTTTCATGAATATGGGCCAGTGTCCGACTGTAACCAAGGTGTCCGGACATCGAGTCGTCGTGGTAGGCTTGAAAGATCTCCTCTCGAAAGTCGGTCAGAGTTACCAGCAGCCACAGCGAGTTGTTGTCTCCGAAGTTCTCTTTATAGAGTACACCTTGTCGAATGGCGAAGGTCAGCAGGGCTCTTTAGAAAACACGTGACTCGGTACTCCCGCATCCTTCCAGGTTCTCTATTAGGGCTCTCAGCTCAGGATCGTCTCGACATCGTGCCATGTCATCGGTGGTCAGTGTGCCTAGGAAGCACTCGTCATCATCGCCGTCGCTGTTACCGGGAGGTGTCTTGACTGGGGCTCTGGACAGGCAGTAGGCGTCGATGTGCTTGTGGCCTGACTTGTAGACTACGGTCATGTTGAACTCCTGTAGTCGGAGACTTCATCGATCTAGGTGTACTGAAGGGGTGTACTGCAAGCCAGCAGCGCGAGTGGTGGTCTGTGGCTACGCGGAACGGGCTGCCGTATAAGTGCGGGCGAAACTTCGTGATTGCCCAGACGTCCGTAAGACACTCTTTTTCAGTCAATAAGTAATTTCTCTTCACCTTGGACAGTGTCTGACTTGCATAGGCGATGAGTCGCTCGGTGCCTTCTTGCATTTGAACCAGTACCGCTTCAAGTCCTTCGTTACTTGCGTCCGTTCGTGTGAATCTCAGTTTCTGCATCCTGATCGAAGCATCCAAGACCCGGAGGAGTCTGGAGTCGTCGCTTCAGCTTGTCGAATTCCTGCTGCTGCTCCTCAGCCCATTCAAACTTCTCAGGGTCCTTCGTGAGGTTTGTGAGCGGTGCGGAAATCCTGGTGAAATCCCGAACGAAACGCCGATAGTAGGGCACATAGTCCAAAGAATCTTTGTACGGCCTTCTTGTCTGTTGGCGGTGGAAATGCTCCGACGGCGAGAGTCTTCTCTGGGTCTGGGCAAACGCCTTTGTTACTAACCGCGCGTCCTAGGAACTTCAGTTCGTCATAGGCGAACCGACACTGTGACGGCTTGAGGGTGAGTCCGGCGGTCCGTATGGCTTGGAGAACAGCTCGGAGCCATCGCAAGTGCTCTTTAAAGTCGCCGAAAAACACTACGACGTCGTCAAGGTAGACGAGGCAGCTCTGCCACTTCAGTCCTGCCAGTACGGTGTCCATGACACGTTGGAAAGTTGCTGGCGCCGTGCGTAGTCTGAAGGGCATCACCTTGAACTCACACAGCCCATCTGGCATGACGAAAGCTGTCTTCTCTCGGTCCCGTTCGTTGACTTCGATCTGCCAGTAGCTGCTCTTCAGGTCCATTGATGAGAAGTATCGAGAGTCGTACAGCCGGTCTAACGTGTCGTTGATGCGGGGGAGTGAATAGACGTCTTTCTTCATCACCGCATTAGCTGCCAGTAGTCTACACAGAACCTAAGTGTTCCGTCCTTCTTCTTAACCAGTACGACCGGAGAGACCCATGGACTGCTTGAAGGTTGGATTATGTCGTCATTCAGCATCTCTGGAACTTGCTCCTGGATTACCTTCCTTTGTTTTATGGAGACTCTGTACAGTGATTGATGCACAGGGCGTTCGTCGTCCTCGGTAACGGTGCGGTGCTTCGCAACAACGGTTTGGCATACCTTTGACGATGTCGCAAAGCAGCCGGTGTATTGGGCAAGGAGTTTAATCAGCTGCCGTCATTTCGGGTCTGGAAGCTTAGGGTTGATGTCGAGCTGCACTGGCGAGGTACTGTCTTACTCAGGTGAAGGGGACTCTTCAGTAATCGGAGCAATTTCGGCGGAGTTCTGGAGTTTCTCGATGTGGCCTACGGCGGTACCTTTCGTAAGGTGTAACGAGGACCATAATACGCCCGTCCTGAAGATTCGTTACCCCTCTTGCGACGCCGATTTCTCTTCCTAGAAGCAACTGGACTCTGCCCTCAAGCAGAGCTTCGATACAGGAAGTTTCATCACTCCCGACGAATACAAAAACAGATGATCGTGGCGGCAGGTTTACATGATCGGCGAGAACTCGGACTGCAGGTGATGTCGCTCTGGGCTCCTCTGGCAGTAGGGCAGGATTTTGGAGCGTCAATCTGTTCGCTCCCAGGTCGATGACGGCACCGTATTCGCACAAGAAGTCCATATTGATAATGACGTTCCTCGCACAGTCTTGCAGAGCAACGAACTTCACAGAGCACGTCTCACCGTGGATCTCGATGCGAGAAGTGCATCTCCCGACTGGTGTAATGAGGTATCCCCCGGCAGTTTGTATTTGAGGTCCATCCCACGGCGTCGTGACTTTTCAAAGGCGGCGAGAGAGTCTCCCACTCAAGACTGAGTAGTCTGCTCCAGTGTCCACGAGTGCCGATGCTTTGTGGCCGTCGATAACAACGTTTAGGTTGTTGGGCACCGTTGCAGAGGTGTCAATGCAATGCATGGCGTCGGGAAAGTGGGAGTGCTCCGGCATTCTTCAAGGTTTTTTACTTCGGTCGTCTTCGGCAAAGTCACCTCCAGGCGTTGTTGCACTTAGTTTTCCCGGCAACGCAGGGGAGACGGGCTCTTTCGGCAGTGTCGTGGCACTGGGGACGCTGAAAGTCGTGGTGATGGGGAGCGGAATTCATGGCGGAGAGACTGCGTTGAGGAGGGCGAGCGTCGGAGGTACTCCACGATGTCGCAAGGGCATTCGCCTTACCTCAAGTGTGGGTCGTTTGGGTGGAACCCACGCAGCCCCAGTTTTCGGTAGGGGTATCGACAGTAAATGCGGTCGGCTTCACCGCAGTGATAGCAGATCGGTCGTCGATTCGCTGTCCTCCACCTGTCAGTTTTCCTTGGCGCCGGCTGGTCTCGGCAGTCGTACTGATATCCTGCGTCAGGGGTACGCCTGCATTTGTGAGTCTTGTCGTGGCACCACCAGGTAATGTTGAGCAGCTTGCGGCAGTTTTCGGGCCACTGCAGCGTAGGTCAGCGTCGGCTCATCCACGGTGACAGGGGCATCCGGAAGAAATGCTCGCTGAACCTCGTCCCGAACAACCTTGGCAATGGAGATTGAGGCCGGGCGCTCAGCAGTCGGCAGAAGCTGGTTAAACTCCTCCCGGATGACGTCGCGAATAAGCTCTCGAATGCCCGGAATGCTGTGGGCAAGGTCGCAAGGGGACTGCGGAACCGCGCCGACGCCAGGTTGCCTCTGGTAGTGGCTGGCTCGGGCTTGCAGAGCGCGCTCGATGTTCGTCGCCTCCATGTCAAATCCTTGCGGTCGTCGGTGGGTTTCGTACGAGTCCACCAAAAATGTCGTCCTTTACGCCGCGCATCAAAATATGCAGCTTCTTTTCCTCGGTGGCCTAGCGGTCGGCACGGGAACTCGGACGAAGGGCGTCTCCCACAAAGCTTGTGACGCTCTCATAGGGGCCCTGGTTCTCCGATTGCAGCAGGTCTTCGGTCTCTCTCTACTGTGTTGACTGGCGAATGTATGCATGAGCTCGTTCTTGCAAATGTCCCACGAGATCAAGGAAGCTTCATGGTTTTTAAACCAGTGCCTTGCAGTCCCTTCTAGTGAGAAATAGAGGTTTTGCAGGCGCTGTTCGTCACTCCACTCGTTGTGGCAAGCCAGGCGTTCATACTGGTTGATCCAGTCTTCAACGTCCTCATAAATCTTGCCGAGGAAGGGAGGAGGTGTCCGTGGAGCAACGGGCAGGACGACGACGGGCAGGGTGGTCATGGTCGGAATCTTATTCCATTTCTCAAGCGAGGGACCAAGTTCGGGGGACTGACCTCTGGTACGACGGCTTTTCGGGCTTCAGCGTCTTCGGCGAAGGGTAGCGTTCCGGGCACGTTGCTTGGCCGGGATGCCTTCGGAGGGGTACGCTTTGCGGGCATAGAATGCAATACCACGCACCTCCACCAAAATGTCACGAAGGACAAATGATGAGGCGGCGAATAACTGAAGGAACTAAACATTTTACGGGGCGAACTTGTGCCCAAAACAAAATAGAGAAAGGCTAGCATCGCAGGTGTTGATGTTGGCAAAACAGCAGGACCAGGCGCTGGGGCAAGACTCACTCCAGACCGCCACGCGTGGCGGTCTGGAGTGAGTCCTTTTGTACACCTTTTGTACCCGTGTGGGTTTCTTGAACATTTGGCGTAGAACATTCGGCGCGTAGAACATTCGTAACTTGATCAGACGAGAAGGTTTTCAAACTTACGAGAATGTTGGAGTTGAAAGAATAAATAAAAGAGGAATCCGCTCAGTGGAATCTAACCCGGAGCCTCCACATGATAACCAAGCACGATAACCATTAGGCCACACACTCGCTCGGCAACGCACGCGGCACTGTTTCATTGGGTATGCAAAGCTTTTAGGTACGCTATTTTAAAACTCACTAATGCAATAGTTCTCAAACTTTTCAATCTTGAGCAACCTGTATCTGCCTTTTAAAGGGACCATGAAGGCAGTATCGAAGTTTTATTCGACGATTGAAATGGATGTCAGGCACGTCTCCGATACTGTTGACCAAGTTCTAGCCCGAACAGAAGTTTGGGTGCCGCACCAATCGAGCAAACAGGCGCGGTAATAATAGCGCCGGGAACAATGCCTGAGACCCCACCGAGGCGGCGGCAGAAAGGTGAACTAAAGTGCGCCGCCGAAGCGTGACGACAACGGGCTCCTCGTCTGGCGATTGGTTCAAACGATAGACGCGCTCTTGGTTTCGATTTCGGTGGTGAGATGTGATGAAGAAAGTTTATTTGAACGTTGGATAATCTTTTGAAGTTGTAGTTGGGAATTAAAAGGCTTCATACCGTGTATAAAAGCATAATCTGAAGCGATCCCTCCGTTTGTCACTGGTTGAACGCATCCCGCACTGCTACCTCGGGCGCGTAACAAGCATCGAGCAACCATGGACAAAAAAAAAAAAAGAAAAAGAGGTACGAGCGCTGGGGGCGGCGGACTTTTGGTTTTGGTTGCTTGTGTCGTCTCGTGTTCGCTTTGCGAACTCGTGTCTCACCAATTATGCCGCGTTTATGTGGAGTAGTAGGTTGCGCGAAAGGTCGGCTAAAGACGTGCGGTCGATCGGGCGACGTTAGTTCGCATAAACTGCCGACCGATGCAGCAATGCGCAGCATTTGGTTGCGCGCCGTCGATTTGCATAGAGCTGTGGACAGCGGTGTCAGGATTTGTTCGTTGCATTTCCGACCAGAAGACTGAGCGCGGCGTTGTCAACCATTTCTTCCAGGTTTTCTTCACAGATCGCCGTGCACTAGAGCGAACCGCGGGACCCACACTGAGTGTGCACTAAATCCTACCGATGCCGACAGTGCTTCCTGACGTCACTTCTCTTTCCAGAGGCGAAAAAGGGAAAAAATCTGAATGTTTGTTTCGGTTTCACAAACTTATTTGCAGGTACAGAAATAAGAGTCACAACGTTCTAGAAAAAATTGTGTGGCATGCCAGGACCCCAATGCTTCCGAGAACACCTTCTTTTTAAAAAAAAATTAAATTGCCTTCATGGTCTCTTTAAACAGCAGCTGAGGTACCCTTTACCAGTCTCAGCATTGACGAAATAAAGCAGTGCCAGAGTGTACAGACCCGTAAACACTAAGAAACATACGAAGTAGTGTTTGGCTCATAGTCATGTTTCAATGGGTGGCTCAGATCTGGTAAAATAGAGCTGAAGCTGAACGAAAGTTTACTTAGGGGCAGGGATTGTTGAGGAAACTTGGGGGTGCAGAAAACCAATGAGGGTACTCTGGAGAACCCCTAGGAAGGCAGTTTGTGAACCCATGCCTTAAAATTGCACAGCTGTCCTTACGCTCCGATCTTCGAAAGAAGAAGTTTGTTTCCTTCTGTCGCGTCAACTGGAGCAACCCCTGACATACTCTTTCGCTCTTGTCCCACGTCAGGTGATTATGAACGGAACATCCGACACTAAGGTGCCCACCTGCCTGTTCTCCAAGGGGAAGGCGTTCAAACTGCCGAAGCAGCTGGACCGCTTTGTTCATTACATCTTCAACGAAAAGTGCCGCTCCTCCCTGGAGTGCATGGCCAAGCACTCGGACTGGCTGAACCCCGTGAGGGAGCGGACACTCGTCAGGGTGCTCAAGAGGCAGAGTTCCACAGAGCCCAGCTGAGCTTCGCCGGGGGCCTCGGCACACGCACAGTGGGTTCCTTTTTTTGCTTGCCACCGGGTCAATCCATTTAGGAGCTGACGCCGTGAAGTGAATCACGGGAAGAATGGACCCTTTTGCAGAGTAGTGCTACAGTCTTCAGAGGCAAACTTAGCATTTTGTTGCCCTATGCAGCCTTTGAAACTGCTACCAACCACTCTTGCAACTCACGCTTCCCCATGGCCAGTGACCATGAGGAGTCGGGGGGGGGGGGGGGGGAAATAATATTTTCAAAGTAGCTAGATTTAGGACTTTGACGAGCGTGTTGGGACAGATGTAACAGTAAGAAAGCACAAAACAAACAGATGGACGAAAACAGACATGTCTGTTTTCGTCCATCTGTTTGTTTTGTGCTTTCTTGCTATTACAGCTAGATTTTGAGTTAGAATTCCCAAAGTAGCTATATTCTGAGCTAGATTTTATTAAAAAAAAAAAGCCAATTAATTTGGGGGCAGCTGCCCTCAAACTTTTGCTGCCCTAGGTAGCTGCCTACTCTGCCTTGATCTGTCCACCCTTGACAATCCTTGGATTGCCTGGTCTGGGATTTTTTCGTCACACTACGGGAAAGTCTTCTCCGGGGAAAGGTTGAAGCACCAGAGGCATGCTGCCGACGTTGGGAATCAACCAATCGTATCGCTCGGAGAACCAAACGGATGGATGTGGGTTCTGAGAAGCCACCGTAGAGAAAGTCGCTATATACATCTGCTCTTTCGTGAAACTCGACAAACCTGTTGAAAAGATGGACGATTAGAAACACCATGCATAGTTGAGATCTAGGAGTCATATTATTTGGCAACAATTGAAACGGCATATAAAAAGTGCTACATCCGCTGTAAAAAAGAAAAAAAGAGTACTGAGATTTTTGAAGATTTTGTGTTTTCTTCTACACGGATCAGTGCCGCTTGTGATTACGAAGTTTACTATTGCAGAAGCTGTCGAAGTTCTAAGACCACTAAGTGGTTTTTCTAAAGACAGTTGCAGTGCTCGCCCATGTGCGGCGCGTGCAAGGCATGCTAAAAATCTTGGATGTAAGCTGGTCATATGGGAGCTGCTACGTCGTCTGCTGCTACTTTACAGCACCCTCAAACGCAGCCACGCAAACCTTTCTTCTTCCCTCTCCCCCTTCCTCCTTCCACACTGTCTTGGCTAGAGGATGATAGGACCACGAGAATGCCACAATTCCTGAGGAGCTCACTGGCAGCACTGACGTTGACAGAAGGGTTCATTATTAACCCTTTCCTGCCATTATTTCTTTCACTGCCATGAAAGCGTGTAGTTTGCCTTTGTCCCATTCATCATTCTAGCGAACCCTTCCAGTGCGGGCTGATAGCTCTAAAAGAGGGCCCAGTGTTCTTGTGCAATGGGGAGGACCTTATGTTTCATTTCTCGTGAAGGGTAATTGTGAAATCGATCCTTCAGGTATGTGCTCCTAGCTCTTGCAGGTAGCTTGCTTGTTGAGCACACAGAAAGCTAAAGGACATCTTGGTTATTCACAAAGTCAAACCAATTGATTACTCTTTATTAAGAAAGCAAAGTTCAACAATTCCGCTGAATAGGTGGTCACAGCAAGCTTGTGCTGATCTATTTCCATACCATCGAGCTTCTCATTTTCAGCAAGACCACTGTGGTCAGAAACTTGGAAATATGTCTCTGCTTTGATGTAGTAGTTTATATTCACCCAAGAAAGCACTACCAAAAATACTGCTCCTATAATAATTTGTGCCACCTAGCTAGTGCTATTTCTCAATGCTGTATGGTATGTATTTTTTTTCTTACAGGAGAGTCAGCTTATATTAGTGAATCCTCCAAGGAGTTTAGAAGACAGTGTGAAGTCACCCGCTAACAGGTGATATCAGCAAGGCAAGTTCTTGCTGCTCTGCATGCACCAGCATGCATATGCAACTGCCAGAACATCCATTCTCAACTGCACGAATAATGTTCTCATTGTGCCTTCTAAGGCCTTCCTTTTCTTTCCCTTTTAATTTTTTATGCTTGTTTACAAGCAGAAGCATCATTCAGCTGCTAGCATGGATTCTAGGTTTTATGTTCCATCTGTTTAAGCTTTCAATTTGATGTTCACTGATACAAGTTATTAATAGAGATGAAGATGCATGTGAAAAGGAGCAGAACTTCCGTTTGGTTTTGCAGAACCAAATAGTCACTCTGCTTTGTTATGAAGCTATTTTGCATGAAAATTTTGTACATATTGCATCTGCAATGCGAGTGCATCTTGCTCACACTTACAAATTTTTTAATGAAAAGCTGTCATCTTTTTACTGTCCTCTTTAGTTGCTGAGAAGATAAGGGAGGCCTCTTTTGAACAAACCTGGGAATAGTACAATTGACATTAACACAAAAGCAGCATTTCATGTTTTTTGATACAAGCTCATACAATAGACCATTTGCTAAATCCCCCAGGCGCCCCAGCCTGCACTCAAGGAATCATGGGAACGGTGTTCCTTCAATCAATCAAATCAAGTTTATTTCCAGAAACTCTGGCGGGAAAGCCCATACAAAAAGCTATTAAAAACAGCTTCACTTTACATTGGCAGCAGCAACAAATCAAGAACACATAAAAGTTATACACTGCTAAAAAAGTACAAACAAAGGGCTCTCTTACTTTTTTTGTTTTTATTTATATTGTTTGCGATACACTTGTTTAACTGTATATTATTATGTAAGGACTGGAAGTTATAATTTGTATGAGATGGCGGAGGATCCATGAATCTGTGTGACGCATGCTAACAACACATTCATGCCTTTTAAGATTTGAAATTGCATACAAAAATTCTACAAGAGCTGGAGAGGAAAAACAAACTGTATAAAGCAAACGGTACTTGTACATAGATTCTATATGAAGTATTCGAAATCTGAAAAATAATGGTTTTGTGTGGTCATAATAAGAAACATCTATAATATAACGTAAAACTTTCTTTTGGAGCAATAATATGTCGGCTCCCTACTCATTGGTAAAATTCCATGGTTACACAGTTTTGAGTGTAATTCGGAGTCATCCTGAACAAGCGTCGTATTGGAAACTCCAGTGAAACCGACACCACATAGCGGTAACTCCGAGAAGCTCAGGAGAGGAGGTCGTTTCGACTTTGTCGTCTGCTATCGCTGCATAGTTCCCGTAGGCAGCATAGAAACAAACATTGTTTTCAGTAATTATTTTTATGCTTCCGCCATGTCATTTCTACGCAGTGACTAGAAAAGGGTTTCTACGGTCGAAAAATCGCTTTGCTTTCATATGTAACACCGATTCTACGCTGCAGTGAAAGAAATATATGGCGGTCCATGTGCTGAACGACGAAAACGACCTTCTTTCGTCCACTGTTTTGCCTGACCAGTGCGCCCTTTATAGTTTGCTGGAGTCGCGAATAGAGCCCAAGGACCTGTCATATCACTTTTAAAATTTCTCGTCAATGTCTGCGTTTTCGCTTTTAAGCTTGCTGACCACCCTTCAACCTGGCTGACTGGCTGAGCTGCAGAAATCTTTTACATTATTATCATTCTCGTACAACTTCAAAGATGCTGATATTAAGTTAGAAATACTATAAACAGCCCTGCTGACTCCGAGCTAAATCCTGGTTTTGGTTATTGTGAATTCTCAGCTTTGTATGCAATTCCTGCTAAAACAACAATCACGAGAATGATAATATTGTAAGAGATTTCTGCAGCTCAGCCAAGTTGAAAGTTGGATCGCATGCAGAGTATCGAAAACGCTGACATTGACGAGAAATTTTACAGGTGATATGACAGGTCCTTTGACTCTATACGACGCTTGTTCAGGGCGACTCTGAAATTACATTCACAACTGTGTAACCACGGAATTGGTCGAAATTAGCAATCACTAGGAAACCGAAGGAATACCGTTCCCATGATTTCTCGAGTGCAAGTCGGGGCACTTGGGGGATTTAACAAATGGTCTTTTGAGCACAGCAGAATCTAGCCCAACTTGTCTTGTGTTAGGCTGGTGCTATCATCTAGAATCAAAGGAATGTTGAAACCTGCAGTCATTGGTCTTTCATCCGAGCTATTGTCAGGCTATTTCTAGTTGTATTGGTACTCAGATTGGGATATCAGCATGAAACAAAACATGATATAGATGATTGCCTTTCTACTGTGTAGACTAGTATGTAAGAGAAAAAGGAACCTCATAGTGAACTTAAATAGAATGCAAGTCTATCCCACAAGTGTTGCTAAGCTCTTTTCCACTTGTCATGGAGTTATCCTATTTATTTGAACCTGATGTGACGATTTTATGAACAGAACCCTATACATATGGTTCCGTGTTTTCTGTGTTTATTTTTTTCTCGAATTTGGGGTAATTTTTTTTTTTTTCAGGGTTTAATTTTTTCCTTTGGTTTGGTGTTTTTTGTGTAAATTGGTTATGACTTAAACCAATTTACACAAAAAACACTGAATCTGTAAGAAGATATTAACTCGTAAAAAAAAAAAGTTAACTCCGAAAACACAGAATCCTATTTATACAGATCTGCTTTCAACAGCCTGTCATTCCGATTTATGAAATGAGGCTTGCGAATAATAAAGCACAAATCGCATCTGTTCCTAAGATATCTAACTGGGATTTTGGGTATTGTAATTTACGGTCTAGAAGGCGCACCTTTATATAAGGTGCACTTGTATATTTGTACGCCAGGCGCGGCGCAACTGCATTGATAAGCTCGCATCTAGATATTGTGATTATGACATATGCATATATGCAGAAGTGGAAACCAGTTTCAATATTCTTGCAAATGAATCGAACAAAGAATATAACCCCTGTGGTAAACTTGTACAATTACGTCCCATGCTTATAGAAGAAAACACAAGTAACACCACTGTATAAAATACCCTGCCGGAAATTTTGTAAAAAGAAATGTGACCTATACACCGGAAACTAACTATGGTAGTATATCAACATCATGCTCACTATTCCAGTACAGGCCTTTGTTCTGAGTTTCAAGTGCTGTCTGTTCCCTTTTATTTCATCATATTCTTTGGTCAACCACCATGATTGGCTCCCTGCATGCGATCTGAGAAAGCAAGCATGCAAGCCTTGTTCATACAAAAAGAAATGCATTAGACTTGGTTTGTGTTGCAGAGGAAGACACTGCCATGCATAGACCACACGAAATATAGATTGGATGCCAGCTTTTTTCTCATTGAGTGCCTGTCAGGTGCATGGTTTTGTCATGCTCTTCCCTCCCTCCACAGAATGGGAACCCCCCACAACATTGGGGAACTCAAACAGGACTGCCAACCTGAATGAGCCGCATAAAGGAAATACCAATTCACATACAACTGATCTCAGCCGGCTTATGTGCTTTCGGTTTGGCATTCCTGGACCTGACCTAGTTCACACAATCTGGAAGTCGCATTCATTGTGCAGACCTTTACATCCACTGCGAGTCATGTACAATGTTCAGGGCGAGTTTCGCTGTGCGTGCAGGGGGCTTTTTGTTTGTTTATAAATCAATCTACTGAGCTGTATGTTCCATCTAGAAGGTACTAATGACTTTGAGGAGATGCAGAGTTTACACATATGTGAAGCAATTTTTGTGTTTCAAGTCGTGCACATCTTAGATATTCCTTAGGGGATCTCTACATGTATATTATGTGCAATTTCTTCATTGCAAAATGCTATCATCAGTGGATTCATGATATGGAGAAACGGGGAGCTTGTGCCACTTGGAATGTTCGTCAATAACTGAAGGTAGTAAGTATATCTTGAGGTGTAATAGAAAGCTTGTCGATGGACTGGCAAATAAGATCTCTATGATCTATAAGGCCCTGATATTATAAGACAGCCTTAGCAAGGAGAACAGGTTGCACACAACTGTGCTGCAGTGCAAGGGGGATACTGAATTGTGGATGATAACTTCAATAAGGTCATTTATGACATTTAATTCAGTTTGGTATCTTGCGACTAATGCATATAAGTGGCCTCTAGAAAAATGGGCCTCTTCCAGAGTTCCTCCAGAAACACTTAGTGATGTCGCAAATCTTTGCGGGCCTTTTCGCCAGCTTTTCTTTTTTTGTTTTTGCACTTGCAATCTGCTTTTCAATCTGTAGCCTTTTGATTTTGATAAAACCGACTCAACGGTTACTTTCTGGGCTTTATCAGTGCTGTATATACTGAGAATACGGCATTTGCAGTACTGATTTCTATTTCTAAATTTTTAAAAAGCTGCAAGCACAAGGTTACAGCTTTCTACACTTTCTTTTACTTCATGGCCGGTCGTAGTACTGTGGCTGTTGGGCAAGAGATCGAACTATGTATAGGGGGCGCTTTATCGAGCTTGTGCCCACAGTCTGGTGTTTACTGACACAGCATAACAAAGAAATTGAACCTTGCCTAGGACGTTCTAGGAACAAGCGCTTGGCTCTGATCAGTGCTTTGGTCGCACGTGGAATGGCCTTCGAATCGTCATCTTCAATTTCTCTGATCAAAAACAAACAAGAAAATTTGGTTTGTTGTCCCCACAGCTGAAGCGTACCACTAGAAATGTGACTGTTCAATCTCCTCCCCAATAGTGCAAGTGTCTTGCGTTGAAAGGTAGAAAGCTGCAGAAGGATGGGCACCTACCAAAGCTATGAGTGCATGCTTGCAGTAGATGCAGTTACAGAAAAGAGTCATGCAAAAATGCAGCTAAGACGTGTACCTAGATACTTCTTCCGACAGTAATTTAAAATGATTACGATACTAATATAGTGATACTTTGATATAGTGATACTTTGACTTAGAGGGACTAGCAAGAAACACTGGCATACCTTATACTAGTAAGCTGAGCACCATACTAATAGCCTCTTAAGTTTGCCAGCTTTCGACTTTTGGAAACAATGTCACAAGCAGAATAAGAAAAAACAGTCCAAGAAAACTGCTTGTAAATCATTCTGCTTTCTCTGACATGCTGATTGGAATTCAAGTGTGCTACACTTTTTGCTGCAGTCTAAGTGTAAGGGTCCCCCAATGCACAATTACACCCATGGTGGAAATCTTGTAACAGAGCTATCAACTCATGCTCACAGCTTTCATTCCCTGCTAAAACAAATTCAGACTAGGTTCCTTACAGCTTTGACAGGGTCAAATTACAGTGACTGAAAATGCTTAACGACTTTCAGACATCACTTATATAATCATCAATAAAGAATGGGTTTTCTACTGTACCACTATTTGAAGTGTGTTAGGGTAGATTCATGGTTTGCTGTCAAAAACTAATAGGAACTAGGGGTGTCGCGAATTTTTTTTCGAATCTCAAGGTTTGACAGGTTTGACGAACTTTCAAATTTTCTACGAAGTTCGATTTATGGACAGTGTTGCCCGGCTTTTAAACAAAGATTTTGAATTTCGGGAACCATATAACTAAGAAAGTAGTTTATTTTGTATTTTATAAATTGATTATCTATGTTTATACAATATAAAAGCAAAAATAGGTACTTTTAATGCTTTTGTTAATTAGTAATTTGAACAATTGATGCAGCTTCTGTTGTGTTAACCAGCTTCTGCTGCATTTATGAGACTTTTCTGGCCACCAGAAAGAAGGGCGGACTTGTGGGAAAGGGCACCGGAGAGCGTAGCTTCCGCTGCATTAGCCAGAAAGAAGGGCGGACTGACGTCATGTGCAAGCCATGTATACTTTATGGATCAAATTACAAATGTCTACATTATATCATTTTGTTAATATTCACTTTCATTTGCTGCCATAACCAGTTATTGTTTGTGGTATGGCTTCATACTTTCGTCATGATGTGCAAACCTAGTTTTGTTGTAATATTTTTGTTGAGATATATTTTGTACAGTGTTTATCACATGTTATTGAATTGGTTGCTTTAGAAATCATGCATTCATTCATCTGTTTGTTAAAAATCTTGCTTTGATTGCTTGCTATTGTTTTAGACTTCATATTTGTTCAGTTAGCATTAGAACAGTCAAAAGTAAGCCTCACTGGCAAGCATCTGCCAAGTAGGGCATAAAAAGCTGCTTTTGTTTTTTTTCAGAGCCTGATTAGATTGTGGTTTTGCTAGCAGTTGCTTCTGAACTTACATAGCAGTAGGAAAGACAGTGGCATTTGAACAAGGGGGGGGGGGGAGAAGCAACGGCTCACAGTTGACCCCCTCCCTAGACTTGCCCCCTATCCCAAATAGTACCACCACCCCTGAGGAGGGGCATAGGATTACAGCCCCTTCTAATGAAGCAGGAGTATTTATAGAAACTGTCCATCACAGAAACAGGCAAACTTAATGTAAGCCTGAAAAAGACAGAGCATTCATCTTTTAGGTATAGTATTTACTGCACCAAAGTGTTTTAGAAAGTTTCTGGCAAGAGTTGCTGGGTCTTCTCTTTCTGTGAATATAATGGAAAGTGTACTATAGGTGTAGGCTGGTATGGAAGGAGAGCATACATGCTCTATAGTCTTGAGCCATGTGCTGAAACAGATGTTTATGCTGTTTCAGCAACCCAACTGCATGTGCAACTTTAGTGATCTGTATGAGGGAGCTTGCAAAACAGAGTATTAAACTTGTTTTTACCTATTTAAGATTGTTGTCTGACCACTTAATCTTTAGTTTGTCTTCTCAGCAGTCTACTGTGCAACATCTATATATTGTGTTCAGTTGTGTTAGTACAGTAGCGGGGGGATTGGTGGTCAAGCGTGTTAAGGCACCACAGCTCGGAGCAGGTGGAGCAAAAGCTCGCATTGCAGAACCCAGGTATCCTGGGTTCAATTCCGACCTGCCCGTTTCGATCTGGATGAGCATTGTAGAGGCATGTGGTTGTGTATCACTACTGCGTGATGCGTGGTAAGGGGGTGGTGCACAAAAGCACTTGACGTCAAAAGCCCCATGTCAAATGCTCTGCTGCAAATGCCCCGACCTTTTTGCCCCACTTTAGAAAGCTCCGGTTTCAGAAGCTCATGAAATGAATCCCCAGTGTCAGGTGGCCGGGCCCTCGGCGTAAGAGCTCGTGTAACATAATAATGCCGCACCCGGCAATCAAGTAAGGAATAATTGGACAAAGCTTCCCGTTCTTCAGGCATATGCTATACACATTCACGCCTTGCAACGTTAGAAGTGAGAACAAACAAAAAATATCAGTTGCTGGAAAAAATATTTAAAGGTATTTTTTATGAATTAGCATTGAACCAAAGCTTTCATCGACTCTGAAGCTCGTGCGGATTCACAGTTCTGAGGGTTCTGTCAAAAATGTTAACCCGCAGCTCATGTCGCCATACTTAATATGTATATGCAGCACCAAACACCAGTTCGATTCTTCTTATGTTGTTCTAAAACTATTTCTATTCATCTAGGTACTGTAGATAAAGTTTACAATTACAGATCTGCATAATCAGTGCATCGCTGGTTATGCAGATTTATGCAATTGGCCACTTGTCCTGTGTCATCTTAAGTTTTTCTGTGGTTCAAGTTAACCTTCTTTTTTTTTCTTTCTTAAAAGAGCCTGGCAGATCCTCAACGGATAAGTTTAAGACATGCAACAATGCTGGTTGAAGTGTGAAGAAGGTGGGACAGGGGCCATGACAATGAGCTTTTGCCAGGGGGGGAGTACTGGACAGGGTAACTGAAGGCGGAGTTTTCGAAATGTAGGGCTGATGACACGGGGCTTTTGCGACAGGGATTCTGCACACGGGGCAATCGTGTTACACCTGTGTTAAAGATCGACGACCAGTAGCGCTTTGCACCCTTTTCCCCGCTTCCTCCTCTACCCCCTTCTACTACCCTGTCCACCGTTGCCTGTTTCCTCCTCCCCTATGGTGAGGAGGATCTTCTGCCTTGCAGAATCTGGAGCCTGGTCGTTGGCCTTTAAAAAGACCCCATGCTAGCAGTAGTACTGCACCGGCAAAATTTCTCATCTACAGCTTAAACCAGTGTCTCCCCACCTTAAAGGCACAGAGACTTTACACTGTATAAACATGACTGTCAAATTTGTCTTGTTCTGTTGTCATAAATAGCGAGGCCTGCCATAAAACGAGTCATAAGAATCGGCAGCTGCACATAGTGAGCTAAAATGTTTATCGAAAATGTATTATAGGAGTGTGTGGAGGCATTGCTCTGTTCCTGTGTAAAAGGGCAAAAACATCTTCGAAAAGTTGGAAGCCTAACACCGATGCGGACGACCGAGTCGCGTGTGGCGCTTCTGTCGACGGGGTGCATGTTTTTGAAAGCTGACAATACAGGTGAGTGACACATCTGTTGCAGGTTGGCCCAATCTCAACTGCTTTTATAATAGTTCCAGTGTAAACCACGTTGTGCCTGATTAGTTTTAAAAGAGAAGTTAGATTGCACGAAGCTTATCTTCAATCTGATGAACTGCCAGCCTTAAGAAAACATTGAACCTAGGGGGGAAAAAAAATTTCCTAGATTTTTTTGCGATACAATTTTTTTTCGATTTGTGGGCAAAATCGAAATTGTACCCCTGTGGGATGATGATGATAGCGTTCATACCCAACTAGTGTGTGCTCCGAGGCAACTCTGAACGCACACTATACTCCGTCCACCTTTAAGCGGAGACTAGAAGCTCCGCCTTCAGCGTGAGCTCGCTGGCTCACGCTCGCGTTGACACTTGTGTTAGCAAAGCAGAAAGCTCTCGCTGAAGGCGGAGCTTCTGGTCCCAGTTTAAGGGTGAATGGAGTATAGGTGGGTACAAATGCTACCATCATCATCCCACACGGGTACAGTTTTGGTTTTGCCTGCAAATCGAAAAATGCGTATTGTAAAAAAAATATTGGGCGAAAAAAAAAAAAACTTTTTTGACAAACATTCGTTTTGAAATCTCTTGTTCTAACTTGGTAGGAAAAAGAAATTTCTTTTTTTTTTTCCTAGGTTCAGTGTTGTTTTAAGCCCTATGTATACTGGATGCAACCTATCAGTTAAAGCTTCCTGCTGAACTTATGAAAAGGCTCGATAGAACCGCTATAAGAGTTGCCTAAATAGTTTTGCCTCCTGGTTGGGTACTTGATAAAAAAACGTTCATTTTGAAGATGAATGTAGAAATTGACTATTTCTAACCTCGAAATTTATAGCAAATCGCTAGGCAATTGTGTTGCATACGTGAAACGTTCCACCATCACAAAGGTTTAGCATTACTCTGAGTCTCCAGACTCCTACGTTCACAGCGCTCTTCATCAGATAGTTTAACGCGTATCATGTGTACACTTTATAGTTGATCCTAGAAGGAGGTGGTACTACAGCTATGGTGCCTGGAACGCGTCTCCGATTGGTGTGTTTACTGCTTCCAAAAAAGTGGTCCCTCGATTTCCGCTTCATGACGTCACAGAAGTGTCATGCTGTCGCCAGTCACGATCCTGGCAGCGTCCCAGTAGCTGTGGTGCATGTGGCAGACGCCTGTTCTGCTGCCGGCCGCTGTCCAGTGTGACAGTCCACGGAAGCTTCGCAGTCAGAAGTTGGGACGCCGCAATCACGGCGTCACTCGCGTTCGCTTGTGCTTTTCGCCAGCATTTCTACGTCCAGCATCAGGATCACAGCATCTGACAGCATGACACTCCATCTCCTGCGACGTCATTTGTTGCCGCTTCGGGACCAGTTTAGATGTGTGGGCAAGATGGGACGCTAAACATGCTGGTCGTACATGCACTCCAGGCACCATACTACCGCTAATCGGTCTGATATACCTGGCAATATTCCAGAGCCTTCCATACTCTCTAGCTCGTCTCTCTCAGTGCGCACAGGTGGTCGAGCTCCTCCTAGCCTACCCCTGTGGTCGCATGACCTCCCTGCTAACCAATCAGGGGCGAGCACTTCTCTCCTGCCCGCCAACCAATCGGTGTCGAACCTCGCGGCCACGCATTTATCTGGGCTTCACGAAATGCCAATCAGCTAGCCAAAGAATGTTTCACGTTAATGGCACCTCAATTCACGGCGATGTGCCGTGACATGCTAGAAGGATGCTCGCTTAATAATCTAAAGGGTCTGGGTTCAACTCCTACCTGGTGCAAACGCTTTTTTACTGGGTTCGCCCCTTCTCCCCACTCAAACCCAATCAGTGTCGAGCCTCGCAGCCACGCTGTTATCTGGGCTTTCAAAGTGCCGAACTCCTAGCCAAAGAATGTTTCATGTTAATATGGCACAACTAGACCATATTGATGTACTGCGTCACCTACTATTCAAATATATTATGCCCTCGACCAATAAAACTAAAAGTTATTGAGAACTCATCACTTAATTCACTAACTAATTAACCGATTTCATCTCTTTTCTAGTGGCTGCCAGGCCATCAACTTGGTCACAGGGCTAAAAGAACTTTATCAAGTTTTTTTTTTTATGTTCTGGATCCACTGAAAATTGCGTGACAATCACACAACGTGGTGCAATTGGACAGCGACAGCTTTGCTGCTTATTTGCCAATATGACAATGACGATCGATTGACATTGTGCCAATTATGCATCATACAGTGATCTGATATTGAAATGACGCTGTATTGATTTAGTGTCGATACATTGTTGATGAATAAATGATTTTCAGGTTGCGATGTGTTCTTCCACCAAATTTAGCATGGGAACTGAATCGGTGCGTAGGTCATGCGACATCAAGTTTTTTACTAAATTTAGCGGGGAACAGGAATTTGTAGGTCCCTTGAAGTCAGGTCCTGTGACTTTAATTTTCCCGCTTAATTTAGCAGGGAAACTGAATTGGTTCATAGGTCGCGTGACATAAATTTTTCCGCTAAATTTAGCGGGGAACCTGATCTTGTCTGCAAGTCCCATGACATCGGATCATGTGACATTAATTTTCCTGCCAAATTTAGCGAGGAAACCTCCTTCACGCTCACGCCGTTGCGAAACCGGGGGACGGGCCACTAAGGGCTCCCGCTGTAAAAAGCATTCTGTATTTTTCATCAAGTATTATGCCAACAGGTAAACATTCTCCCAAAGATTTTGGTTTACTGCTCAAAAGCTTGGGCTATTGGGAACAGTACGAACAGGAACACCAAAGCACGTGGTCTTCGACACATGCTGCGCTACCTCGAGGCTGGTAAAACATGGTAGTGGAGAGGAGAGGGGATGGGCTGCGAGGGTGTGTGCATTGGAGTAAGCACAAATATTTTACTAGGGGAATGCAGGACACACCTCGAGAATACATAGAACAAGTCGGCAACGAAGGTCTGCAGAAATGCACGGAACGGTGGCAGTGGTACCGTCTTTGCATCCACAAGCCCATCAACCGCACCACATTCCAAGTCATTGTCTTCACGTGCTCTGGTGGCGAGAGGAGGTGGTAGGAGAGAGAGGCGTCGCCAAATAAACCACTCTACCAGGGGTGGTTTATGGCGCGGCCGTCGTTCTAATGCAAATGAAGAGAGCGCCTTGTATTCCCCTAGTAAAGTATTTGAGCCCCTTCTCCACTCCGCAATTTTATCAGCCTCAAGGTAGCTCAGCACGTATCGAAGACCACAGATTCTGGTGTTCCCGCTCATATTGTTTGCAGTAGTACCTAGCTCAAAAGCACGAAGTGTGTCATTTTCGCTTGTTTTCATCTGCTGCCCAGACCTACTAATCTCACCTGTGTACCTAAAATAAGAAAAATAACACGCAGATTCGTGTCCGCCAAACGAGCGCTGAATTGCCCATGTAAGCTCTTCTCGCTGCGGATACACCGTGTGGCTGGTTCCTGTATCGATGGAATGCGCATGCATTTCATGGAGAAAGCAGTTTGAGTGGCGCTACAGTGCTCCGAGGTTGTGTAAGTGGACTAGTGCTTGTTTGTGGTCCTAGCGATGAACCTGCATCTCCTCTGTCACTCCATGGAGAGGAGTATTCCAGCTTGCTTAACCAAATTTAAATTGTATTTCTGCAACTGTCTAGTCCGTTCACGTTTTTGACTTTTGTAAGCAGCCACTAATGGACTCAAGTACGTAGCTTTTGGTAAATAATTATTCATGATTGTGGCCTCTAGAATTCACAGTTTATGAGAGAGGAGGGACACTTTAATGTGACAACTCCCTGCAATTGCACTCTCCACGAGGTCACACGTGCCCTGGTCGGAAGCTCTGATGAGATGTCTGGACTACAGGTCATTTTTAAAGCTCCCCCACTATTTGTTCCGATATTGTGCAAGGCTCAACGAAACAAAATGAACCAGTGCAGCGCATGGCCTCGCTAGAGTAACTGCATATGATTTGCTTGAGAAGCGTATGCAGTTACTGTAATGTGTACAGCTAGCACATCCGGTTACACTAGCCTAGAGTAACCACATGGCTCTGCCATCTGGTCCATTTTGTTTCGTTGAGCACTGTACCTGGAAGTGTGGGTATGAAAACGCACCAAAAACAGTCATGTATTCGTTACAGTTTTTTGGTGCTTCCCTTTCTGTAAAGAACTTTACGAGTGAGAAATGTTAAATTTCATCATGACTAGGACACCGAAGATTATGTTAACTCTTTCCTGACCACGCCCATAGGACTTCGATCATCGGTGACCGATGGTTTCCAAGTGCCATCAAGAAATTAAGTTTAGTGCGGAGAGTTATGTTCCACAATTCCATGGATAGTCGAAGAACTGTAGTTTTGGTTTCAACATAGGTTTGAGCTTTATCACAAGCCAATGGGCTGTCAAATATAGTCCTGGGAATGGTGGTTGCACTTGTCTAACATTGCTAACTGCTTGCATCAGTCTTCGTAACAAAGATGGCATTATTTACTTAATTCAACGGTAGTGTGGCATATTTGTTAGACCTCAAGAGCTCTGGGGACACTTTAAATTATGTTATAGGCGTCACTTAACAGATGGTTGTCAGTCCTGGGCCGGTGTGCACGTTTTATGTTCCCAGCAAGGTGGACAAAAACACTAAATATAAAGAAACTGCAATCGATGCTATGGCAAAACCAGAGTAAAATGCAAAGAATGCATTCTGCTGGGGATGTGAGGTGTACTATCTGTGTTCCCCAAATATAGTAAGCATTTTTTCATTGAAAAGCTTGAAAAGCACACTTGTTACGGAGGCCAATTCTCTGATGAACCAAAAATAGACAATGTCACTAAGAGTACACTAACTTCTAGAAAATAGAAACTCTCAGAAAATAGCATTTAGCATTTGCTTTATTTCAACCTTTTTGTGTGTGGCTCTTGTTTTCACCCTTTCCGGCCTCATAGAACTCCCCCGCCTCTTCACCCAAGCGACAGAGCCACCCCGTGGAAACACGTGACGTGTGGACACCTATGGGTGAACTGTTTGACGCCGCAGAAGAGCCTCTGTCGTTGGTGCTGCCAACGGGTGCCGCAGCAGTCGCGGCAATAGCTTTCTTTGCAAAAGCGAGTCGTCGCCAGCAGACGCTGTTGACCGGGGCCACAGACAATGTTTCTACTGGTCGACTTGCCCTATCCCAGGACCGGCAAATCCGTGATCTACGGTTGAGTTCTGTTCTGCGCTGCATAGAAGAAATTAAAACGAAAAGCGGAACACATTTTAAGACGACTTTGTGTTGTTTTTGTTCACTCCTTTCTGCACTTTGATACTATTGGACTTTTCCACTCTTTTCAGTTCCAAATGGTTTAGCCTTCTAATAATCATAATGGACCTGTTTATTCATTAATATCTCTCTCTCTCCTATCAGCTAAGAAAAAATAAAAAATCTCTTAAAAGGGCCCTGCAATCATATTTAAGCGTCTACTTTTTTTGCGGTTTTTACGTCTCTTGGGAGTCGGGCAAGTCAACGGGCACAGAGAGAGTGACTAAATATCAGTGCGTCACATTTTAACCGGACGACGCAGAGACCTTTTCCACCTACGGGGGCGACCTGCGGTGCCGAAAGCGCGCGATATGTGAAGTCTTTGGTCTTGGGCTTACTACTGGTCAGTGCCACTAGAAGCTTCATTTTAGTCAAAATACTAAATATAAGTGGCGCGAACCGTTTCAATTATTTATAAAAGTAGTTTTTGTTCAGTATTTTAGATCAGAAAAGAAACTAATGTACAAAAACAAGAAATGACCCGTCGACAGTGGAAAAGCAGTGGAAAAGGCGGCGCATACTAGAAAGGTGTAGTGGGATCAGGCACCGACGAGCGGCCGTAGAAAGGTCCCGGATGTATGCGGCGGTGCTGCGGTCACATGGACTGGAGGATCTGACCGGTTCTGAGCGTTCCGAAGGCCTTCGGCGAGCAGATTTGGCGGTATGGCAGCGCGAAGTGGTTCCTCTTCTGAACTGATTTTTACCCCTTGTTTGCTGTCGTTTGTAGCCAGCAAAGTGTCATGCCGAAATTAGTGTATAATTGCGCAGCAAATGCAATGCGAGCCGCCCTTGCTGCCCGGTTCATACAGCCTATCCAGAATGTGCTTTAGTGGCGCCCTCTCAAGCTTTCGACACGGAGTGCTGCAGCCGTGAGCGCTCGCTGAGCTCACTACCCCTCCTCTAGTTCACGGCCACTCGAATGACTAAGGACGTCATGAAGGAGGTTATTTTTTGCTTGTTTTTGTAATTTTAAATGGCCTATAACTTTTAAAATAAAGCAAAACTGTTCGGTGCGCTCAAGTTGGGTGCAAATTAAAAACCAGTAAAAAAGGCCTTGCAGGGCCCCTTTAAGGGAGAGAAAGAAGAAAAATAGTTGGACGGTAATTAACCGTTATTGCTCAAATGAGAGGCTGTCATAAGGGACGAACAGCAGGTGTTACCGTGGCTTGGCTACGAACTTCGACCCTGGTGAATGTAGTGGCGATAACTTCACTGCTCGCTGCAAACGCTAAAAAAAAGCATACGCAGCCGGGAGGTCCTCTTTCCCCAACCTTCGCAAGCACCTAGGGGCGAGTTTCAACTTTCGATTCTGGACACTACCGCTGGGCATGGAGACGAACAATGACAGGCTGAAACCTCGACAGCTCTCTCCGGTCTCAACTTTCCCACCTTTAAAAAAGGTTTCTTTTGTTTTTTTCAGTGCACTTGTTGAGCGTTTTTTAGCAAAGAAAGGAATGTGCATATAAAATGCAAAGTTAAGTGATAATAACTTTGAAAAACAGTTGCTTCTACGTTACAAGAACTAAGTAGTTTGTTATTTGGTCTATCTTGTATCAAAGCAGCAAACGTTTTGATTCAGCAAAGTCGTGCGACGGTAATAATATATATCTTGAAAAGTGAAATGAGAGTTCCAAATAAATATAAATCGTAGTGTCATCAATGTCTTCATAGTTAAATTCAAAAGACGAAAGTATCTTGGAAGTAACTAAGTTACAATGTCGAAGTAACTAACTTAAATATATTTTTCACAAACAATCTGTAACTGTAACTAAATACTTTTTAAAGGGCCCATGAAGAGAAAAAACCTTTTTTTTAAACTGTCAAAAAATAAATTATAAGGAAAAGAAAATTGTTTTTTTTAGCAATATTGGCAGCGAGGTTATTTGAAATTGTGCACGCAAAGTCCATGACCCCACGGGTCATTTTGGAGTGACCATCTCGGGCATTTGCTCTTTCCACCTCAACGTGAAGGCGAAGCTGAACCACCTCTCCTCTACGCGCTGAAAATGCTGAGAGAAAACAAGTGGAAAGGAAGTGACTGCCAAGTAAATCGCAACTCACGCTTTCAATATCGCTCTCAAAACATTTTTTCACGTAAAATTACTTTTTGACATGTGTGTCCCAACCAAAGTGTTAAAAAAAGAAAAAAAAAGCTTCAGTAACTTACCCAAGACTGGTGACATGTCATAAGAAACAAACTGGAAATTATTAGGTAACCCCCATAGCTAACGCTTCGTTTTATGAAACGAGGTGCTGCAGATTTGTTTCCAACACTTTTGGTCAGTAGGGGTATGAAAGAATTAAATACTATTCAGATTGTACAAGTTCCACATGTTTACTTCATCTCAATGGCTGAAGATGAGGATGGGAATATAATATATTATACATGCACACTGTTCAGCAAACCCAAACACCGGTGGCTATGCATTCTGACCAACACCATGTTACATATGCCCATTCCATGCATTCTTAACTATGGTTCTCCATCACATCCATAAAAAGGTGTCTCGTGCTTAGTTCCTTGCCTATTCAGCCAACCATTTGCACCCTGACAAACACGAAGAGCACACTTATATTGCAGAAACAAGAAAAAATGTCACGACTGAAAGCTGCCATTCAAATAAACCCTCTTCAGCGCTGGAAGCTTCAGAATATATTGCTACATGCATGGCACAACTATGAAATTGCCTACTTTAAAACCATCACAGAAAAGGTGTTTCACTTGTGAACCATAAATTTTCTGGATTTAAAGCTGTTCTTCAGCTGCACGCAAATGCAAACAATAAAAGTAAAAAATAGACATTCAAGTTACTTGTCACGCCATTCTGGTCCAAGCACCATTTCTTTTATGCTAACATATTCTACAATGACAAATTCCAAAAAGTCAGCTGTGAATATGGCTTCTTGTGAATGTGGCCAATTTTTTGTCATTTGCTGCTGCAAACGGTACTAAGAGAGTTTCGTAATAAAATGAAGAAAACATTACCATAAATCTCGACGAAGAAAGTTGCAGTGAGTTGACAACTAGACCAAAAAAAACCTCTTATTTTCTATTGAAGCACTGCACATTCATGTTCTTGCACACAAATTATTGGACTTCTCATTGGCCAGAGTAGGCAACATACGACATGGTTGTTACAGCATTCCCAATCATGGCCCCATTCCTTGCAACTCTCTTGTCACTAGGAAAAGAGTGTCATCCGTTATCTTAACTGTTCAATTACTAAGATGTAATATTTGCTGAAAAATAATAATCAGATAATCTACCCTTGTACAATGCCCTTTGGCATTGCAAGAAACATCTGAATAAAGAAAAAGCTTTCCTCTCCAGCAAAATCTAGCTTTCCCTCATTTTTGTCCAAGTTAAACAAAATTTCAAGAGCTTAGAATTGCAGGAATACGAATACATGCGCCTTGAAGTCCAGAAAGTGCAGGTGCTGTACCTTCCAGCCTATATGTCTGAACTACAGTACATGTGTAAACTTTCAAGGCAATGCAGTTTACTACTGCAAAGGGACAGACTTAAGATTTATGCAGCAGCACATGATTTTCATTTCTACTTTAAAATGCAATCGGAAAAACCACAACAAACAATTGAAGTGCAGAATGAAAATGCATATTTGTGCCTGGAACGTTTTGCCAAACTCAGATTATTGTTTTAGAATTACATATTAGTGTGTAGAGACGATGAGAAGATTAAGAAAATTCAGGAGGGGAGAGCGTGAGAAAATGGAGGGATCAAGACAGGTTCGGCTGGCAAAGGAACAGAACAGCACGTTGCTGGAGTTTGGG
This sequence comes from Ixodes scapularis, assembly GCF_016920785.2. NCBI lineage: Eukaryota > Metazoa > Arthropoda > Arachnida > Ixodida > Ixodidae > Ixodes > Ixodes scapularis. Next base: position 77,057,981 of record NW_024609835.1, read on the forward strand.
AAAACTTGTCTCAAAACAGGGTGAGTAAAGGGATTTCTTTCACAACACCATCATGTGGTATGCGGCTTTCTAGGGAGCGGGCAGGGTGTGGCCATATCGGGCTCAAATATTTTGCAAGTTACAGATGCAGATCAAGACACAGGAAGATAAGGGTATTTTTCTTGACAAAAAGCACACTTGCAGTCATAACTTTGGTCATAAGAACTTAAAAATAAACCAAGTGACTCTTAAAGATTCATTGATAGTCTTTACACTGACGACTGTAACCGGGGCTCCAATACGACGAGCCATATAATCTTGGTTGCTGGCAAGGTGCTGTTTCTTTTTTTTTTTTTTTTTTTCCTTTTTGCAGTTTTTTTTTTTTTTTGTAGAGCTGACCGACAAAATCGTTCACAGGGCCAGAACATTTTTCCTTTCCTTTGGGTGTTTATCAGCAAGAAGGGAGCCTCTTCAGCACAAAGTTTGAAAAAAAATTGTCTGCTATAGGCACAAGAGCCACATGTATGTCCAGTGAGAACTAATGGACAGTTCTCAGATTCGGCTTGGTTACCATCGGCCATAGGGAACAAAACGACATCCAAAGTGAAACCTGCCATAAACATGTTTGCAACACTCACATTACATTTTCTTGTACCGGTTCTCTAGTTGAGTCACATAAATTCCATTCCATCCCCATAGCTGCAAGGATGTAATGACTGGAAAATGTCTACAAATGTCTTCCTCACTTTTGTTTCGAGGCCTGAAAATGAACTCGGGGGATCTCGCAAAGGTAAATGATAGCTGAGCAAAAAAGAAAAAAAAAGAAATTTCTAGTGGCCATCACAGAATATTGAGAATAGTTAAAGTTTCAGAAAAGGGTAGCTCTGATAAAAATTACCCACTGAGCACCACTGGAACACTATTGCAATACCAACATCAGATAAGCAGAACCCATTATTTAAACTCGACAGCACAATAAAGCTCAACAAAAGGCACAAAATATTTGTTACAAGGCAGCTTTGTTGGGCCATCCTTGTGCCATCGCTTTTGGTAGAAACGCCTTCCTCCGACAGACTTCTTTTGCATTGGTTCATGTGGCTCAACCATTCTAAGAGCCCTCGTCTTTAACCATGAGACACACTAGCCTTTGCAACAAATATCAGACTAATCTGTGTTCATATGCTGCATGAAACACTGTTAACCATCACTCCAACCTGGTAACACTGAAATATAGGGGAGTGAGGAAACACTGCTTTCCAAAAGCACTGGTCAAATACAAATGAAACACAAATCAAATAATGCTTATATGGAGCATGTTTAGGCATATCTCGAAACAAGCACTGTGCACCCAACGACACTTCTCATAAGAGAACCACATCAGAGCTGCTCACACACGAAGGACTGAGCCTTTTTGTCCGAAGCTCTATGCCTTCCACACTTTCACAAGGCATCACGTGAAAGGTGCGAGGTTGTGGTTGAGCCTGTCAACGTCCTCAGTCTGACAGAATGCTTCGTACACATTTGCCAACATGCTGCGCAACAGCTCCACCTGCAGGATCTGCTTGAGGAAGTTGTCGGCCCGCCCTGCCACCAGACCATTCTTAAGCACTGGAAGAAGCTTGGCCAGCGCGAAGCTAGTCGCCACCTGGTCGCCACTGCCCTCGGCCATCTGCATGATGTGGAAGCTCTCCTCGACTTCGCCACGCAGGTTGCCAAAGCCGATGTCGATGCAGGTCGCGAGTACCTTGGAGAAGTCGTCCGTCTCAAGGATGTCCCTCGTCTCCAGGATCATCGTGTTGAGGACCGTCGCTTCCTGACTATCGCTCTCGACGTTCAGAGGCGGCAGCAGGAAGCGCATGAAGCCGGGCAGCGGCTTGGAGCCCCTCGACACGTACCCCTTGATGTAGTCGAAAGCCACGACGAAGTCGTTAACGCTCACGCGCTCTTTTAGGCTGACGTGCCCGAAGGCGGCCACCACGGCTGCCTTGACGACGTGGACCAGCTCCTCGATGCCGCCTTCGAAGAAATGCTGGATGAGAGACAGGTAACGCTGGTGGATCTCTTGGCTGGTTAGGGCGGGCAGGACACCGCCCGAGGTCTGCTGAGAGCGCTGCGAGTTGACATACACGTAACCACCGACGACTCCCAGCTGCACCCGTAGCAGCGCGGCCAGCAGGCTCTCGGCATAGACGCTGCACACGGCGAACGTGAGGATCCGAGCTTTCATTTCCTCCCATAGCTCGAGCCTGTTTGGGGGTCGGGTCTTGAGCTTCTCCAGTAAAGAGTCGGTCTCGAGGATGGTCAGCAACGGCTCTCTTATCTTGGGCAGGAGCGAGAGCACCGTGCTGTCCGAGGTCTGCAGGATGCTCTCGAAGTGGTGCTGGTGTTTGATCTGGTCCAGGTAGTTCTGCGTCGTCCGGCTTTCCCACTCGTGAAGCTTGCGCTGGACGTAGCGGTTGAGGAGGTAGGCGCCGCCGGCCAAGCCGACGCTGAAGAAAATTTTCTTTTTGTGCTGGCGCACGAAGTTGTAGAGTTTGCTGAACATGGCAGAAAAGTGAGCTTGCCACTTCCGCTAAAAGGCGTTTACCAAGGTTTTTACCTGGTTCTCGACGGTGACGCAGCGTCGCTCCGACGCTTAAGCGCCATGTTGTTGGATGGATGAATGGAGAGTTGCCTGGAAGCCAGTTGGAAGCCAGGAAGCTTGATTCTTTGTATGGATAAGTAAGTACAATAAAATTGTTCGAATTAGACAGTGTATTGCGCCACCTAGCCAAGCTCATCATAACGGATTTTTTATTTTATTTTAGCCAGTCTTATCCGAATAGGGATGCCGCGAATCACCTTAGGTTCGAACTCGAAGGTTTCGATATTTTCGACCCGAACTGAGCGTCGAAATCGGAAGATTTCGATCCGTACCGAGGTTCGAAATCGAAAAGTTCGCAATTTTCGCACACGGTGGAGTTCGATATCGAAGAGGGTTCGATTGCGAAAATTTCCTAACTGGAAATTCGAGAGATTCGAAATTTTTTAATTTCTTTGGATCTGAAGTTTAAAAGTTTCAAATTTTTATAGACATGAAGGTCGAAAAATTTGAACTTTTTGGAATTTATTTTTACATGAAGTTCTAAAAGGTCGAAGGTTTCGGTTCTTTTTTAGAACTAAATTCGAAAGAAAGCTTTGAAGCTTCGAATTTCTTTTAAAGGGGTACTACAACGAAATTTCGGCGCTCATTTTTTGGTCTATATGTGTTCAAAAGAGCAGTATCACATGGAACATACCAATATCTTGTTAAAAAATTCTCGAAAAGGAATTTTAAAACGAATTAAACGATTAGCAAAGAGCACCTGGTGGATGTCGCTAACGCCTCGTTTATAATGCTCGTCTAGGAACTTTGACAGCTAGTGACGGAGGTTGTCTCGTCTCCGGCCACGACGAGAGAAGGGGGGAAGGAGGAACTCCCCTCTTCCCGGGAATCCCATTTGTGTGTCGCAGAAGTCGCTATTGTCCCCCTAGAAGATTACAGAAGTTTAACCCGTCACTCAAAATTCGTACAAAAGCAGCCGGTTCGGTGGCTGGAACGACTAGGCCATCCTCTCGACGTCAGCCTCGCCGTAGCTTTGCTCGTCTTGAAACGACCTACGTCACGATTGCGTTGGATGTCACGTGCTCTAATCTGGGCCTTCTCCGAGCGCTTGCCAGAGTGGGCCGTTTATAACGAAAAATACAGCCACCAAGATCAAAATACAAACGTGCGATTGTCATTTACGGATATTGTGGACCATATTCAACCTATTTTTGAACACGACGGGAATATTTCAAATTTCGTTGAAGTATCCCTTTAAGTACAGTTTCAAATAACGTTTTCACGACTCACTGGTTTTCACGAAATCAGGTTTAAAAACTTCGGGTGTGAGACAGCGAGAAGTTGGTCAGGCAATTAAATGAGACGACAAGTGTCCCGAATGTGCTACAATATTTGCCAGTGCAGAGTGATGTGTGACCATAGATCAGTAATTGTAAGTGTAATTGTAATTTATTTGCACAAGCGACGGCGACGACGTGCGAGGCTAGACAGAACGGTAACAACCCTTACGCTTGTGCGCCTGCTTGCCGGTCGTTGCATACACCGTGGGTGAGGGGAAAGGAGGAGTTGAAAAACAATTTGGGTAAGTATAGATAGTCAAAACAAAACAAAACAAAAAAAAAACAGCAAAGCAACAACAGTGGTTATGGTGCCGCAGCTCATGAGGTGTCCGACGTCACTTGACCGACGCCACTTGGGGGGAGGCGGGGGAAGATTAGGGGGGGGGGGGGGGGGGGGGAAGGGGGTCTTTAACGTGCATTACGCAGTAGTGATCACACGAACGCACTGTTTTATGATACTCATCCAGTTCGAAACGGCCAGGGGCGGGCAGGTGGTTGAAAAAACCTTGAAGCGATCTGGCAAACATACCTTTCCACCCTCTTGCACGCTGGCAGTAATCCGATTGAACGCCGCCCGGGTGACGCTGACATATAGTAAGTTGAGTTTGTCATTGCTCTGAAGGATTAAAGGAGCGATGCAACAATTTTTGTACTTTGCGCAAATACCGCTTAAAACGGATCCCTAACTTTAATGACCTATGAAACACGTGTTCGATTTTCACCCCACGCAATAGAAGCCCCCCAAAAAAAAAAATTAAAGAAAAACAAGCAGTGTTCACCCCCTCAACTCGCAGCCAGAACAATCGGCCACGTGATCTGGAGCCGATTATATGCCGCCGTTGTTGATCATAGCCACGCGCTGGTGTTGGCAAAGCGCAGGACACGCGCTGAGTTCCAGACATTGTTATGGCTCGGCTGTTGTCGTCGTTGCAGCGATTGGACACGGGTTACTACTCGAATGCTTCTCGAGCTAGCAATTATCACGAGCCCAAGTCGAGTGCCCACGCAATGCTCGGGTCCAATCTATGAACCGCATTCAAATATCGTCACTTGGGTGTACTGCGATCCCCACGTTACGTCATCAAATTTTGCAAAGGAGAGATTGAATGAAAATGATCGCTTTTGTCCTTGAAATTACACCGCAGCAAAGGAGTTTCTTGACCAGTGGCGTTGCGTGTGAGTATCCTAGAGTCCCAGGTGTGCCAGTAAGCTCGTGTCAAGTGAAAAACATTCCAATTGAATATCGTTGCACCGCTCCTTTAATTTCCGGGGCGGAAACGCCGAACAAAAAAAAAAATGAAAGACGTTTGCAACTTTTTGTAATGCCGAATAAGAGCGCAGCTCTTGAGGAGAAGGAGGGTAGGGTACGGAGCGGAGGGGACGGTATTCCCCTTTTCCTCCCTCCTCATCTACTTCTCCCCTTATCCTCTCCTCCTCGCCCTCCTCCTCCTTTTCCTCTCTCCCGCACGATGCATTATGGGACGTTTCCCATAAGGCACCGCGCGGTTACGCCGACGGTGACTCCGACGCCGCTCATGCCGGAAACGGGTGAGCTAGCACAGAAGCCGACAGAACTCGAGGTCGAGAAGTGTTCTACCAAATGCTGTGACTTGGTTCTACCATACTAGTGGCGTCAGAAGAGGAGAAACAGGGGGTGGGGGGCTTTAGCCCTTTCCCCTCTCCAGATATTGTTTATTTTAACCTGCAATTGTTTATGCATATGTATAGCTACTATCGCCCTTCACTGCATAAAATATGTTGCATATTGCACGGCGGATCGCATCGCTCCCCCGTGAGAGGAGCAGGAATCGGCGCAAGGTCGGCTTCCCGAATCCCTCGCAAGATGGAGCCACCAGACGGAGCCGTGGAGAGATCCTGGGCCCCGGGCCCCTCAACGAGGATGACGTGTTGTGACGAAGAATGCTCCTTCAGATTGTAAAATCTGTAAATAAGCCCTTTGTTAGCTGCTGGAGGACCAGCAACGTTTATCAACGAACGACTATTCAGAAAATATCACGTAGATGGTCACTGTCGGAAACTGGTTGTCAGAAGGCACTACTCGTCACATGCTTAGAGGTTCGGAAGTTCAAAGCTATGTCTTTTCGACATAAATAACTGTGTCACTCGTAAAAATAAATAAATAAATAACTAATTAACAATAAATGCGCTAATGAAAAGCTGGAAAGGAAAAAGAAACAAGATTCGCTCCTACAAAAATGGTATCGGTATTTTCGCCCGCAGTTTCTAATGAGTATCCGCTCTCTTATGATATCTCCCTAAACAGAATGGATGAAATTGAAATTTCTTACACCGGTATCTTAAAAATGGTAAATGGACTAAAAACAGACAAAGCAGGCGGTCCCGGTGGTACACCCAATCGTGTTCTAACTGAATGTTCCGGCATCATCTCATCATATTTAGAAATCCTTTTCAAAAAGTCGCTTTCCAGTGGAAAACTCCAGAGCGAGTGGAAAACGGCAAACGTTGTTCCGATCCATAAGGATGGACCAAAAAATGTTCTTCAAAATTACAGACCCATTTCTCTTCTGTGCACCTGTTCTAAACTAATGGAACATATAATCTACAGCAATGTTTACAGTCATCTAAGTAAAAATAGCTATCTCACTCCCTCGCAACACGGCTTTAGAAAGGGATTTTTTTGTGAAACGCAGCTGATTGAGTTTTATCACGATCTTGCATATTCATTTGACAACAGACTTCAAGTAGATTGCATATTTCTTGATTTTCAGAAAGCGTTTGATACAGTGCCTCATGCCCTTATCATCCATAAACTTTTAACATTAAACTTACCGACTAACATTATCACATGGCTGACCGACTATCTACACCAGAGAAAACAATCAGTTTTAATCAAAGGCAAGCACTCAGCCCAGGTACCAGTTACATCCGGAGTCCCACAAGGGTCGGTATTGGGACCGCTTTTATTTTTGATTTTTATCAATGATATTACCCAGTCACTGAAATCAAAGATAAGGCTCTATGCGGATGACTGTGTAGTCTATTCTGAAGTTCGGAAAATTGCCGACAGTTGGGCACTACAAGATGATATCCGCCGTATCTCAGCCTGGTGCGACACATGGGGCATGAAGTTAAACATAAATAAATGTAATCACGTACGTTTTACGCGCAAGCGCAAGCCTATCTTATTTACATATGACATCAGCGGAAACTCTTCGCCGACAGTATCAGATGTAAAATACCTTGGTGTATATTTTTCAGCAAACCTTACCTGGACAAAACACGTGGACTACATAACCGCAAAAAGCAACTCGGATGCTTAACTTTATTAAAAGAAACTTCAGAGAGTGCCCTATGAACATTAAAAGCACATTATATATTACATATATCAGACCTATCTTAGAATACGCAAGTGTTTCTTGGGACCCCAGCCAGGCATACCTTGTGAACCAACAGGAGAAGGTACAAAATAGAGCAGCTAGGTTTATAGCAAGTAATTACAATTTTAGATCGAGTATTAGTCAGCTAAAAAGAGAATTGCATTTAGTCTCATTGGCCCACAGAAGGAAGTGTATGCGCTTAAAGTTGTATCATAGCATATTTCATAATTACCTCGGCATAAATAAAGCTAACTACATGCTGCCTCCCCACTTCACATCAGGAAGAAGAGATCACTCAAAAAAAGTGAGAGAGTAGAACTGTAGGACGGATGTATTTAAAACTTCTTTTTTTCCCCCTCTACAACAACCGACTGGAACTCTCTACCGGAAGATACAATCAACATCACATCTACGGCTTTGTTCTTCGATAATATTGTAAATGCTGACTTCCTCAACTGATTTGTGCGTTCTCATGCCCATGCCACTGTTCAACTGAGTATACCATGTAAATACTACAAATCTGTTTTGCGCGCTCATGTTATCGTGCCCTGTGATTTTGTACATTTGCTCATGTATGTGCATCCCTCCCTCGCAATAATGCCTTAGTTAGGCGCTGAGAGGTAACCTGAATAAATAAATAAATAAAAATACAGGCTAAAAGAAACTCGTCCCAAAAACAAAACAAAAACAAACAAAAAATTCATTTTTTTTATATGACGTGCTCAACTTGAACAATATTTGAAATCTTCCCCCACAAGATTATTCATTCCTTAACTTGAAAAAAAAAAAACAAAAAAAAACAATAAATACATTATTTTGTATTCTACAGAGGGCAATGATATGTACTGTCTGTGGAGTTAATTTAAATGCGATACCGCGAATAAATCTAGATGAAAAAAATTACCAGGTTTAGGGCATAATTGGCCGTAGATTTATGTTTGGACATTTTTTCGGAACTCATCGTAAATAACAATATTATTTTTACAAGTTTAACATCTCTACCATAAATAGCTTCGGCCAAATATGGCACGAACGACAATCGTCAAAAACCCGTCGTACTTCCTCGCTCCTTCGGGAATTTATTTCTTTTAAAGTATGCCAGAATGTTGAAAATAACGGCATTGTCGTTCGCAAGGAATGCGGCACCGCATGTAAAAATTCGAAAAAGGAAAAATAAAACGAATGTAACTTCACTGCCTGAATCCGAATGAAATCAAAATCGAAGAACTTTTAACTTCAAAATTCGAAAGTTCGAAAATTTTCGATTTTCTAGATAACTAATATCGAAAGTTCGAAAATTAACGAATTGCTTAGCTTAGGAAGTTCGAAAAGCGTCGACCTTTTTAGTGCAAGAAGTTCAAAAATCATCTAATTTTCTTGTCTATCAGGTCGAAAGTTTGTCAAGCATCGAATTTTGCAGCGTAATAACTGGTAAGTTCAAAAACGATCGAAATTTCTTAACGTAATAAGGTTAGAATGTTCGAAAAACATTGCATTTTTGAACGTGCAAAGTTCGAAATTTTGAAAAGCGTCTACCTATTATTCGAAAAAATTCGACTTCTGTCGATTTTTTCGATATAGAAAGTTCGAAAACCCGGAACATTTTGAACCTTTCGAACAGCTTGATTCGATCATCGAAACTTCGGTTCGAAACAAGTTCGCGCATCCCTCATCATAAATAACGGAGCGACATGCTGATTCAAAAGGGTTTTGGTGCTACTGAATGCTGCATACTGAAATTGCGAGGGAGTGAAAGTGTTTTTTCGATGCCATGAATAGGCGAGAAGGGAGGCGAAAGCTGGAAAAATCGGCGCCTGCATCAAAAACCAATGTCGAAAACGTGACTTTTTTTTTTTTTTTTTGGGGGGGGGGGGGGGAGGAGGAGTTGGGGGGGGGGGGGGTTTGAAAGCATCATAAGCTTTCCCCCTGCACCGCAGCATGCTAAAATTTTCAAAACTTCATTAACATTTTTTTTTTTTTTTATTGTTAGATGTCGATGCAAGCGGGGCCTCAAGCACCTCACTTTGCAGCACTCTGCTCGATTTGGTGCAGCTATCGGCGATAAAATAAAGAGCCTAGATTGTAGAGAGGTTCCATTTCAAACAATGGGGAGCGTTTTCAATTAAAAGGGGACCGCCTCCTGCGGAGGACTGGTCGACACTGACAGTGCGCAAGCACTGGCGTTGTCGCGTGGCGAGAAGGAAAGCAGACGAAAAGGCAGAGACGTTTGGCAGACGGTCAATGTAGTCAACGCTTTCGGCACCTGCCCCATATGTCCTCGATCGAACAGTTGGACACACTTCGTAATATAGGCTCTATTGGACATAATCAAAATTAACTGTTGGGCTAGTCGGTCATGCATTGTTAAAAAAAAAAAAAAGCGCAGACAGCGAGAAAAGAAAGAGGGAAAACGGACAAAAAGAGGAAAAGAGGGAAAGGGAAAAAGACAAAAAGAAAGAAAACCCGCTCTGTCCTATCTATTAGAAAATATTAAAAATTAAAAACAAAATGTAAAAAAAAAAGTAAATTCTTTGGCGGTTGATCAAGCTAGATGCTTTCCGTCTCAAAGTAGGCTTCACAGCAAGATTACTTCTGCATGTAAAAAGGAAAACGCTAAACGCGATTGGGAAGGTCGGGCAGTTTGTGGAAACCTTTGCGGCTGTGCCACGGGCCACAGCCCCTCGATCGCGCCTCCCGGGAAAGGAGGGGATCGAGCAGATCGAGCGGCCGTGCCTGTGCAGGTAAAGAGTTGCCCTGATTTCGCCGCGTATCAGTGAATTGTGTTGGCCCAGACGCTTTTCTTGTTTACAACCATAGCCTCCTCTATACGGAGGAAGCCTGGCACGTTGCGAAAAAAAGTGGCCGCCGAAAGTAGGAGAGGAGGAGCGGGGAATCAGGAGCGGAGGGAAGCTTGTCTGCCTGCGCCACACAAGAGCGAGCGGACAAACGCAGAAGCAGTTTTTTTTTTCTTTTTTTTTTTTTTCGGAATTGCGGAGAAGAGAACCTCGACGTCAACCCTTTCCCTTCGCCATCCCTGCGCCGCAGCCGTTTCTCCCGGAGCACGAAAACGATGGTGACGAAAACACGAAAACGAACGTGGTTCGGGGAGCGGCCGCTCATGACCCAAGCGCTCGCGGACTATCTCTGCCCTTTCTGCTCTGCGCTACCATATTGGTCACCGCTTCGCACGCTCCTCCTCTCCTTTTTTCTGCGACCGCGCTCCCTATGGCTCCGCCGTCGGTGTGCCAGGCTTTACAACGCATTCGCGGTACGACGTGGCCGGAATCTCCTACCGAATTTGAAAGCAGACACTCATTACCACCTCTCGCACCGGCCGCTCAAACGTGCCTTTGCGACAGGGGCGGATCCAAGGGGAGGGGGGGGGGGGGGTGACGGGGGCGGCCGCCTCCCCCCCCCCCCCCCCCCCCCCCCCCGAAGTAAAACCGACTACCGGCCTGCCAGGTGGTAGAAGGCTCGGTACTCAAGGACTCAAGGACGAGGGTTCAAAA
>NW_024609835.1:77068851-77306351 GCF_016920785.2 Ixodes scapularis
GTGCAACGGTTGTGAGCATTGTGTGGATGATGCAGGAAAGTTTCTTCGGGCAGTTTTAATAATGCTTTGCTCCTTTGCTCACTGCAGTGATTATGCCGGTATAGTCTCCATAAGCCATGCTCTTCTCTTTCGGCGCTGAAGAAATGCACGCGACGGCATAATCTCGGGCAGTCTTTTTTACTTATTTTTATTTGCAGAATAGCTCCTGCAAAAAAAAAAAAAAAAAAAAAAAAAAAAAAAAACGGCTTCTACGTTTTTACACGTCCTTTTACACGTTTACATAGGTACCTCGCTTTCCCATTGGCTTCATTGCACGTGACGATTCAACGCCATTTGCCATGGAAACGTTCGTGAAACTAGAAAGCCTCTGTTTGCCGCTAACAGTCATTTTTCGAGTTCGGGTTGTGACGACAAAATGACGTAAGAACAAGAATGCACGGGACTATTTGCATTGTTTCAACTCGACAACCGTACCCTTGGCGAGTTAAACTCGAAAGAACATGGCCGCGATGCTCGTCGGATCGACCGCGGCTGGGGTTTGACATGCGATCGGTCACTTGATCAACGCGCACACGAATAATTTCGTGCTGTTGGATGAGCCCATTCGGCGGCAGGACCGGGTCGAAGAGCACAGTGAGCTGGCGTTTAACGTCTCCGATGTAACGCTTGGCGAGATGCAAGACTTGGCTTCTATTTGTGCCGGTGTTATGAACCTTGAAAGTGGTGGTGTTGTGGCTCGTACGGTAGCGTTGTTGAGATTATGAAGACGGTAATAGACCTTTATTCAGCGTTGCCGTGCATTATGATTCAAAACCTCACCTTGACACAAAGGGAACCACGTTTCCGCGAGTACGGAGGCAGCAGCCAACGGTCTGAGAAAGAATTTTGCCGCCGCCACGACCGCCAGCGATCGCCCCAACGGCAAGAAAACAAACGACAAGCTCATTGAGGTTTGTGTAGTGCTGACTACTGATTCATCGGACGACAAAGGTGAATGATGTAAAACGCAACGTAAGTTTGCCACCGTTTTGCAAAACGAATTCGTTTCGTTGAAAATTTAATTTGTGGAATTCGTTAACGCCTTGAAAGTTTGACGGGGACTGCATTGTGAACGCAGGCTTCACACAAGTGTTTTCTACAGTGTGTGCTTTGGCTGCATGCATATAAAGACAAAAACACTTCCTATATGGTGCATAAAATAAAATAAATTTCGTTTATCTTGATAATGTTGACTATCTATTGAGTGCTGTTGATAGTAGTGGCGTAGCCAGGAACTTCTAAGGGGGTGAGGATGGAGGGGGGTTGAGGTGGCTGGGATGTTCATGACTTGGGGTGCGGGGGGGATGGTGTCGGAATTTGTGTGTATATTCTAGGGCCCGCCGGATTTGGGGAGGGAAGGAGCGAAGCCCCATAAACCTCCCCCCCACCCCCCTTGCCCCGCCCCCCCCCCCCCCCCTCTGGCTTTGCCACATAAGGGGAGCATCCTACATTCACAGGCTGCTATAAGCATGTGCATAGCCACTGAGCTCGTACCACAATGGCAAGATAGTTGCTGACATTCTTCACGTTACGTAGCAGTTCTTTCTTACATATGCTCGCTTTTCCTTCACACATCTACTCAGCCTCCGCTTGTCGTTTATGGTTGATGGTGATAAGCCAACAGCGCGTATTTGCTCTGCATCACAGGCAAATTTAAAAAATCCAGCTCACACTACTCTTTAATTTCAATGAGTTACTGTCACTTTTGAAACGACAATCTATTTAATTGCTATAATAATCTTTATATTTTACACACGTGTGTTGAATGTAGGACAATTCTATTTTTATTGTTTTTCTTGGTCACGAAGATGACAACCATCCACAAGACACTGGCTAAATTTCTCGTCTACAGTGGGTAACAATGTTACCATACTCTGTCAGACTAAACTGCTGCTGTCTAGACAAGTAACGATTTATTTTAGGACAGACCTGTTCGTAGTTTATTGCAGGGCATCAAAAAGTGTTCTTATGACTTTCCGATGACTGACTTGCAATTCCAGCAGCTTGGCGTGAAAAGGTGAAATATCTAATTGATACAACAAAATGCCATCAGCAACCCATCCAGATTTTATTGCGTGATTGACAGTAGCTACAGACCGCAACAAATTGTCAACTGAAGACATAGGTACTAAGCATGCACTAACTTCGAAGCGGTAGAAAACCTGAAGTTTAAACGTCAACTTACCACCATGTTGTTAATGGCAAAATGGTGTGTGCGGCAAAGTGTTGGTGTCCTTCAGAATGGTGACGGTCTTCTTCAGACCGATGATGACGGTGACGAAGGTTTAGTTAGAGTCTAAGTTTAGTCAACGGACCCGACGACGTCGGTGTGCTAGTCATGGTGGCGACGAAAGCCTTCTTTCGCACATGCCTCAGCTGCCTCGGTCCGGGGTTTTATCGACCCAACCGTCTCTTCCCAGCCGGTTGACAGCGATACTCACGACGGCCGTCACGGCTCTGATCACCATCCACTGGGCATTAGCTATGTGATCATCGGGGGCAACCGCGCCCTTGTAGTTCCCCGTTGCGAAAAATCTCAGTGCGATTCAATTAGTAGCTGCTGCTCGACGGTCATCATCTCTCATCGTCGCCGTCTCTCGTTGTCACACTGCGATCACACGGCTCTTTTCGACAAGCGGTATTGTCGTCAGAAACAGTCGTCGTGCATCGCGAAGGCAACCGGGTGCTCGCGGAAAACCCGTCATTGTACGCGTTGGTCGAGCCATCGTTGAGCAACAAGCATCGCCGCCATTTTCTACGCTCTAGAATCCTGCCCAAAGCTTGTTCCCTTTCGTGCAATAGAAAGAGAAATTAAAAGCACGAGCGCATCATCCCGAACGATCTTGCACGAACGTTGGCTTGCACTGCGCAAGCGCGCCTGCTCGACAGGGACGTTGAAAGCCTGGAGCACGTTCTTGTAGCTCCTACACCCGCACTAGCTCGCACTCATAGTGAAACAGAGAGTAGGGTGTGTACCGCAGTTAATCTAGTGACGCGACTTCCGCCATGTGCTACGTAGGTCGGACGTGGTCATACGTCACTTTGTCGTCACGGTCCGAACAGAGCCGTTTATACTGAGAGAGTTTGGCCGATGGGCGGAGCTTGTTGGCCGCTAGAACCAGCGGATTTCGCGATAACACAATATGGCGTTACTTCTTTGTCTTGTTCATTCCTGTGAAATCGCGTAGAGTTCCTATGAGTCAGATCCACAATATGGCGGACGGAAGTAGTCATCCCCCGGTTGTCAGACTACGCTGCTGTGGTTGTCAGACTGCCAAAATCTCCTTAAGAAGGCCAAACTCTCTCAGTATAAACGGCTCTGGGTCCGAACTCGAAGAGCGACAGTTACGGCAAACGGTTGCTTTCGTGTTTCGCGAACATTCCCATGGGAACCGCGTGGAATTATCACGCGGGCTGTGGCCAATAGGAGCGCGCGGTTCGTAGGGGGGAGGAGTTTTCGAGAAACACGAACGTGACCGTCTGTGACCAGAATAGCACCCCTGGCGGCTGGCACAGACGTGGCGCCGCCGGGCGCTCCGCGGCTCAGTAGTGGATATGTGGATTGTTTCAAGATGCTGGTATGAAGGTACGAGGTTACTGCACTCTAAGAAAAATGGAGGAAAAAAGTAGCAACGGCGCGTCTTCCTCCCTTCTACTGACGCGCCCCCAACCGGACACGAGAAATGGGGAGGAACGAAACGTTTTTCTCCTTCTCCAGGCAGACGGGAGAAAGCTTTCGCCCTCCCTACTCATCTTCTTTCGGTTTCGTTTTTCGAGCAGGTCGCGCACGTTGTTTAATAAATAGCTGTTGAGTTCATTGAGCTTCAGCGGCAGTAAAGGCCGCCTGTAATTCCGTTTTCTAGTCTAAACGTGCAGAACATTTCGGTTGCATTGACGCTTTTATCACTAATTTTATCAAACGAGCAAACGAAGCCGCTAGAAACAGCGAAGTTGCGGAGCAGTTCCAGCAGTGCCACGTACACTGGGGGATGGCAGTCTCCGGATTGCGGGACTCGTGCGCGCGGCGAACCGACGGAACTACAGTCGCTACAGTAGCGAAACCACGCGGAACTGTGTCGCCGTTTTCGACGTGATGGAAACCGCAGGAACTGCGTCCAAGACAGGCAGGTTTTGCTGCCGGCTGCCTGGGTGCCTTCGCGCTGAGTTCGGTTCTGTTTTCCGATGCCGAGTGCAACCGGCGTTCAACGTGGTTCTGTATTTGTGCGTGTGAGCAACATAGCTGCAACATCGTGATGGCAGTGTTGTGAGTTGTGAACAGAAGACTGGAACAGTGTTGCCAGGTCTACTGATTTATCAGTAGATCTACTGATTTCGTTCCGGGTCTACTGATTCACTGAAAAACAAGAAAATGTACTGACTTTTTTTTTAGTAAACATATTAAAAATTTAATTTATTATATGGCCCCTTCAGTTCCCAGTGCAGCCCATCAAAGGAAACTCATAATGTCCCAGAATTAAGAACGAAGCACTGGCAAGATGGCCCAGAAGCCCGTCCTATTCGAGTGACGTAGTCGTATATTCATCTATCTATTCACCCAGAGCAGGTTCGGCAGGTTCGATGGTGACATCCGGGCCAGAGCCATATATGGAGAGAGTTTGGCTAGTCTATGATCTCGCCGTAACGTCCCTCTCCCGAGTGAGCCGATCAGCCCGCGGCGCAGAGCGAGAGGTGTTTGCGCATGCGCCTGAACTCTCGGCTGCTCCTATACAATCTACTAGAATAGCTTCAAGTTGAGCGGAGAGAGCCGCAATTTTCATTCATTCGTTCGGCGGAATGCATGGGATCGACATCCAAATTTCAGTTATTTTTTTTTATTTGGCAGGCTGTGGCAAGAAAATGATATAATCCTATTCCTCGGTGGCTTAAAAAGCTAACGAATGAAGTTTCGCCACGTTTGAACGCAAACTTTGGGTCAGGCGAAAAAGAAATAAGCCCGTAGCAGACAACGCGTCAAGGAGGTTACAAGTACTAGGAGGGGGCACGTTGCAATATTGGTGAAGCCTAGTCATAAAAAGTTTAAACGATTCTGTGCCCAGCGTGACCGCAGATCTCTCTGGCGATTGGTGCGCGTGACATGTCACGTGTGAGATGGATGGTTCATTGTAGAAGGACTCCTTGCAGGCTTGCGCGCGCTCCGTCCGGTAGGTTTTATCAGATCGAAGGCTAGACTGTGGTGTATTCTAGTGGCCCATAGTAAGACGAAGGCTAGCTATGGTCACGTGATGTGGTCACGTTGGCATGGTGAGTGAGGAGAGTAAGGAGGGAAATGAGAAAGAGGCCAGGCGTCAAGCGAGCATGGCTTGTGGAGGCTACGCGGCCGACGTCATGCCCTCTCCTACCCTTCTATTCTCCATGCAACGCGTAGCCTCAACAGTGCTCCGGACCAACAGCGTTGCTTCAAAAACCTTCCACAGCCCAGTGAGGAAAGATGGCAGCATGCAGAGGACTTCCATTGGACATGTTCGCGCGCACTTGCCGGAGCGTCTTGTTTCGGTTTTGTTTCAATAATAGCGACAGGTGAACGTCGCACTGTCGCCTTCATCTGTGATCCCAAAAGTGCCTCAGTCTCGATTCTAAAGAATAATCCTCGAAACAGTCAATAATGACTAAAACAAAAACATTTATGGTGTCATTTTAATTTGTCCTTCATATAAAGTTACTTGAGAACTGGTCTTGTTTTTTTCTTTCATTTTTATTTGTGTTTATTACCATGTTATTTGTTACTCTATACTATTTCTTTGAAGTGTGTATTAATGGAGATAGCAAAACATGGCAAAACACATATTTCGTGGAATCTACTGATTTTTGTGCAAATCTACTGACTTTTTGGGGATCAATCTGCTGACTTTTTTTTTCTCCATCTGGCAACACTGGACTGGAATTATCGCCGATGTGACCGTGTGTTCGCGTATCAGTGGTGTAACAACAAGATGAGATCGTAAACTGTCGGGCATTGATGCCGCTGGTCGGGCCGTGATGAGGGGGCGGGGTGTCGCAGGTTGACATTCCGCTTTACAATAAAAAGTTTAATACCACTTGAGGGATTACGTGCAATCGATCAACGTGCGGATAGTCATGTTGGAACGCTGGTCTGAACAGTAAAAGCTCCTATCGCTGTCGTACAATGGCCAATATGACTGTCGGAATTGTCTCGTCCCCGAGAGCGATTGCGCTCTGGGGCAAGGACTGAACAGTACGAAATCGTGACGGAAAGTACGTATATTTACAGTATGGAATTTCGGCATTAAAAAACAATAGAAGGTAAAATCGAGAAAAAAAAGCTGCCCTTTATTTTGCTGTTTAAATATACTACGGTTCCTGGAGAAACTGCCTTCCAAGTGGCGCGCTGGGATGAGCGCTAGACGTTTTTGGGCTCGCCACGGCGTAGCTACGTACACTGAACACCTGCCGCAAGTCGCGGCTTTGACTGCATTCAAGTTGATCGAAAAGCGATTTCTCAGCATGTGAAGCATCACTTCCAGCTGAGTGAATATCCGCTCTACAGAGATTAATTCAAGACGGCAATTGCAGCTTTGCGCGAACAGCACAAATAGAAAAACCAATAGAAATACAGGCTACGACGTGCCGTGTGGGGAAACAAACGCATGGTTTCGAACCGCATTAGGGCGGCTCGATTTATAGGCTTTCAAATAATTACGGCTTGATCGAGCGTTTACTTTTAATAAGAGATTCATCCCTTGAGCCATTTAAAATACTTTCAGAGGTATGACATTGCTGGGAAAAAATCAACATGCTGGGAATATTTTTTATTGCTTAGGGGGTCACCGAAAAGTTCCGTACGTTCAAAACGACCAGTATAAAAGACGGAAACTCAGAGCACGGGTGTAGTGTTCGGGTTAGTGTGGTGTTCCGTTGTATTGATATTTGTGTGTGTGCCGCGTATGTACTCAATGTATGTTCACCTAATGTTTGTAATAAGTGTAGTGTGTGTATAGTAGAGGATCCCCAAGCGCAGGAGGGCGGCTCTGAAGCGCAGTAGTGGCATGAAAAAAATTAATTATTTCTTGTAGAACATGAATTGGGCGGTACCAAGCGCCACCTAGCCTAGCTGCTTGCAATTACTCTGCTTGACCCCGCCATCTGGTGGCTAGCGATTCAACCTTTCACGCTACGCGATAAACAGCGGCTTCGAGTTTGTTCTTTCGAGAGCGGCTTTTGGTTTCGCGGATTGAGTTTGCCCTTCTCTGTGATGTGCGGTTGACGAAGGAATTGTGACTCGAAGAACACCAAAGGTAAGACTCAAAGTGCGCGAAGTAACTGGGTATCGGTTGTCTCCGTTTAACATCGCAGTGCTGTCGATGAGAAGACTGAGTAACTGCTTTCGAAACGCCAGTTTCTGTACCTGTGGGGGGGGGGGGGGGGGGGGGAATCTGGCTTCGGAAATAAACACAGTTTGCGGAAAGCTCGTGTGACGCTTTTATTTGCTGCTGCTCTCGTCCCGTACAAGAGACGTAGCGTCCTGGTTAAGCCTTATTGGGCTCGGTTTGCTCGATTCGGGGCCGCCATATTGAGATGCAAGCGACAGAGGAACGTTGCTCCCCTGCTTCAGGGACGAACGTTTCTCCCTTTCTAAAGGAACATAGGTCACAAGTCCGTTCCTCCCCTAAGGGAGGACTAT
This sequence comes from Ixodes scapularis, assembly GCF_016920785.2. Taxonomy (NCBI): domain Eukaryota; kingdom Metazoa; phylum Arthropoda; class Arachnida; order Ixodida; family Ixodidae; genus Ixodes; species Ixodes scapularis. The sequence continues at coordinate 77,076,551 of NW_024609835.1, forward strand.
CCAAACCCTTTTTTCTAAGAGTGTGGGTGCGATCGCCGTCCTTTTTCCCGTAGCTTGTTGTGGCAGACGTTTTGTATTTTTGCTCGGAAAACGCTGGCACCGTGCGGGCTGGCTTTTATGGAGTCTCATAGATGTGGTTGATACACATAGTATCTTGACTAGCGGATCTGCACCCAGGAAGTCAGCCAGACGATTGACGTCAGCCGGTGGATGCTGGAACGATCATGAGTGACCGAATATCGGGCTGCTGCCATCGAGACTCTGGCGATGACCATGCGCACCAGGTTCAGCAGCGTGGCTACAACGTCCTCAACGACCGTTGATGTTTCCGCTGCGGTTTCCAACCATGTCGCGGGCTCCATGTCTGCAAGCATAAACAAAAAACACCGCGCCGAACACGCAACAAAGCAACGAAAAACCAAGACCCCCCCCCCCCCCCCCCCAGAAAAAAAAGAAAAAAAGAACGATAACTCATAGAAAGAACGTCATGGACGCAGCACGAAGTAAGCCGAAACGAAGGGAAACTGACAAGATTTATCAGTGAAGGAAGCCCAATCAAGTGCCAGCAAAAGGGCGGAAAAACCGCGTTGGGCGCAATTCTGGTAATATGCTTTTGAATGTGAAGTTGACGTCTCAACGAACGAGAAATTACATTTAGTATAACATTAACTGACAAATCCACATAAAACTAGTAAAATCATACTAAGTATAACCAGTGGCGTCACAAGGGGGGGGGGGGTGGGGAGGGGGGGGGGGCGGACCGCCCCGGGTGCAGCGCTCAGGGGGGTGTCGCGGTGGGCCACGAGAGCGGGGGGGAAAGGGGGGGGAGGGCGGGGGGAGTCGCGGCGGGTCACGCGAGAGCGGGGGGAGGGGTGTCGCGGCGGGCTACCGCCCCGTGTGCCGCTGACCATCGTGACGCCACTGAGTATAGGGTCTATTTAAAGCCCCTTGATAAAGGCCTTTTTTACAAGTACCGCCAACCATTGTTGTGGAAACGCGCGAGACACGTGCCGCGAGCGCGTGCTCCGCCGCCATTCGCTTCCAAGGGCCGCTCATTTCAGTGCTGCACCGCCATTTGCTTCCAAGGGCCGCTCGAGACATGGGCCTCGTGCGCTCGCGCATTTGACGCTACTTGCAAGACACGTAAACACATCGAGGGGCTTTAGGTCTATTCACTGGACGCCATACTTGTGGCTGTTGTTTAGAGCGCATGCTCAAAATGAGCTCACATTAATAGGCTGCTAAGACCGGCAACCTTGACGGTGTGGAGTGCACGTCCCAAAATAACTGTGGAAGTTCGCCATCAGCACGCGCTCAGCAATCGCGCACACAGATATATGGCCGCCAGTGAATACACCCCATAACCGAAGATATATCCCAGTAATTCCAGAACCAGTTTGCTCGAAACAAAATCAGGCAGCTTTATGTAAAACGGTATTATTCGTGTTATTTATTTTATTTTCAGTACCCCCCCCCCCCCCCCCCCCCTTTCCCGAGTTGCTTTATGCCGTTTGTGTTAATATTGTATAAACCAATACTGACAGCTGGTGCGAGGGAGCACCCCGCCCTAGGGCCTTGCCATGCTTTTTTTAAACCTGTCCTGCATACAACCGACTGATTTTGTTTTGGGCAAAACCAACCCAGAAAAGATTGCTCTAATTGCCAGTAGTGGTGTCCTTTGGGTGGATAGATGTGGATTAGTATCCATCTGAACACTTTAAATCGAGTGACGGCTCGCGTCCTTCGCTAGTTTTTTTTTCCTCTTTTATATAACTGATACGTATCTTTCGTTCCCCTTTCTTTCTTTCTTTCTCTCTCTTTTTCTCAACAAATGAGCGTTAGACGTTTTGACATTACTTCGGCCTAACATTGAAATCCGTGTGACGGAAGTAACTCCGCACCGGAGTACGCGCATTTTCCTCTACAAATCGCCCCGGTACAAAAAAAAAAAAAAAAAGTAATTATCATATTTTGAGTTATGTCTCCAGGTAAACAACTTCGACATGGTTTTCATTTGGGCTTATCAAAGTAAGTTTGTTCGAGCCTCGTGTTTTTATTTTTCTTTGCTGTCTTTCCAACCTAGCGCGTTCGCTAAATCAGTCACGTCAATGAAAACTGCAAGGTGAGACCATTTACAATAAAGTATCAAAGTGCTCAGCCGTCCATCCATTTCTGCATACCCCATGCACCTTACGCATTTTCGTGAAAGAGTGGATTGCTGAGCTGGTTGCTTTTTGAACATGGTATTATAAAAGTGCACAACGACGAGACACAAGACGAAGAAAGGCGCAGGACAGACGCCAACATGAATCTAAATGTTTCTAGAAATTCGCAGAGATTACCGCTTCGAAAATGTACGCAGTTTGATTTCTGCATGATACAGTGTTTATCTATGGAGACAACGTCTCTGCTGCTATGCCTTTGCGTTTTGACATTGTGACACTTTTCATGATAAGATATGTGCTTGTGTCGTGGAGACCCGAGAGCATTGCTGTAATTTAAATAAAATACTTAGTTACAAGTTAGCACTTGTTATGCGTTTTCTTCGTCTTGTGTCCCTCTCAGCTATTTTAATAAAATCTGCAAATTTCCGGCATATAAAATTTTTTGTCTTACACACTCCTACTCTGGTCGTGTCGATGTACGAATACGTTGAACAATATCAATCGAGCGGTAACTTGGGCTAGCAGATGCTTTGAATTCGAACAGCTAAAACACACTCTGGAGAATGACAAGGGAAGACCCTCTTGCCTTTAGCACGGGCACTCCCTGCCATTCGAGAGACAAAGATTGTGGGTGTGACGTTTCTTACGGGCATTAGCTTGCGCCACATATCCCTTGCTACCTCGATTCCTTTTCCTCTAGAACCCTGAAACTATCACCGTGACTCCATAAAGTAATCAAAGACAGTGCATTGTTTTCGAAAAAAGAACAAAATTACGTTTTGAGAAGAAGCCGTTGGACTTTAGACATATACTACAGCTTGAAGCCCAACCGCCGTGGTTTTGTCCCCAGTTCGTCAAAAACCTCATTTGCAGATACGGAATCTTCGCGGTGAACATTTACTAATGCTAGTCCGTTTAATCTTAGCGCCCCATGTCGTATTGCGGAGGTAGGTTTTCAAGCGTCTCAGGGTTGAAAAAGACCTCTCACTTGTCGATGTCGTTACTGGAAGAGTAGCCATAATTTGAAGCAGCTTTTGGATTACGGGAAACTTGAGAGACGGGCGTGTTTCAAGTGCCTCTAGTAGACCCGTGGGATATATGCCTAGATTTTTGGAGCCTCTTATACCAGAGGTGTAACTCTCCGACAACCGAGACGATTCCATCCGCAACATCGGTATGGTAGCACTCACACAAAAGGCGTACCGCGCCCTCGTCATTAGAATTCGGTAGTGGGCTTGACGACGAAGGAAGAAACACTTGAAATTGAGCAAGAATGCTCTTGTGCTTCACAAATCGTTCGTCCATTTGCTCTGCGAAAGCTTCCAGGAATGGAATAGATATGCAACGACGGAAGTACTCTATTGGATTCGCAGACTCCACATTCGAGCGCGTCGTTTGTCGACGAACGACCCTCGGCATTTCTCTGCCTAAGCCAATATTTGCACAGTTTGAGGAAATGAGTTCAAAGAGCTATTGAAATTCTTCGTGAGTCCTGCACCGTATGCTTCGCATATTTCTCAAAACATCCTCAGTCAACTCAACAGCGGATGAAAGATCAAGGTTTACCGTTTGCAAGTACTTGCTCAGACGTATACGCTGAAACTAAAAACCTTCTCTACCACAAAAAGAGAGGCCCGAAATTCGCTCCTCTGGAGTGGTTGAGCATTTGGCGATGATTCCCTGTCGTTCCAGTTAGTGGCGATATCCTGAAGAGTTACCAAAACAGGTTCTAGGAGTTCTACAAAAACGTTGAGAGCGTCATGTTTCTGAACCCATCGGGTTGGACAAAGCGACTTTAAGCGCGTTACGCGAGGCTTGAGCACCAGCTTCTCAATCTGGTCGCAGAGAGCAGCTTGGCGTTTCGGAGTGTTAAAGAACGTGCAGACCCTAGCTATTGTTCCCAAGCAGTTTCTAATCTGAGGTACAGAACATGCACTCGACAGGCTCAAGTTAATGCTGTGTAATCCACAGTCACGGTGGAAGAAATACATTTAGGTGGTGACTCTGGCCGCTCTTCACGCGGGGACCGAGCGGCCAGATCGTGTTCGGAGCTAGCCTCGAACAAGGAGTATACTCTGTTTCATTTTATGATGTACCGCAGGAAAGGCTACAAGCGCGAGCTCCTTGCTCTGGGGCACATCCCGGCGGCACAAGCTTTCGTGATTTAAGAGCAGCTGCCAACGCTATGAGCTCGCGCTTCTAGCCTTCGCTGCGGTACAACATAAGGTGAAACTAGGTGTAGTTGTTCCGCGCCGCCGCGGAGGGCGCTGAGGTGTGAGCACCATAGGTATAAGGTGTCTCATCGGCGGCCACTGTGTCGGGGGCGTAGCTGGCTCGTCTTTTTCACGGTGTGGTGGTGGTGTGCGGTCAGAGGCTGGCCTCATGTTTTGCTTTGGTGCTGTGTCAATCACCGGTGCCACCATCGTGCACGAAGATGAGCCTTAACCCGAAGAAGGAGTTATGCTACTAAGATGGGAAAGACGTGCTTCGTTTCCAACTGCAATTCGGGGTACCGGAACTGCGCAGAGCAAGTGTCCTTCTTTAAAGCTCCATCGAATGGCGCTCGCCTAGAGCAATGGCATCGTGCAATCCCGAGGGCCGATCGCAAGTTACTACCTAGTCTCCTCATCTCGTTGACCAAGTGAAGGCCAAGCTTGACAGTCTAATTTCTGTCGAAGACTGGGAATGCGAAGATGTCTGGACAAAAAAGGCTCAAGAAACCAAGGCTGTGGACTGCATGATATATCTTATGTAACTGGGGTTTTGAGTGTGAAAATAAAAAAAAGCTACACGCTGCCCTGCATGCCGATCAGCTTTCAGCATCAACAAGAACACTTCCACTGAAGCAACCCTGACAAACGTGAAGAACAGAGGAAGCCTTATACACCCCAACAAGAACCTTTTCCAGCTACTGAAGAAAGCGGAACAGTTCTTCGTGGAAAATAAAAGCCACCAGACTGTCTGCTGGGACGCAATTGACAGTGTTCTTGACACATGCACAGTAACGTTTCCATGCGCTGAACACAAGAAAGAAACAACTGCCCAGCTGCTCCACTACTACTTCAGCATGCGAATGCGACAACACTGTAAGCATATTACGATGAGTATCAACAAACAAACTTAAGAAATAAAGAAATCAGGAAAGCAGCGCTCTTCTTAGTTTAAGGACATGGGCGAGAAACACGGAATGTAGGAGGTGGCGTTCTTTGGTAGTATGCAGTGAATTAAGCTTTTATGTACATTTTAAAGCAAAAATACTTGTCAGGTATTTTTTTACCTGTAAGACGGGGTGCCATCATATTGTGAGAGTATAGATGAAAGGTGATTTATGTATAACCGCTAATATTGTTTGACTTTCAGTCACTGTGTCATCATGTCAATCAGTATGTCATCATATTGTGTCATCGTTTCAGTCACTATGTCATCATAAATAGGATTTTTTTCTGCCCACAAGGTTTGTATGTTCCATGTTTATTTTATGTATAAACCATTTGTAACGCTAAAGCCTTTATGCGCATGTAAATAGTTTCTTAGGCCCCCCTATGTAACATTATTAGAATTTATTTTTTTCAATAAAGCAGGAGCAGGGGGGAAAAATCACCCGACCTCATATAAAGCCACGCAATGTGTGAAAACAAGTTCAGGAACTGTTACCAAAGATTTTGTTTGACAAAACATGCGAGTAGGACCCAGGTGTTTACTCTAAATTACTCTAAATTATTGAAGGCCCAGTAGATTATGCCGGGAAGTTTTATATTTATACGAGTATGTCACGTTGAGTCATCATCAAAATGTTCTCGTTAAAAAAAAAAAAAAAAAAAAAAAAAAAAAAACATTAACCGCACGGGGGAAAAGGCAATCAGTGCCCATGCGCCAACATAAATCTAGCATTTCACCACAGAATACACAGGGACCGAGTAAAGAATGCATAATTTCCTTCACAAGCCCTCTATACAAGCCTTCACAAGCCCCTCCATACGTGGGCGCCGTCTATCACCGTGCGACTGAAGCGCGTTCCGTGCGCCGAACATAGTGTTTTCGCCGCACGAGACAGAGAGTCATCACCTAAATGTATTTCTCCCACCGTGTCCACAGTGAACACATCTAGCATTAGGAAACTGTTGTCGGATGAGTGCCTGAACGCCATTGTAAGCCCCACTCATTGAGGCCGCACCGACATACCCTTGAGCTCTCAAGTACTCCGTTGCAGCACTAATGCCGTTCAAACTTTTCACTATCGTGCTGGCCAGTCCTTTTTGTCATGCCAGTCACAGGAACTGCAGGAACTCTTCTTTTATAACGGTCCGCTCCATGTCCACATAGCTAGCACACGGCGAGAGCTGTTCTACATCCGCGATGTCCGTTTTCTCATCAGCCATGACTGCAAAGCACTTTGCAGCACTCACCTTTGAGACAAGCTTTTGCAAAACAATGCTATTGCATGCCGATATAATCTCATTTTTGGTCCTTCAGCTGGTGTAGGTCGCATTAGCGCGCATCCCTCTAAATGCTTTTTTGAGAGGCTCAGCACCGTTAGACGCTCGCAACCATAGAAGCGCCTTGAAATTCCCTTCATTTTCTCCCGGCTCATTGGATAGATTCATTTTCTCGGCTTCTCTACGGTCACGTAGAGCAACTCCTTGTCTTCCGGACCAGACTACCGTTGTGATGACAGGAGTCAGGCATTTCCTGTTTTTAGCTATTTGCTCCTTTAACGGGGAGTCATGGTCAATGGGATTCTTTGTCCCCTCTGATATCTCCAGAAACTGGCCAGCATCAAGGACGCTGTTCTTATGGAATGTTCTTGTTTCATGGTCCTTAAAATCCTCAACTGCATTCTTCCATTTGTCGAATTTCGACAGCACAAGTCTGCCCGCAGGCAATCCTCTCTCGCAACCCAACAATATATTTTTTTTCTTAAACCTGCATGGCTTTGGACTTGCAATGTGGTTGGGCTTGTGCAGTTGTGTTTAATTAAAATACGTTTAAAAACAATTTTTTCTTGAAAATTTGATAATTTTTGTTATTTTGTTAAAAAATATAATTACTCCGGGGACTTAATAGAACCTTTTACCGGCTGCACTGCAGGTTTATAATCTATAACAAAATGCTTAAGCTTCTCAATTAAATATATCAAAGTAAAAAAAAAAATTCCGAAGTTGCAAAAAAGCTAGTTTTGACGCATAAACAGCCATTTATTTCACCCTGAGGTGGTCCAAGTAAAAATACAAAATATGGTGGGTTTCGAAGAACAATCGATTGTCTTTTGATTCTCAAAGTTCAAATAATGTAATTTTTGTTTGAAGCGAGAAAACGATTTTTGAAGTTAACTCTCGCACCACAACCCGGCGTCGCCACAGCACGCCACCTACGACGATAGTTGACACGATTAGGTCCAAAGAACGAACGGAGCTTGCTGCCGTTTCCCCTTGTCCGTCTTTTCGGCTGAAAAGGAAGAAACGGCGGGTATCCTATCTTGTAATAATCGTAGGTGCCGCCAGTGCGTAGCCACAGCAGGCCCGTTGTACCCTTTGTACCCGAGGGCGGCCCCTCAAACTCCGAAACGTGACGCCAATAACGACGGGCGGCATCAGGTGACGGGGACTTCTCCATGCGTAAGGTGACGTGGACTTCTCCATAAATATATCTTACTTATCCATGAGAAGTAAGATGTATTTACAAAAACAGTGGAATATTTTTCCCTAAAAAGTACACGGTATTTCGATTGCATTGTAATGAGCATCATGAATATTGGCTTGAAGTTTAAAAAAAATAAGGAATATATGAGCATGTTAGCATTTTTGATAGTTTTGTTACAAACTATCTCGTTGCTGCAGGGGACTGTAAAATTTTTTATTGACAGCCCTTTAGGTATGCTGCAAAAAAAGGTTTCAGGCCGTACAATTAAATATTATGTAGAAAAACAACTAAATTTGTGCAAAATTTTGTTTTGCCGTTTCAAGAGCCGTCAATTCTGCCTTGAGGTAGCCCAAAGAAAAATGCGAAACGGCGACTTTTACAGAAAAGTTTATTGCATTTTGTTCTTGAAAGATTATATAAAACAATTTTGTTCTAAAGAGAAAAAAAAAAAACTTTTCGAAGTTGAGTTTTCGCGCCGCAACCTGACGCCGTTCCTTGCGCCTCTTCTCTTCACAGCACGCCACCGTCGAGCCTTGCAAAACGTGCGACGGTGTCACGATGTGCGCACGCAGGTAGACCTCGAGTTGTCGGGTACATCTTGGTGGAAAGAAGCTTTTTTCCAATCTTGTTGCTTTATGGATTTTCCTATTTCGACTGTTTTGCGCGGCGGGGTCCTCCTGTGGTCTTCCATTGTTTTTACATCAGCAGATGCTTAGCGCTGTCGGGTCAGAACATCCACTAGTAAGCTTGCTGTTTCTTACGTTCACATCGCAATCACTCTCTATTGTCAACGTCAGGACACTATTTAAGTAGCAACATAAAAGCCCCTTGAAAGGGCAAACTCAAACGACGAGGCGATGTGGTGTTAACGAATGCGCGCCGTTGGAGGCTCACCCCTCATTTGTGTTTAAACCGGCTTTGAAACGGCAACTTCTTGCGTCTCTTCGTAGTTCCGCTTTTAACCGCAGTATTCGTGACGGCTAGATTTCGCGGCGATATTCTCGCGTTTCCTTTTTACGAGAAGTCTACGTCAGCTGATGCCGCGCCCGTCGATTAGGCATCGCGTTTCAGAGTTTGAGGAGCCGCCCTCGGATACAAAGGGCACAACGGGCCTTCTATGGCTACGCACTGGTGGCACCTCCGATTATCAACACGATGCCTGCCGTTTCTTCCCTTGCAGTCAAAAAGACGGACAAGGGGAAGCGGCAGTAAACTCCGTTCTTTCTTTGGACCTAATCGTGTCAGCTATCGTCGCCGGTGGCGTGCTGTGCGGCGAAGAGACGTTAAGATGCGACGCCGGGTTGTGCTGCGAGAGTTCGACCTCGAAAATTGTTTTCTCGCTTTAAACAGAAATTACTTTGATTAAACTTTCAGAATCAAAAAAACAATTCATTGTTCTTCCAAACCCACCATATATTCTATATTTACTTGGACCACCCCAGGGTAAAATAAACGGCTGTTTACGCGTCAAAACACACTTTTTTGCAAAGTCAGGTTCTTTTTACTGCGAGATATTTAATTGAGTGATTTAAACACTGTTTTATAGATTATATACCTGCAGGGCAGCCGGTAAAAAGTTCTATTAAGTTCCTGGAGCAATTAGATATTTTTCAATGAAATAACAAAGAAAGTAAAATAAAAAAAAATTGGGTTTTTAAAATATATTTAAATTAATCAAAGCTGCACAAGCCCAACCGCATTGCAAGTCGAAAGCCGTGCAGATTTAAGAAAAAAGTATTATTGGGTGTTTCATAAAAAGCTGATTTTTCATCAATCATGGAGTGATACCTAGTTTCACGCAATTTTTAAGAGCTAAAACCGCGCTCACGCCATGAAATTTTTTTTTCGCCAAAAATGTCTTAAGGCATGGCTACGGACATGGCGGCAAAAGGCCATGAATATTTTTTTTTTTAGAAATCGAAGGTGGTCGGGCGCAACGTCTGGGATGTTTGACATGGAATGACACCTCTGTTACGGAAAGACGGCCTGGCGGAAAGGAGGAAATAAATAGAAAGAAGAAGGACGAGACAGAAGAGAGAAAGAGGAGGAAAATGTACAACAAGAGAGAGAGAGAGAGAGAGAGAGAGAAAGGGAGAGAAATGTAAAGAGAACACGGAAGAATAACTTCACGCCTCCTCCCTCTCTGGGGCGGCCAACCAATCATTTTAAAACAGCCAACAGAGTCACATCCAGGGTGACCCCTGTTCAATGGTCGACTGCGGGTCGGTCAGCAAGCTTATCAGAACGGATTAAAATTGCACGGAAGAAGGGCGTCCGCCATGTTTTTTTTTTCGAGTAGCACAACCATATATACCTGCAATTAGGGGCAAAGCGACAGTTAAAAGCATAATATTATTTTTTTTTGGTCGGTTTGTGTCGAAGCGCAGCTGTATCGTCGGAAGAATCGGCCCAGGCGAGAAGTGTCAACAAAATGTCGCCCTCCGGGGCGCGTCGAGTTTTATTGGGGAGCACGGGACGCACTTGTTCTCATGGGAGGCTGCCGGATGTGGTCCTGAGTCGTAAACCGTGCACAACGTATCGGCTCTGCGTTCATTGTGTGAGCGGGCCGGGTTCGTGGGAGCGCCATGCATCTTCACGGTGCTTTCTTGCGATGTCTGTCGAGGAGAGCGGGGGGTAATTTGTGTTTTAATTTGATTGCCCGTTTGAGAGAGCGTGTTGTTCTTCTGCTCGTATGCTTTTATGATCGACCGTCTACCAGAAAGAAAATAGCGTGGGAATCTGAGATCCTTTTTGGTTTTAGAGGACGGAAAGTACCGGACGGCGACGTTTGGCCGCCCCCAACACTGTCAATGTACTATGTTAAAAGTTACATTTTAATACCACCCGACTTCACTTCACTTCGCAACGTGTTCGTAATCAGGCCCCTTGTTCCAATTGGCCGAACACCGCCTACATCAACGACCTTCCTAAGTGTAACACTCCCGTATCTTCGGTAGTACAACCGGCCGGATCCTACTCGGCGCCACGCCAAGTCCGTTCATGATAACGCCCTTCGCACCTTCGTAGTTTCGCTAGTGCTCCTGTCCGCCGTTTCGACGGCGCCCAGCTGAGGTCCTCGGCAAAGTCACAATACCTAGGTTGGAAGAGGAGGAGCCGGGGACCAGCTATCTCCGAAATCCAAATCCTTCAAACCCCTCACAAAGCAGGCCCGCCGTACAATAGACATGACCCCCACGAGACGCGCGTAAGTCGGCGAAGGCCACCACGCGCCCTCTCTCCAAAACGAACACAACAAACCGACTTTGCGGACAGTCCGGTCCGTGCCAAACATTTATCAAGAAAAGAAGAAAAACTAAGCAAGAAAGACATCCAAAAAGCGAGGTAATTTCTAAACTTCGTTAAAAGTTAGGATATACCAATCTCGAACTTAACATTGTTGATTTCAACTTTCAAGTCATTTGATTAGTTAGAGGCAGCATACAATTTTGGATGTTATGTATGTAAAAAACAGAATAATAAGGAGTCGACAAAATGAAAGCCGTTTACAACTCCCTGGAACGCCTAATTCGAGCGCAGCTCTTGAGGAGGAGGAGGGAAGGGTACTGAGGGGAGGGTATATTCCTCTCCCTCCTCCTCCCTCGTGATCCTGTCTGCTACTCCTGAACGAAAGAGCTCCGATTCGAAGCCGGCCGAGGGACAAGAGATAAAAGTCTTTTAAAATCATTTTTCGGAGTAATAAAGTTCGGATTCGTCCTCCCTGCTCATCCTCCTTGCTCCCCTCCTTTCTCCTCCTCCCCTCAAGGGGTCACGTGATCTTGGGGGGGAGGGGGAGGGGGTCACGTGAGCCGCGGACCTGGGGGGTCCGGGGCTCACGCAACACCCCCGGGTCACGTGACCCATGGGTGTTGCGTGACCTCAGGGTTACGCCGACGGCGACGCCGACGCCGACGCCGCTCAAGCCGGAAACAGGTGCCTAAGAGCTGCGCTCTAAAAAAAAAATCTGGTCACATTGACTTTCTAACGTAGATCCCCAAGTCATTTGCGTGAGTCGCTGCAGAAACTGAATGTTTCTTGCCGCCTCGCCTTTCCGTGGAGCCGACCGTGACAAGGCCATTATTCGAGGCGGCATCGTCTGAATTTCTTAGACAAAATAAGAAATGAAATATCGCACAGCACGATGCATGAACCAAGGTTGTGTCATAATGCCCGTTGTTTTATTTTTATTCGGTCTCAAAATCTAAGAAAAAAGAACAAAAAAAAAAAAACGCTTCGATCAGCGTGTTGAACTAAACTCGATTCTAGATGGTTCTAAATGCGAAGACGCATGCAGTTCATGCAATCAATTCATACGGAATTCTTCTGAAAACCTTCTTGGAAACAAATTTGAAAATTCGCGTGTAACGCATATCTCAGCTTCTATTATACAACATTCCAGCATACCCGCGCTACATAAAAATGAGAAAGCGTTGAAATAACCTAAAGTGTCGAGGCTTTTTCTCTAACAGTTGGGGACAGAACGCGATTCAGAAACGACGCAACGGTTAACTATTGGAACCGCTTCGTCTTTTGGGGGTGTTTATTTCTCCAAATACGAAACATGTCCGAACATAGAATTAATCATGATTTTATATCTCCTACAGTAGATAGAGAAATTCTAGGAAAATACAATATACGAATGTACACACCGTGGTGACACCGGCGGTTTTTGCATTTTACTCAAACGGCGTATCGAGGGACGGAAATTTTAACACTATAGGTTGGGACCTGAGTTGAGCCCGTTTTACCACATAAGTAATTGCGAAAATAATGTAATTTGTCGATGTACAATAAGAAAATCCGGAACGGACTCCTTCGTACTAACTCTGTCACGCCATGTACATCATCGTCAATGCAACGGGGGCGGGGTGGGGGGGTTTGGACACTCAACTCCCCCCCCCCCCCCCCCCCCCCCCTGGGTGCGCCACTGTGGGAAACTGTACACACCGCGACACTGTGAACGTGAATACGATCATAGCCGGTTTTTGCATTTTTCTCGGACAGTGTATCGAGGGACGCAAGGTTGTGACACCTAGGTTGGTGCATTAGATGAGCACTTTTCACCACATAGGTAATTTGGGTAATAGAGTGTCCTTTGTCAATGTAAAATTCTATAACATGGAAATGACTCGCTCGTGTCATGTAAATCACCAGTGCAACGGCGAGGGGGAAAGGGCGAAAGGAGGAGGGGAGGGGCAATTAATTCATTTACTTAGAAGCAGACAGCGTCCCAATAGACCTTTTTCTACCACGAGTGTATAGCTACGAGTGTAGTTACACGCGTTGCACGTGCTGGCGTCTGCAGTAGTAATTGTTCTAAAGTACAAAGTCTAAAACAAGTTTTGCCTTGCACGCGCGTTCGTCAAAGCCTTGTTATGATTATTTAATTCGAATCTTTCATAAGAGGAAGGCCAGCTCGCGCGGACCGTAGAATTACACTTCCAGCGTTCTCTTCGATGCTTTGGTAATTTAGAAAATGTCTATTGGGACGCTGTCTGCTATTGTGTGCTATCAATACCCGGCCGATTGAGTCCAGGCAATCCACTTTCCAAAAACGTCGTCATGCCGACAGTTATCGCGTTCATTTAGGCTTAGGAATGGCCAGAATAGAAAGACTATCTAATGCTTTGCGATTTAAGTATGGTAAGGCAAAGCGAAAGCCTCCTGCACCATTCGTTGCTGACTAACGCGCCCGATATTGCAGCTACGACATATTAGTTTTAAAGCGGACGGCGCTCACTCATCAGGGCACCGCCATATTTCCCCGCATCCCTACCGAGCCAGTCACGTGATTTTAAAATCCATCTCCTAGGTAGTGCGGCTAACTTTAGCCGCGGTTAGCGCTTCGAGCAAACGGGCCCTGGTGGTCTTGAAGCTACCGCGGTGCTCGACGTACTCTCGTTAGACGACCTGTTGGCACTTCAGCGTCAGCTGTTGGACTGGGAGCGTTTCCGGTTCACATATCGGTGTTTCGGAGGACTCGGCATCGAATAGCTCCTCCGGAGACTCACTCGTATGGGGCACTGTTGTTCCGAACTTCGCATGCGTGGTTGTCTCCAAGACGTCTTCAGGGTCTCTTCCCCTTTCCTCCCGGAGACTTGCATCGCATTCGTACGACGAGGACAATGTTGTGTCCTTCCAACGTGGACGCAGGCGATCGACATGTCGTCGGAATCTGCGACCATCTTCCAATAGAACTTCGTAGGACAGAGGTCCACAACTTTTCATCACTTTTCCTGCCAACCACTTAGGATGGGGAGACAGTAGATTCCTTACCCAGACGATCGCATCTTTTTGAAAAGTGACCGTTTCCTTCCTCTGCTCCATGAACACCTCCTCTTGTCTTTCAATCGTGCGGTTTGCCGACAACGGATGAAGCAGGTCTAAAGCTGTTCGCAGCTTACGTCCCATCAACTCGGCTGGGCTTTTCCCAGTAGCAGTGGAAGGTAGAACATGTTAAGTTATCAGAAATCTTGATATCATTGTGGACCAGTCTCCTTAATTCTTTCAAGCCGGACAGCGACTTCTTGGTTTCCTGAACCATCTTTTCAGCTTGGCCATTGGAAGCTGAATGATACGGCGAAAAAACATGAAAGTCAAATGACGTTGCTGTCTGCGAATTCTCGAAACTCTGCCGAAGTGAAGGCAGCTCCGTTGTCGAAAACCAGCACATTCGGCACTCCATGTGTCGCAAACAGTTCTCTTAAAGCAGCATGCACCCGCGGCTGAAGTTGTTTTCACTAAACGTACCTCGACCCACTTTGAGTGTGAGCAACCCATCACGCATCTCTTCCGCACGCTTCTTGGCACACTCTGCCGCGATCGCAAAGTCCTGAGCCTTTGCGAAGGTGAGGTCTGGTTCGGCGAGAAGACGGCCCTATAACAACTTCTTCGCCGATCCCGCATACCAAACGATCTCGGAGCATCTCATCCAAAAACGATGAATACTCGCAGTGTTCCGCGAGGCGACGCAACTCCGCGATGTAGTTCGCCACGGACCAACCTTGACGTTGGCAACGCTTGTTGAATGTAAATCGGTGAGCAATTACCGATGTTTTCGATGCGAAGTGCTTCGTTAGAATGGGTAACAGCTCTTCAAAAGGTACGTCACCTGGTGTCTTCGGAGAGCAGAGTGATCGAAGAAAGTCGTATGTAGAAGGCCCATACACGCTGCAGAAGACAGCCTGCTTCACTAAGTTGTTCACGATCCCGTTCGCCAAAAGGAAGAACCCGAGTCGCTCAACGTACTGCGGCCAAGACTCCGGTTTCGATGTGTCAAACTCCTCCAGACGTTCGAGTGCCGGTCCTGGTCCGTTCTCCTTCGTTGCCATGCTCCTTGCCGTTGTTTAGCCTCGTCGCCAAATGTTATGTATGGAGGGCAACGCGACATCACAGCAAACGCACGTGTTTTTTAAGGCAGAAAAGATAGGATAGAGTCGAACCACAGCATGCTCCAGGGTCCCTGCTCGTGCTGCTCTCTGGTCCGCGCGGCAGGCTCGCGTATCGCCGTCTTCCTGCTCACGCAGTAATACCCGCGAAACTGCAGAGTATATGTCAAATGAAAGCTTTATTTTGACTAGCAGGATACCTAAATATTACGGATTGAACGTTGAGACCAATGTTTTCCGGAACTTGGATGTAGTTGCCTCCTGCATGTCGAACATGTGTACCAGTTAAGTTGCATATGTAAGAAGCATTGTGCATAGATGGAGCAATGCCTAGATCTACAACACAAGGGTAAACGCTTGGCTGACATTAAGTCAAAGCTGTATGATGCTCGACGCGTCATTAAAGGGGGCAGTAAAACAAGCCTTGTGTTTTCAGTAAATACCGCTTAGGATTATTAATGGACATTCACAACCTATAAACAAACATTAGATTTTCTATCCACGCATGACAGTCGCAAAAAAAAAAACAAAAAAACTAACAGCGTTTATTTCTTGAACTTGCAGACAGAGACCATGTGATCTGAAACTGATTACATGCCACAAATGTTTATCACATCCACGAGCTGTGGTTGGCAAAGCACAGGGCACACAATGAATTTTAAACATTGCTAAGGTTCGGCTACTCCTGTCGTCGCAGAAACGGAGCACGAGCCACTACTTGATTACATGTCGAAGTATTGTCTTGAGCTCAAATAGAATGCTCACGATGTGCTCATGTCCAGTGTATGAGCCACACTTAAATATTGTCACCGTGGGTATCACAAAAGCTTCTTGACAAAATTCTGAGGATTGATATATTTGACAATGACGACAACACTAGAACCAATACTCTGTCATCAAGTTTTGCAAAGGAGAGAATGAAAAGAGGTATTCGCTTTTATTTTCAAAATTATGCGTCGAAAAAAAAAAACTTCTTGGTCAGTGGCATTGCGTGCGAGTATTTCTTGTCCCACTGGTGGTCCAGTAAGCTTGTGTAGAGTGAGAAATATTCTGCATAATATCGTTACGGGGCCTCTTTAAGTACAGCGTACTTAAAGGACGCTGTAGTTTAAGTACAGCGGACAGTACAAGTACGGTCCGAAAACAGATGCCAACGTTTCAGAATTAACTTATCTAATTTAAAAGCTATAACTAATCTTAATATATATATTACGAGAATTGGGTCTATTTTTGGTATAGGTTGCGTTCCGAGCGACCTAGGCGACACGCCGATACGACAGTATCGACAGAGCCACCAGGACAACTGTTCGCCCTCCACAACGTGAGAAGCAATGCGAGGCGCCAATTCCTTAGGCCATTATGAGCAATCGCTTTGCCTGCAGCTGACTTTTTGATTTGCACACAACCAACGAAACTTCCATCAATTTAATTATGTGATTATCGCGCCAGCCGCCGGCAAAATGCAATCACAGAAGCCACAGGAGACGAGCAGATATCGTCAAGTAATTCTTCGCGCCCTGATGATCATGATGCATTTGTGCGAAATCTCGCATGTCTCCGAAAGCTGACTGGCTGTGTCTTAGGACATCCATTTTATTGCATTGTACTGAACAAACACGGAAGGAAGACCCCAAACAAGTTAAGTTCCTCTCAATCCACCCACCTCCTATACTCTATTTCACCTTATGTTGTACCGCAGGAAAGGCTACAAGCGCGAGCTCCTTGCTCTAGGGCACATGTCGGCGGCACAAGCTCTCGTGCGTTAAAAGCAGCTCCTAACGCTATGAGCTGGCGCTTCTAGCCTTCTCTGCGGTACAAAATAAGGTGAAACGGAGCATAATCGTCTCATGGCTCCCATATTTTCTTGCAAAAGAAAAAGTGTTGACATTTAAGAAATGTATTGGTTCTAAATAACTTTGAACCACGCAGAAGGAAAACAAAGTGGCAATGTTAACAGTTTGATAAATCACGAAGGCGGTCAGATAAACATGGTGTAGGTGTTACAGCGCGTAACAACGAGGACTGAGAAAGGAACACACAACACAGGACGAACGCTGACTCGCACCTACACCATGTTCAACTTCCCCCAACGAGCCTAGCTCTCCGATTTGTTACGGTTAGATAAAGCGATAAGCAGAAAATAGGTGTTTATGATTCTTACATTTTAATTGTCACCCTTGGTAATTCACAGAGCAAGTATGAAACAGAAATTAATTAACAATGACATTGCATAAAATCTACGACAGGACTTTCCTTGCTTACGCAGAAGCAAATTGATCTACAACGTCATCAAAATCAATTTGCTCAGTTTCTTCTCTTTCACTCAACATGGCGCGACCACAAAGTCTGTCCTAACCAAGGGGAGCTCACAAATACAAAAGAAATTTCAACCTATTGAATAACCACTGACAACCAGTGATGGAAACTTGGCATTGGTATCGGGTAAGCGAGTGAACCTCTCGTCAAGCTCGCGTACATCTCTCGATTTTTTGCTAGGCATTTTTGTTTCTTTCGTCTGGGACGACTTTCAACTTTGATGCCTCACTTTTCGCAGAGACAAAGCCCATCATCAAGTGATTCGATCGCTTACCGGCGTTTATTTTTTATTAGCAAAAATAATGTCGGGGCAATTTCATGACTAAGGCAGCATTGTGAAATTTAAATTTGGACGTTTGCAGCCTTTTTTGAATGCGATGTATGCGAATGAGTACCTCGTTCCAAAAGCCGAACAAAATCAGAAACGCGCAGCTCAGCATCCAACTGCACAACAGTTTTGCGTCACCGCTTGTCTCGCTGGATTCATTGTCATTATTTATCATTTCCTGTTGAACTTGAAGTACCTTCTCAGAGGGACAAAAAGAAACCGTGGTGGGGAAGGGGGGACTGCGGTTGCGATTGGCTCTTGCTTTCTGCAGCACCGGCAGCAATGGTGTTTTTCTTGGCCTGCCATGACTATGTATTTTTGCCGCTTTTGCACTACTTTTTGTACAAAACTCCTAATAACAACGCAGTAGCGCAGACACTGCAGTTCTGCGTGGTGGCACCAGCATACACAAACATGGCGGCGCTTAGGGTATAGAGAAATTTATGGTCTATGACTCTATATACGAAAGCAAAAACCAGAAAACAGCAGAGTAGCTAAATAAAACTGAAAGAATAAACATGGGGACGGACAGAACGGCACATCTTTCGACTTTCAACACAGATTGCTTTATTAGGCGCCGGCACTCGGCCCCAGAGACCCAGAGCGGAAAAGGAGGAGGGCGAAGAGCGGGAACAGGGAAAGGTGAGGGGTGATAGGAGGTTGGAACATCCCAGTCAGGATGTTCCAAAAAAGAAGGGGACTAGCTTCGTTCCCTCTGCGTCGGGGCGCGTTTACACTATACGTCTGTCTGGTGGCGCGGAGTATATTGGCCAGACTGGGCGCTGCGTTAACGACAGGTTACGCGAACACGAGAGAGAGGTCGATGGTTGGGACAGACAGTCACAACACCTGATTGCCGTCTACAGTAGGGCCTGCTCCTCATGTCGCCCTGGGTTCTCTTCGACAAAAATCTTAGGCTCGAACCGAGGTCGCTACGGCCGTGAGATAATTGAGGCCTACGCGATAATGCACGCATCCCGAGATGTCTCGGCGCCTTCGCTTTCTTTTTCCTCGAAGGAGGCAGCCTACCTTCGCCAGCAGTTGCTGGCGTTGACAAGAACCCAGGGAGCCTAGGTCGTCTTGTGATATCGTTCCAGGCGGCTGCGCTTCTTTCCGGCTTTCCTTCCGGCCTTTCGTCTTCCCCGCCAGTAATTTTCCTGTCTGTGTCACCTTTATCCTCCCCCTACCACCCCTCACCTCTCCTTGTTCCCGCTTTTCGCCCTCCTCATTTCCTTCTCTAGGTTTCTTGGGACGGGTGCCGGCGCCTAATAAAGCTATTTGTGTTGAAAGTCGAAAGATATGCTGTTCTGTCCGTCCCTATGTTTATTATTTGTTTTATTTAACTTCACCAACGCGCTCACGTCGAACCAAGTAGAGCAGTGTTTCCGAAACAGTGGGTCGCGGCCCTAATAGCCGATTCACACGACGGACCAAATCGCGATTTTCGTCCGCGGACCGTGTACCACGTGACCGGCACGTCACCGATTCCTGCGATCCGCGCCTCCTCCGCGGAGGCGCGGACTGATAAAGTCGAGCGCCTTTTTCACTCGCGCACGTTTGGCGGCAGACTGACTTGGAAAGCATTTAGTCTGGCAACGGTACATGGTTTTCTTGGTATTTTGCTTCTGTGCGTTCAAAACAAAAAAGGCGCGTCGTTGCGTTTTGTGCGTTTGCTGGTTCATTTTGTCGTACGATTCTTGGTTCCACGCGTGAGAGAAACTCCAGAAACTTTGTCCGGCTGACGCGACGCAGGTTCCGGTGCTCCTCCGGGTCCGTGTCAAGAAGCTCCCGTCAAAACTAGTCTAGCACGCCGCGATAATTCTTGCACGTCCAATCAGGATTTCACCGAGCAAGCCCTCTCTTGTGGATGTGGTGTGCTTGAGTGTTGTGCACGAGCGCGGAGTGTGTGAAGGCATCTCCAAACGCCCCTCCGCGAGCCCAGAAGTTCGTCGCGTCTACGCCGAAGCTTTCTCGGGCAGGATCATGCCTGTGTCACTGTCATGCTTTGGGTTAGTAAAGTTATTGGCGCTTCGCGCGAAGCCTGTCCCGGTGTTTTGTTCTCGATCTGTACGTAGCAGCGGCGTACGATTCTTTATCGCGGTAGCAACCGTCGATTTCTCTCTTGGACAACGGTGCTATCTGTGCGATGTTGGAGTTTCGCGGCACTGTGGGGTGCGAACAGTTTCGGTCCGTCCTCACTGGCGTCTGCTCGTCGTCTCCCTCGTGTGGATGCGCTTGGGAGACGGACGAACTGCGGATATGTCGTCACGTGATCAATCCGTCCGCGGATCAGTCCGTCGTGTGAATCGGCTATAAGGGGAGTCGCGAAGCGGTCCGGGGACTTGAACAAATTTAAACTAGTCTTATCCGCTGTAACGTTGGTAAAACAAAGAAGGCGTCACAGCTCAACATGGAGCCGGAACTGAGTCGCAGTGTTTGGATTCCGACCTCGTTTTGGGAACCTGTGCTCTAACAAACGAGCCGTCTTTATACATTGTAAAGCCTTCCTTGTTGGCATTCGCTTTTGTTTGTTACTATTTAGCGGTGCCTACTTGCACAGTTGATTCATTCTGGCTATAGACCATTCCATTTAGCGCTCCCAGGGCGGCGCCATTTTGTTCGGCCGCAGCGCTCTCTTCACACATCCGGGAAGCTCTGCAGGTTCGGCGGGGTAAAACGAGAGAGGGGGCACGCGCCCGATTCCGCTAGCAGACGACAAACCGGGAGGTTTGTCGTCTGCTCTTGGCTGCCGTTGTGAAGCGGTTCGCATTCTTAGAATATTTATGGCTACTCCAAAATCAGCCTATAGCGCTCCGTTGTCTTATTTCAGTAAATGATCAACTACCGAATCTTTGTTCCGTGACTTCAATAGCAGTGGAGTCAGCCGGCAGCACTACCCTCAACCGTTGTGTTTATTGCGTCAGGAGAGCACGTTTTTATTTATTATTCCAGGTGTCCATTCACTATTGCTAAAGGTCTACACCAGTACAAACCTTGTATAGTAAAAAGGCTACAGCAACCGGATTTACGTTTCGCTGGAGAGACCGGCCACTCTGACAAAGTTTTCTCGTTTTGTTTTGTGTTTTATTTGCACACAGGTAAAAGCGCGATTGGACCCGGTCAGTCTTTTTTATCGAGCCTAGCATTACAGGATAACTTCCATATCAAAATCCATGCATCTTCGCTTGAAATTTCCAAAATGACGCGATAATAAACCGAATTTGAACGCGAGCCGGATGTTAGGTACAGCCAAGGTTGGGCAGTATCGCGATACAAATGTATCGCGATAGTATTTTAAGAGTACATTTCGTGTCTGTATTTCTGTATCTCGATACATTTTTTTCATCAGTGTCTATATTCCTGTATCGAAATCAGACTTGTCCCTATCTCAAATACTCTACTGAAGATACTGTATCTTAAATACTTTTTGAAGTATCTTAATATCTTGCAAATGCCTTTGATCGAGAGCTTTTCATACTTTATTTTAATTACAATTCCGAGTATCTTGTACTCATTATCTTAAATACATTTTTGACATTCCGTAATTTTCTGAGTTCTTCGGTAGGAAGTGGCGTGGGCGTGGCACGAGCAAACGTGAACATTAGCTACGGTGACTTTGACTGAGCTCGTGAAAACATCGCTTTTTTGTCGATTGTGACTCATATTTCAGCCCAAAGTTTGTACAATATAGGTTTCCCCCTTGCCTTCCCAAGGACGCCTTTTGTTTTCATAGGGATTCCCCCCCGAAAAATCCTAAAAACAAAAGGTGTGATTTTTCGGAAGTAAAGATGCCACCTGAGCGCGACGCAGACCGGGAAACGACCTACGACAAAAATGCAGACTTGAGGATGAAGAAAATAACTAATAGAAGAAAATAAAAAGTGGACACACACAAAAAAGTCATTTTTGTTTTGCTTTTTGTATATCTGACCCCTCTAGGACAATACGCCGAGGTTTTCTTTTGTTTCTTTTTTTTGTCGTCTGTCCATCACCTATTGCTCTCGCGAACACTCTCTGTAAGCGAACATTGACAAGAAGAGAACAGTACAGGAAACGAACTACGAACTGGATGACCTCTCAAAATGCCAACGAATCGTCCCCCAACGTTGAGTGCCTTTCTGAAGGCAGCCTACTTGAAGAAGGTGCGACCACTACCATGGCTATTATATGGGTTCTCTTTGTTATCCATTCACTCATATCCGTATCCCAAGTTCGTTTATAGTGAACCCCCATATAGGAAATATGGATTGGAGTTAAACGATGCGTTTAAGGTGCGCCGCAGGACGTGATATTCAGCGATGTCACTATTGGCGCGGCGCTCTGACCCGTTTGTCACCTCATACCTCGGTGGCTACCCAACACAAGGCCTGTGCACATGCCCACAGGCCTTGTGGGCATGTTCATGTCACTTATTTTAATAGAGCTCGGGCGCAGTGTTATGTAAAAATACCAACAATTAGTAAAGCGACGTGAAGTGCCGGATCTCTCCCTAAAGCAGTCGTCAGAGGATGCGAGCTTGACCCACTTGGACTTTTGTGCTGAGCTGGGCACTATGCATGCTGCATTGTTTATGCAGGCCAGAGTGGTAACAAAATAGCCCCTCCTGCCCCTCATCTGAGAACACGAACTCCACCCGAACGCTGAGCTGACGCCGCGTTCGGTTAGGTCAGCCAAGCGCTGAGTCAATAGAGAGTTTTAGTAGATGGTTCCGATACCTCCGATAGCCCCGACAACGATACTATGCATGCGCAAGGGGGGCGGTGGCGGAGTATCGGGTATCGTTATCGGAGTCATGGGAACGATCTACTAAAACTCTCTATTGTATTTGTTGTCCCCATCCATGTAGTTCTAACGTTAACGGCTTGAGGCGCCGCGGTCTGATCTCCTCCCCAATAGCTAAAGCAACGTCTTTTTTGGTGTCCCAGAAATGTTTTGTAACAGCTATCACTGAAAGTGCCATGTGTGCTGCCGAGCGAGCGCGTGTCCGAATGGTTACCGCGTTTGGTTCTCGCGCGGAGGATCTCGCGCGGAGGCTCCGGGTTCGATACCAGGGAGCGGACTCCTTCTTCGTTTATTCTTTCAACTTGACATTCTCGTAAGTTTGAGAACCTTGTCATCTGATCGAGTTACACATGTCCTACACACCGAAATTTCTACGCTGAATGTTCCAGAAACCCACGTGGGTGCAAAAGGTGCTCCGAGTGGCGGTCCGGAGTCAGTCTCGCACCTGCGCTCGATCCTGCTGTTTCGCCGACATCGACGTCTGCGACGCTAGCCCTTTTCTATTTTCTTTTGGGCACAAGTTCTCCCAATTAAACTTTTAGCTTCTCCGGTTATTCGCCGCCTCATCATTTGTCATTCCTGACAATATCCTGCTCCTTATAGTTGTATAGCATGAAACAGCCCCACGATACTTTTTTTTTTTTCCGTTTTGTGTTGTTGCGTCTTAATAAACCCTTCCGGTAACCCAGATTTTCGGAGCTGTATAATTGTCGTTGTCACTGACGTCGACACTAATTACGCAATGCGGAAGTATCTTCAAAAGTAATCGAATCACATTTCTAAGTATTTGTACTCTACTCAAGATACTTTACAGTGAAAGTAACTTGAGTAGTATTTTAAATACTTAATAAAGCAGGTATTTATTAACTTAACTTTCGAGTATTTTGTCCAACACTGATCGAAATACATTTGGAATCTTTCTTTGTATCGCGATACAATCAGGCTGAATTGTAGTTTGTTACATTTCTTTAGAAATACTCTCCCCCCCCCCCCCCCCCCCCCCCCGCCGAAAAAAATACAAATCCGAACGCATTTCTTTTTTTTACTTCTAAGGGCACCAGGGTTAGCGAGATGCTGGGGCATTGTTACCATGCTGGCCAAGGTTCCTTCCGATTCTCTAAACTATTTTTCTATGCGTCCTCTTTTCTCTTCTGAGAAGTGTTGCGTAGTCGGGGACTCGAACCAGGTGGCGTGCCAGGAGTGGAGTCAGAGCACCTTCTGCCGCAGGTGCATCCAATGCCCGCTACTAACCGTCCCTCTTGCGTTAGCGTACACAGTACACCCAGCCGGCAAAGCTGATTCACAGTCCGTTGCAGCACGAGCCTGGCGGTGGTTGACTTGAAATAGTAGGATGACTCACGCAGCGAAGTTCAACAAATATTCGAATGCGTCTGCGGCCGCGCTTATGATATTGCACGGCTCAGGGGCACGTCATCAGCCGACGTGAACCTGTCCCGCTGCTCTGGTGATTCGAAACACAGGAAGGAGGCAAATGGGCCTCGCTGTGCCGACCCAGACTGCGCAAGCTTTCGACTCGTCTCGAGCGCGCTGTTTCTCGGAGAGCTCGCGCCTGTGCCGGCAATATCAGGTCGCAATCCACGAAGGTCTCTGTTTGGATGAAGCTAGGCGAAACTTGAGGACTGCAATCCATGCGTCCGTAGCGGAGGGTCGACAGGAAGGACCTTCACAACAGGGATGCCATCGCATCGTTTTTTTAACCGTTACAGAAGATAAGACATGTGTTCCAGGATTCTTCAGGTTGTCCACTATTCTCGAAAATTCCAAATGACACTGCCTGCACGATCTTCAACGAGGTAACCCACAACAAAAGTATTTATTGTCCTTTCATACAACAGCGTGGTACAGTTTCATGCTCAAGGCAATACCTACAGATCAAGAATACCAGTTCATTCCACCGTGACGTCATGTGATCAGCGTTGACAGGGGTGTGGTAAAGTTTTGATGGGATTTAGGATGACATAGAATTTATTTAGAAGTCGAAGTCTTTTTTTTTCTTTTCTTTATTTTTCTTTCTTTCCGGATTGACCGGGAGGTGGGCAGAGACTAAAGGCGTGATGCCTGACGAGGTCTCTGTCCCCTTTACAGTTCTAACACAGCAGTGCGGGGTACATAGATTTTTGAACACGAAAATTAGAGAAAAGAACCTACAAAATTCTATACAACTCAGAAACAATGAAAACCAGGATAGATCAATTATCCCACGATAATTTTTTTCAGCAAAGAAGGGGAAAAACAAATTGGTCAGAAACATGTTTTAGCTATTCAAATGTGAATTATAGACATGATTTAATAAGTACACAGTACACACATATCAGAACACAATGTCACTGCCCACCAGAAGTGTCTTTAGTCTTTTTTTTGAATTGGAGTATATTGCAGTTAAAATCTATTAGACCTTCCGTATTATTCAAGATTTTGGCGACTTGGAAGCATGTCGTTTGTTTTCCATAATTTGTACGTATTTTTGGAGGTCATCTGATTCTATGTCTAAGTGTGTGATACGTTGCGTATTCTGGCGGAATCGCGAAGATTTGTTTGGTGTGTATTATCTGTAACAATTTAAAATAATAAATTTGATTCACTTTAAGTAGGCCATATTTGTTGAACAGCGGTTCAGTTGGGAGATCTCGAGGCTTACCTTCATAATTTTCAAATAGTCGTAGAATTTTGTTTTGTAAGATGATCAACCTATTATAATTGGTTGCCAATGTCGTGCTTCAGACTAAAATGCAATAACACAGTTTGGAGTAAAATAAAGCGTAGTATATATATATTTTTTTAGCCACAAAGGTATGAGATTTCTTATTTTATAAATACATCCGATGGCTCGGGATAGCTCAGAGCTCAGTTCATTTACGTGCGTGTTCCAACTTAACTCCCGATTGAACCACACACCAAGAAATTTTTGTTCTGTAACCTCCTCTATAATTTCATTTTCGCACCCCTCGTCAGACAGACAGGATGTCAGGGAAGGGACCGCGGTCAGTCCTTGGTGGAACGTTTCTTTAAGCCCACTGAAGAGTCCTCATCGCCCGAAACCACTAACTTCAAGACAAAGTGCCAAACTACCTACGGGACAGAAATTTCGGGATCAAAAACTTACATTTCCAACTTCAAGCTTCATCTCATTTGGCGCCTCAAACAAATTAAAAAAAAAATGTATTGCAGTATTAGTATTTCTGTATTTGTATTCCTGGCCTCCCTAAAATGTATTCCTGTATTTGTATTTCCAAAGACTTTTTGTCTCTTTTTAGAATGTATTTTCGATACGTATCGCGATACACTTTTACAGATATATTTCATTATCAGTATTTAACTGCTATGTTACTGTATCGCAGTATTTTATTTCCAAATACATTTTTGAGTATTTCTGCCCAACTCTGGGTACAGCCCACTCGGCGGAGCAGACGAAGCGCGGGATGAGAAGGGCAGGGCATTTTTTCTCTCTCCACTCTTCCTAGTGGAATGGGTTGCCAGGCCGACCCAGCCTAAGAGCCACAAACAAAAACTCGAAACTTCCAAGAACTGCGGGGGAAGTGGGGGGGGGGGGGGGGGGGGGGGGGGGGGAGGGAGGGAGGTGAACTTTTCTCCCGAGCAATAAACGAAACTCGAACTACTTTCAATCTATCCGAGTCAAAAGCAGTCCAACTGTACGGAAGGTACATTGTAAAAAGAATAAAAAGCGCAAACACCAAGATGAGATGCAAACATGTTCCAAAAGCCGGGATTCATGATTAAAAACAAATATATCCAACTTGCATAACAATACCAACAATTTATAAGACGTTTTGTCTCCTATGCGGGTGTTCCTAGGCTGCACCAATCCATAGGAGACGAAATGTCTTATAAGTTCTTGCTATTGTTATGCAAGTCGGAGGTATTTGTTTTTATCCAAGAGAAGAGGATGGAACAGGACAGAGCGCTTACTCCAACTGAGTGTTTAATGCATTTTCCTCTTTATTTCTTGGTGTTTGCGCTTTTGATTTTTAACAATGTAGAGCCAACTAGCTCAACAATTAATTTTGATTTGGTACGTAAGGTAGCAGTAGCACGAGATTACCAAATCGCAACCTGTCTTTCAATTTTTAAGACGCGTTCCATTTCTTTTTCGGGGGGAAGTGCTCCTAGACCGGGATAGAGGCGGTCTACCACAACTGGCAAAGGATGTTTCAATGTGAATTTTGTGGATTTCACACTCCGGAGCCAGCCACTTGGGCAGAGAGAGCTTTCGGCCCGCGGTGCCGTTTGTCCGATCCTAACGCGGGGCTTCCTCCTCAAGCGCCCGTCGGCGCAGTCCCCGGGTTCCGTGTTTTTCCGCTAGGTGTCGAATAGTCTCTGTCAAGGTGCGAACGGCAAAGAGGAGCTACAGCTGCCCCGCCCCCAGCGCGAACTTCCCACATTCGTCAACGCTTCGGTGTCTCGTTCACCTCGAGAGTGCAAGCGCACGGCCAATGCACATCAGAAGGCACGCGGAGCGAGTTCGTTCGAAAGACACGCCCTGCCGTTCTCACTCTGTCGGCGGCTATACACCAATCCATTTTTGGTAAACAAAGTGCGCTTGCCCACAGTATCTGTGGGCACGGCGCATGCGTAGAGGCTCGTTATTCGGAGAGCGAAACATCTACGAGTGCTCCGTTCCGCAGCCAGTGCCAGCGCTTTGGTGTGACTTCAGGCGTGCGAGTTGGGTCTAAGGAGCGATGCTCCAGATTGTTGAGGGTAAATACATACCCCTTTCAATATGATCATCAAACAACATGGGCAGGCGCCATTTCTTTCTTGGCCACAAAACGTGTGATTGGATTCGAGTGCTTGCCAAACGCTGACGCGGTCCTCGTAAGTGTTCGATACACGATCATAGTATGCGATCAAACAATGGAGGGCTAGGATGGTAAGCGGCAAATCAGGTACTAGACGGCGCGCGCTTTTCAGGAGTGACTACAAGGTCAGTTTAACTGCTTTTCGTGTTTCAACGTACCGGTCTTTTTCGTTATCCGCATATCCAGTAGTCCACAGAGAGCTGCGGTACCGAGCCCCTGCCAAAGCTGACTCCATCGGTTACCCCGTCCCTCTTCACCGCGGTAAACAAACCCAATAAAAAACAACCGTAACAACTTAAAGACCTATTCCGGTAAGTTACGATGGTTTCAAGAAGAGAAGCATCGAACGTCTATAGAGTTGGTTAACTATAACGGAGGAAATGACGCGTGCGCTCAATGGGCCGTAGACACAGGAACCCTCTTTGAGCCAGGGTGTACTCACGAGTCGCGACTTATCGTCGACCGGACGGAATCGCAGCGATCCGAGGGGGGACCGGCAATAAAGGCTCCCACTTCGAAAGTGGTGGTCAATCTCTCGGCATCTAAAGCCAATAAACTAAAAAGAAAAAAGAAAAAAAAAAAACACAACAAAAGGATTTGGGGATATCATGAGCCGTAAGTTGGGCCGTTACTGAACAGCATTCCGACATTATTTTATGGTAGATAGGAAAACTGGCTTAAAATGTTGAGATAATTCTGGTGGCCGGCGGGAACATATTCGGCTACTCGTAGAGAATGTGAGAACACGCATTTTTGTACACATCCCACTTCGATGCAAATCAAACGGTGGTGAGCTGGCATACATTCTCGAGAGCTACATAAAAACGTTAGTGTTATCGTGTGTTTGAAGCTAGGTTTGTTCATAGCTCCAAAAGAAATGACATAAAGCTTATAAACATTTTATTTCTTGCACTTTATATACTGACTAAAAGTATACACCAACTCATGTTTACAAACAAACGGGAGCGCCCCTAGCGGACGCCACCGGCGCCGCGCATGCGCGGTGGATGGTGGGCAAGAAGCCCGCCGTCGCCCATAAACAAACCATTGAATTGCGTTGTTGTTGGCGTCGGTGGGAGTCCCCATGCTCTTTTTCGCGTTGGAATTGTTGATTCTACGTCCTCCTAACAATGTCTGACTACTTGAGCGGCTTCAGCAAAACTACCGAGGCAAAACTTTGCGTGAATAATGTGACGTGCGGCGATTCATTTCACGTGGACGCCGCAGAATGGGCGCTAAAGCCTGACTCCCACGATGAGATTCCGCTCGCTATTTTCAGTCGCGACGTCGCTCGGACTGCAAAAGCGTGGACCGTAGCTGAGATAGTGGACATCGATACTGAAAACCGCAAGTAGAAATGGGCATTACAAGTCGGTGATGGCCACTGGTAACAATGATCAACAACTTCTTGTATTTGTTTACACTTAGACGACTTACCCCAGCCAACCTTCGAAAGTGTTTTGAGGCCTGCACTTAGTTCTTATCGCAATTGCCGGGTCAACGTTTGGTTTACGGGCCGCTGTCGTTTGAACGAACTGACGACAAAAAGCAGCCAAGTTTGAAAGAGCAGACGACAGTTCGAACGCACGCGCAATGGAGTACGGGCAAGAAGCACCGCGTCCCGCGTCAACAAACCATTCGAATGTCACGTTGTCGGCGTCTGTGTGAGTTTGCATACTCTTTTTCGCGTTAGAGTTGTCGATTCTACGTCCTCATCGCAATGTCTTACCACTTCAATCGCCTGAGCGAAATTATCAAGGCTCGTTACGCCGCTAATCTTTCCGTAAATAATTTGACGTGCGGCAATTCATTCGCATGAACGCTGCAGAATGGACGCCAAAACCATGATAAGATCCTTGTAGCTATTGTCGGTCGCGACGTCGCTCGTGCTGCAAAAGTGTAAAAGATAGCGGCGATGATCGACGTCGATACTGAAAATCGAAAGCGGGAACAGACTAAGCGTAACAAGTAGGTGATGGCCACCGGTACCAATAATTAACATCTTGTATCTACTGTTTACACCGAGCCTACTTAAGTCTTTTCAGGCCTGCAATTAGCTCTTATTGCAATGACCGGGTCAAAGTTTGGTCTACGGGCCGCTTTTGTTTGAACGAGCAGACGACAAAAAGCAGACAAGTTTGAAAGAGCAGACGAAAGTTCGAACGATCAGGCGGCCATGTGAATTTGAAGACGCACTGAATCCGTGGGTGGTCCGGACAACTTGGGGGTTTTCTCTCGTTCATGTTGGAACAAAGCAAATACATCTGGCGACCACAAATTGTGGCCCGCACACGCAATCGTAGTTCGATAGCGTCTGGTTTGCCCTTTTCACGGCTGCTATCCACGTTCTTGGACGAACGGAGGGTTCAAAAACACATGAAAACTGATCTTCAAACCTTTCCAGACTCTCTTGGTAAAGCCCCCATCGCAGCATTTTGACGAGAAGGCAGGTTTTTCGTCTCATTTCTTCCAAAGGAACACAGGAATGCATGTCTGGCACGGCGACTTCTGCCCACCGCCCCAGACCGGAAGTGCGTCCGGCGCGCCACCACCGCGGCGTGACGTAGGAGAGTTGAGTTGGTGTATACACAGAATATATCACAAACAAACTGCATGATGATTATTATAGATGCAGCTGCATTGAAGTTTTGGCGAGCGTGTTATTAGCAACAGGTTTATAAGGCCTTTACAAAATTGGTTAGTGGTTAGATTTGACTAAAGTGAGTGCTCGTTCTCCATGGTAACTTAGCTGCTAGCTCCCCTGTTCAAAGCTTACCAAAGATCTAGACAGCGCTATACGTAACTGGTTATTATAATATTTTGGGAACCTTTTCTTTAAATATTCTTTCTTTTTCGCGATTTGTATTTGCCAACAACGATCATTCCCGCAACAAGAATAGAAAACAACAACAAACAGCGAACGAATGAAGAAGTTCACCCAGCCAATTTTCTATCAGCATTAAACATTGATTTTTAGCTCTTTTAATTTCTTTTTGTCTTTATTATACAACAAAGAAGTAAAACCCATGAAGAGCTTTTTATAAAAAATATACCCATGCCAGCCGTCAACGTTTCTATGCGACGTTGCAAAAGATGTCGAACTCTTCCCGTGTCTTTTAGGAATAATTGAAGGGTGCGCGTGCATAGTGTTGATAGGCACTCAAGGTATGCCTAGCGCACGGGCTCGAATAATTTCGTCTTTATTATCAAAGGAAGTTGTCATTAATACTACCGCAGTCTCCAGTCTATTACAGTCCCGTAGCAGTATAAAGAAAATCGGCCTGGCATATCTCACAGCATTAGGTTTTTAACACGTTTGTTGCGTAAAAAAAGCCCGGAAATATAATAAAAGAGGTATCGAATTGATCAATATTTATATTCAACGGTGCTTAAACTATGGATTAAAAAAAGCCATAACGAAAAACAAACAAAAACAAAACGAGGCCTTCTAAAAATAAGACAAAAAAGATCGACCTCAGAGGTCTCAATGTTTAAACTTCTTTTAAATTTCACACCTGGTAAAATTTTTGTTTTTCGGAAACCTTATGAATTCGATCAATACATAATCATATAGCTTATTTTAACAGCTACAGAGCCACACAATAATCGCTGTTTCATGTACTAGTTCTTAACAGTTCATTTTCTATAACAACCAACCTGAATGCGAGGCAAAATTGCTCCAAACAAAGAATTTGCAATTATTTAAAAAAAAAAAAAAAAAAACACAATAACATTAGTTTGGTTATGTCGACAAGGACCGGAGACCACCTAATGTGTTGTGGATAACCTGAGCACACGGTAGGTGTGTGCGTGACGGCACGTGACGTCATGAAGTCACATGACCCTGACGTCACACGGCGTCAGGGTGTCATGTGACTTTACACCGTTCTCTAGTTCGTATTAGGGCTTCATGATACTGGAGGAAGGTTTCATTTCGCGAACACGTTGGCGCTAAAAGACGCGTTGTGTACTAAACTCTACGCTACCAGTTAAAAAAAAGAGAGAGAGAGAAAAAAAAAAGAAAGCGCCATAGATAAGACAATTAGTACCTCAGAGTCGCGAGTGAAATCCACAGCGCTTCTGTTTCATCCCGCGTTCGAAATGCCCGCGAATCAGGTTTGTGCAGAGTGCGAGAGATGGCGCCAATTGTGCCACTTCGTGCAAGGTGCCACCCGAACCATTCCTTAATACGGCTATGCTTTGGTGTGTCATTTTTTGTTTGATTTCATTTATAGTTTACAAGAAAGCTAACTAACCTCACGTTTTTTTTCCCTTCGAATAATCATGTAAACACGTTAATTGGTTTTGGCGTTGCAAGGATATGTAAACAGAAATATGTCAGTCATAAAAAAAGCAATGTCTGAGCAGTAAGAAACGTTATGGATATTATTTCTGGAAACATGGGAAAAAAATCGCTAGAAAAACCTCTGCTTTGGGTTTAAAATATTTAGATAGTTATTCAAAGTGTGAATGCCACGAACCGTAGTCGTGATGACTAGTTATGTAGTCGCCATCTACATCTTACAACGGTATCGGAACCATCGCACAGAAGCCAATCGCAGGTCTGCAATTTTTTTTTTCATCGACGCTCGCTTACAGAAACACGCACTAAATTCGCATGCTTGCGTTATCATTTTTCATAACACCATACAGTGATGAGAAGTGTGGGAATCGCAGGGCCGAGGATTTTCACCGGAATCAGTTCTGGATTGGGCATTTAATTTGCTGCAACTAAAGCGATAATAAGTATTCATTCCTGTGCATCGATGAAATGCTGACATCTGCGCGCATGTATTCGCAAGCGTGTCAGAAGGCCGAGCACTATAGTTGACTCTGATGGAGGGATAGTGGGTACAGCTCAATGATAGCTGACTTTCGGTCTACCCACTATCCCTCCAATCAAAACCAATCAGGGCTCGGCGTTCTGACGCCACCTTAATCCCTGCTCAAAAAGCAGACGAACTTGCGCTCCCCATAGTCACCGACAACTTGAGAAAGGCAGGGCGTGGCAAGTCCTGAGCATCTCATTACCGCTCCGCGGCCAACAAGGTTGCGGCATCAGTATATAAGAACGTCCAAGGCCCAATCACGCAGCAAGAAACGTGAACATAATAAGTCGCGCTTTGCGTTTCCCAAGCTCTCAGCGACGCTTTCTATCTCGGGAGAACGCGGTAAGGCGGCCGGCGGAGAACTCTGGCCACCCACATGTTCTTCGCTTATCACGCTAGATATGGGCACATGTCCCACTTCAGTGCTTTCTCACAAAGTAATCAACCTGTTGGAACGGACGAGACACTTGCTCAAGAAAGAAATAAAGGAGAGATAGACGGTCGATTACAAGGGTTAATTTTGATGGCGTTTCGATTTACGAGGTTTTGCAGTGAAATATGCCTTCCAAAACGCACTCTTGGTCAAAATAGTTTACTCGCATATTTGTCTTGGGATTTTTGCGCGGCGGACAAGCCCATCTTTTGCCCGCGACATGTCGCGTTTCTGCCATCAGTGCGTATTTGTAAATTGTATCGCGCGTTTGTTTAGACAGTTCGCAGTACCACCGTGAAGGCCCGGGGTCTTTGACGCGCCTCACGCACTGCCGCACGCCGGTGTACGATGCACATTCACATGGAAATGGGCAGGGGTGGGGATTGAACTCGGGATCTCTGGGTTCTGCAGTGCGTATCTGTCAAATGTGTTGTTTGGGGCACGGATGAACAGTATTTCAAATACAAGTATTTGAAATACGTATTTCAAATACTTTGTGTATTTTGCATTTGTATTTAATTACAAATTGGATAATGTTTTTGACGTGTGCATTTAAATACTAAAATGTGGGTATTTCAAATACAATTGTAATTAAACACAATTTTGTGGGCGAAAATACATCCCTCAAATTTATTGTCACGACTCATTTTGCTCATCCTAAGACATGTCCAAAGCTGCTCTTTCTTCATCTCAACGCCAGC
Organism: Ixodes scapularis; assembly: GCF_016920785.2. Lineage (NCBI taxonomy): Eukaryota > Metazoa > Arthropoda > Arachnida > Ixodida > Ixodidae > Ixodes > Ixodes scapularis. Next base: position 77,109,968 of record NW_024609835.1, read on the forward strand.
GGCAACAACAAACCAAGAAACTCTTCATCTCTTCTTACACCCGTCCTGCGCCCGGGCACGCCGGGCGCCCGCGGCACTTGCCTCTATTACGTTAAATCAATGTTATCGCCAAAGTTACAATTCTTGTTTTTATGCATGTGGTTGTAAGATATAGTCTTCATCCTTTATTCGGCCATGGGGCTTTTTTTCTTTTTCTCCTCCGGTTTTAAATTAAAGGCACTGTCCAGAGCAGGAAGAAAACTACGTTCTGCAACGAATGCAGTGTCTCTCAATCAAGCACAAGCGTTTAGTGACATTGTGATTACGGTGCTAGTCCAGGGCAAGAGTAGTGACGAAATCGACGTTCACAGGCAGACTGGCTAAATAAGGGCCTGTGACAACTTGTGATGCTTTCCAGCCTGATTTCCATCCATATTTTTGTTTGGAACATTCTAAATTCGCGGGTCGTCAGATTTTCGTAACTGGTGCGAGTTGCAACAATAAAAAAATTTTCTAGCTAGTGCTGCGCGTCTTGGTCGTCTCAGTTTTTTGTTGGTCTATACCAAAATGTAATCGAAAACAAAAAAACCTGCCTGAAGCTCTGCACTTTTTTCACCTATATGTCCAAGCTGATTACATTTTTTTTGTGATTATATTTCTATTACGTTACTAGAGCCTCGCCCACTAACTCCCGAGTGTGCGATGCAAAATTAAAATGAGATACCCAGAAACCCGTTGCAGGTGCCCTGAAGTCGCTCACGCAAATTTTGAGGAATGTATTTGGAGGAGACCAAATATATTTGGTTGTATTTGGATCTTGTACTTAAATGTTTTTTTGTAAATGTAATTAGATTTGTAATTAAATACATTTTTTGACGAAGTATTTTGTATTTGTATTTCGATACATATTTGCATGTATTTTTCCCATCCCTGGTTTGGGGCAACAGCGGAGATTTGCAAGTTTTATTTGTTTTGGAAACAACCGGGAGTCAGGAGACCAGTTGCTTCGAGGTCAATCCTGGTGTTCCTGTTGTTGAGTGAAGGGTTAGCGATGACTAACGTGCTCCTGGGGAAAGGGGAGAACAGTTCAAGAAACAACCTCCAGAACTACTTTGCCCATGTGACTTCACAAAACACACACAGAAAAAAATGTCACTGCGTTTAATTTTTTACAACGCATTTGGGAGAGCCAATCGCTGCAACCTACGGAGGGAGCTCGGGAAATTTCGAAACTGAAAATATGTTAAAAAAAAATTAATCTGCGCTTTGACACTGAGCATGACGTAAGCACATTTCTTGGAGCGTTGTCTGTTTGGGGTCTTCTTCTTGCACATGAAGTTGCGTTGGAAGTATCGGGAGCACGCGTGTTCTGGCGAATGCAGCACAGGCCGAATGGTTTACCACCGATTATTTTCAGATGCATGCCACAACATATATTGCGGGCGCCATATTCGTAAAGTTTCGCAGCTGAGCCTCCATTTGCTTCAACGGGTGCCAACGAACGAGGGCGCCGAGCGCGTGAATTCTGAAGACGCCCCCTGCAACAGCTGCTTCTAAAATGTCCCGCAGCAATATTGAAGAACTTAGGCGAAGACAGAGAGCACCCTGATTGAACCTCATCGTCCCCATTCCTTTCACCAGCGGACATCTCATTCAATGCGAAGAAACCCCTCATCCAGGCAGTAAATGAAACGATCATTGAAGCTCATGTAAGCGTCTCACCCCTGACACTTTTTTTAATAATAAATCCTAAATTTGCACAGCATATAAGGTGAGTGAAATAACCCGGCTCGATCTAAAATGGGCCGTAAAAATTGGCGCCTGCACGTAGCAGTCTAAACTTTTCGTCAAACGTGTACTGCACAGATCGGTTTTTTTTTTCTCGTAAAACTACAAAGCGTAGCTTCTTTTCTGTAAGAAATAGGGCTAGAAAACTTGCCTGGGTCAACGGCTAACGTCGATGTCGACGACCTAGTAGAGTGGCGGGGCGCTTTTGGCGCAGGTATTAATAGATGGCGTCGGGAGCAGCTTCGGAAGGTGCAGCCGACCAGCGACAGAACGCAGTCGACACGCAGACGAAATCCGTCGGCAGCAAAAACGCGTAATTGTTATGCATTCGCGTTTTTTTTTAAACTTAAAGTTGTGTTTTTTTTTTCCGTATTTATTTTTGAGCCAAAGGTGCACTACAAAAAGGTTATGTTAATTTTAGTAGATCACGGTCGTCGCGAGCATTCTCGATAACGAGGTAGCACCAACAATCAATTCCTGCGCCAAACGCGCCCTGCCATTCGGCTTAGTCGTCTGCGTCGCCGTCCGTCGTTGACCCTGGAAAATTTTTGGCCATATTTTTTACAAAAAGGGAGCTACGCTCTGTAATCTTACGAGAAAAAAACCCACTTGTGAAATACACCTTTGACGAAAAATTTAGATCGTTATGTGCAGGCGCCGATTTTTAAGGTCAATTTAGGTCGAGCCTAGTTATTTCAGTCAGGGGTGTTTCAGCTAAAAAATAAGCAGAGTCAATTAGCGGCGAGATGTTTTGGTGGCGCCCTCCTACGGTTCCCCCTTGTGACGTCATTACCTTGCAAACAACAAGTTGGATGGTGTTTTTTTATTACCATGGTGCAAGCTTGAAATCATTGCGCTCTCAAAGGAACACTGCCAACACCGTCAAAATTAAAGTTCTTTCATTCCTCTTATTTCCGTCGATGATAAATTCCCTTTCCGACGTCATAGTCAACGTTCGGCCAATCGTGGAAGGCCGACCACAGTGACACTTTCGGTCGCTCACGGGGCTAATAACTTTCGAGATGACCGAAGGTCGATCCTAAAACACGAGCTCTGTCTCGGTTAAACACGCGCTGCCTTGCTCGCGCCACTTCGTCGCCACAATAGAAACCTTTACAAAGAACGGCTTCTGGCAGGTTCCATTTTCAGTGTTCGTGCGTATGGCGCGCGATTTGCTCACTTTCCGAAGTGACGAACATGCGCGTGCTGGCATGAGGAAACCGCACGTTGGGTTAAGGAATTCTAAATATTAGAATGGTGTATACATTACAGCGAAAACAATCTGAGACAGACAATGACTTCAGAAAGAAAATTGTTCGAAAGCTGAGCGACGTCTACGAAGCGCCCATCAGGCACGTAGCCAGGGGGGGGGGGGGGGCATGAGGCCCCTCCTTCCCCCCCCCCCCCCCCCCGAAATTTTACATTTTGCTGGAATCTCCTCTACCCCCCCCCCCCCCCCCCCCCCCCCCCCTTCGTACAGCATTTTGTCATGGGCGGGCCCCCCGCGAAACAAAATCCTGGCTACGTTCCTGGCCCCCATAGATGCAGTTCACAGGCAAATTTCTTCTCCGTTCGGGGGATCGGTGGCCGAGTGGGCTAGCGCATAGCAGGGGCCCTAATCTAGGCTCTTGCCAAGAAAGTCGGCGGAAATTCTTGCTGCCATGTTTGGTCAATGCCGCACTGGACCTTGGCGTCGGCCAATCATAGCCGTTTGACTTCTCACCGACTTTCTCACCAAGTTTCCAGATTTGGGTCCCAGCTCGGAGCACATGGAGGGAAAGCTGGCGCTGCTGAGCCCAGGAACCCTGGGTTCAATCCCCATCCCTGCCCGTTTTCATCTGGATGAGCATTGTACCGGCATGCTGTCGTGTATCACCATTGAATGGAAAGCGCCGAATGAACAAGGACGAAGAAGGGGACAGAGACGAAGCGCACTCACAACTGAAGGTTTATTGAAAAGAACATTGACTATTAATACCGTCTATCAGGGTGTTGGCTCAAAAAGAAAAACTCTTTATCAGTTAAGTGCAGTGACGGCGCACTAATACACAGACTCACCCCTTGCTCTCTTATGCGGAATGCCTCGTGTATTTCTCGCGCTGTTTTGTTTTCGTATATCGTGTATCACCACTTCGTGGTGCACGTTAAAGACCCCAGGCTACCGCTTGTAGTGTACTGGCTATATTTCTCTGCTACAGCTGAGAGACAAAGTTGCCCGTTGACGCAGACTATGTTCAGGCTGTATAGACATACCCACATCCCAATTTGTTTCCTGTATGTCACATCGAGAAAACTGTATACACCTTATCGCTCTTGCCATCTCATATTTTGAGGAAAGCTGTCTTGAAAATAATCTTCAAAGCCACCAAGCACGTTTTGGTCAAGTCGAGGATGATCCAGAGTTGGATGGGAGCCTTGGCGAAAGGTGTGAAAGACACCTTGTGGATGGAAATCATGTCGCGCTGTCGCTTCTTTATTACAGCCTGATATCTCTGACAACACGAGGCAGAACCTCAGCAAAATGAACGTCACGCGGATTGTCACTGATTGTCAAGAAGGTCTTGACATGAAGTGGTTAGTGAAACAGTGCATTAGGAAATCTACACAAAAAATTAAAAATGACTCGTACGGAATCAGAATTGGGCCTAACAACGTTTAGTTCTCTATGACCTAAGTGGGTTAAAAAGGCCCAGTTAATGGAGAGTATGCTATGCGTATCCGTTTACTGTTATAAATGTCTATGCTTTTCCTATTTTTCTAGGGAATGCAACTGGGCGGACTATGTATTTCAAAGTCGTTCAGAAATTATTCCCCCATGAGAACTTTTCATAAGACTTTTTTTTTTCCTGACTTATAAAGTCTGGTTGCAGGGAAATGATGGATCTCTAGATAAGCTATAGGGTGTTTTCACTGATTTAATTCTGCCCATTATTTTGTTGTTGTGAGCTGTCTGGCGTGTGTCGAAGTCGAGCTCTCCAAGAATTTACATGACCCACCAAATGCGTAGAGCGTGCACAGAAGCGTATGTCTTACCACGCTGACATATCTACAACTCGTTGTGATGTAATCCTTCAAACTAGTAAATTAAAAAAAAATCTAACAACAAGTTGGCCGATTATCGTCATGTGAAAACACTCTATAGGCATAGAACTCAAAGACGAACTGTATTTAGACTTGTAAAAACCTTCTGAAGGCTTAAAGAAATGAACGAACAAACAATAGGATGGTATGACATTTTTTGTCGAGTTACGAAGTTGAGGAAAAACACGCTCCACCCTATTACATTAGACGCGCTCAACAAGAAACCATATAATTGAAAACGCGTATGTAAAGACATTTTCCGTCATTTCAACTTTAAGTTTTACAAAAAAAACACACACACACACACACAAAACTGAAGTGTTCTGATCTAACGCGTCGTGTAAAAATATAATTGAAAAAAATATCAAAAGCTATATATATATACAAGCCAACACAAAACTCTAAGCTTCAGCGTTGTGACTCGTGAGCGACGACGTTTGCCATGACACGGCACATGCGCTCTTTACCCTCAACGTAGTCTAAGAGTGGATAAAGGAACTCTTGCCTATTTTCGTAATCTCAATTATGTTTCGAACGTTGCACAGAGTCACTCGAAAAGCAGGCACACAACGTACAACGTAAAAAAAAAAAAAAAAAAAAAAAAAAAAACCTTTGAGTGGATATACTCAACATCAGAGGCACGGTAAAATCAGCATCAGAGGCACGTCCGCATGCTGTAGAGTGGGGGGCGTGCTCAAGCACTCGGCATTGAAACACACAAACATTCTTCGAGGCACTCAGCCTGAAAATCAAAGGAATATTTCGACTATCGATTACCTCCCCCCCAAACAACAACAACAAAAAACAACGGTATTCAAAAGTAAAAAAAAAAAAAAAAAAAAAAAAAAAAAAAAGGGGGGGGGGGCGGGGGGGGGGAGAGAAATGCAAGACATTCTCACACGCCGCTGAGGAAGACATATGAAAAAGGCGGTCTTAGCGTCGTCTTCGAAAGGGTGTGCAAAAGCCCAGAGTAGCCTATGAATGGGCACAGACCCATTCATGGGCAGATTAGCGCACACTGGTTCATGTCAGGGAAGGACGATAATAAAATAGAAAGGTGGGGTAGTTGGTGAATTCTGCGAAAATTAAAAAAAAGCCAGGAAAAGGCGACAAGACGAGACAAACAAAGCGCTCCAGCGCGGTGTTTGTCTCGCCTTTCTGGTTCCGTCTTTAGGCGCTTTTATTAGAGAGTTTTAGTATACCGTTTTCATCTTCCGCTCCGCTCTGAGGGTGCCAAACTGCGCATGCGCGGCCCGCTTCGCCGGAATGGAAAGCGGAGGTCCAAAAACTCGTTTTAGTAGAGCGTTTTTCTAGAGCGTTTTGAGCGGGTTCGAAAAATTTGCTTGCGTAGCCCCACAAGTAGACGTTTATAGTACTAGTAAGACAAAAAAACCTAAGCGTTAACACCAAAAGAGTAAAAGGGAGCGTGATTGTAGAGGTAGTAAAAACGAAGGCGACAATATTGAGCACAAAAGAGTAGGCACACACCTGAAGAAATATTAAGCTATAAAATATAAATATAATCGTTCCACCTTGTGTGCGAGTGAAGCCGAAGGTATAAGCATGATCATGTTGCTCTAAACAGTGCTTGGACTGCACGAGCGCGCGTGCTTATCAAGGACGCTGAAAGGCCGGCACTCGCTCTTGTAGCTTCTGCTCCACTCGAATTAAAACTGAAACATATTTACTTATTCGAAGTAGAAAAATAAGAGAAATTGACGAAGTTTGCGCATTGGGAGTACATCCTTTTGCGTAGTACGAGTACAGTGTTGCTCAAGGCTAGCAAGGCAACTGCACGATGAATCCCCGCTGTTCTCAAGGAAGGAGACTTCTACTAACGAGATTAAGATGGCGAGACATCGAATCTATGATTTGTATCCCTCGTGCCATCAAGCGCCGAAGCTTCCTTTCCGAACGCGGTTTGCTGGATATTTCCAACGTAGAAAAGAAACCCTTTAGGAAGCTATCCTGCTTAAAGAAGGACCTGGCTGTTCTGCGTGCGGGCCTCCAAATACCAGCACCCGACAGATCGGCGCAGGGTGTTGCCAATCTGGCGAGACGCTTTGCATGGTTCTTCCTCGACTGGCCTATCCCAACCGTCTGTTCGTACTTGGATGATCGTTTGGACGGAACTTGTCGGTGTTCTTCAGTTCTGTGAACCTCATCGTGGGTCACATCAACGAGAGGTTCGGCCACCTGCTCGCTGACATGAAGAAACATAGGTGGTTGACCCTGGCGAAACTAGAGCTGTGCTCACAGGTGAAACCCTGCATGGTTTGTGTAAATTTCGCGTTTCCATTGTTTCTAGCACAGCTGCTCTGTCTGGTGAAAAGTTAATTTTTTCTATACGCCAAAGGTGTACATGGGCAGTGTCAGGAGAAGTCACGACGAGCGCGTTCGTAATCTATGAGTATTAGTAGGCCACTTTTATGAGCCCTCTTTGCTCTACTTTACGCTCTGCAAGAAGCATCGTCCCCACCGCGCATGCGTGGCCCGCTCTGAGTTGGAGCGTAAAGTTAGCGGAGTGAGCGTGCGCTCCGCTTCACAAGTTGTAGAGCGGACTGCCCTCAGCGTCCTTAGCGTGATCGCTTAGATCTCAAGATGGCTGCACTTACTCAATACGCGTCGATGTTTTTGACCGTGACCTCAGCTTGAAAGAGGTCGAATCAAGAAGTAAAGCGTACGCCCCACGCGTAAAAAGTAAACCATTCGATTTGAGTTCTATGTAACACAAAACAGCATAATCAAACGAAGTGAACGAGTATCACTTTGCAACCAGCACGGCGTCGGTAAAGTCGTCGCGTTTTGTGGACGGCCTATGGCTATGCAGTCAGATGTACGGGTGCGCGTGCTTGAACGACGATTATATCTGTGCATGCGCCCTCCTGTCGAAAATGCCACTGAAAGCTGACCACGAGCATAGCACTCGCAAGCTGCACGAAAGAAACCATTCCTCTCAGCTTTATTTATTCACACTCGCTCGCAACTTTTGAATTGTTTAGCTTTCCTCAAGAAATGTTTGCGTTGGATTTCCTTGGTAGATTTAGAAAATAATAGAAACTTGGATGCAGCCTTTTTAAAAGTGCAACCCATGGTGCCGCTAGTCTTCGAGGCCGCCTTATTTTGGCCAAGTGTCTAGGGGGCAAGAGAGCTACGTCATTGTTTGTCGCGGATGCGAGTCTAAATGTATTAGACACGAATCCTGCGTCAATACTGAATATGAAATGGGTTCTAGTCACAAGTCTCGCACTAAAAGCGATGCCCAAAATATGGCGGCCGAATATGTTACCCGGTGGTGTTTTGAAAAGAGTTACCAATAACGGTCGAAAGAATATTCCACGTCAATTTTTTGTCTGGTGAAAACCAGACAGGCATAATCAATGCAAAATTGAGCAAACACAACCCTGGACTTCTAAGCAATAGTGGTGGATTAGAACAGTTTTCAGAAGTTTCGTTTTGAATTCCGGCGTAGCGGGCCTCGCATGCACAGTTTGACGGCCTCAAACCTTAGCAGAATTAAGAAACAACTATATATATATATATATATATATATATATATATATATATATATATATATATATATATATATATATATATATATATATATATTAATTTACGATACCCAGTTTTTTCCAACCCTACAATGGAAATACGCTTTATCTTAGAGGAGTAGCAAGTCCCATATCACATGTTTTGGTAGTGTTTAAATACTGCCGTGTTGTAAGAGTGTTTTTCTTTGTCTTTTTTATTAGGCCGTCAAGGACAAGGGTTTTGTTGACCGCACAGCATGCCCATATGCCGTCCATCAAAAAAATTAGAAGAAGACCACAAGAGGGTGCTCGTCGTGAAGCACCAGGCAGTGATGTGCGCAGACGGCATAATTTGACGGCTGGACGAAACCTACAAAGACCATGGGCATTTTCTTTGTTTGTTTAATATTAGAATGCATAAAATTATCACAGTAAATTATGTTCAAGCTTTTGAACTGAGCGAAATACCTGTCCAACTGGGCTGAAAGGCATCTAGAAATATTTTAATAAAAAACGTTTACTAACGACTCCCATTTTACTTCTCAGATGTGCGTGTGAATATTGCATCTAACCAATTTACAGTGTTACTGTTGAATTCAGCATTGTAAGAGTAGACTATGTTGCGTGGCCTTCTACTGCAAGAAAAGACCGTAGCACAAGTGAGGCAGAAACTGGGCAGGAGCTTAAGCTGAAAAACGCACTTTCATAAACACACAAAAGAAATAAAAAGAAGTGTATAGTGAAGCAAAATGGTTTCATGTCACCCCCCAAGGCAGATACATACACTGCGCTCCACTGTTAATACGAACACGAAAAAAATCGCTTTTATTTGCAGTTTATTTCTTTGACAGCTATTGAAAAAGCTGAAAATTTGTCGCTCAGATTGGTGCCCCAAACGAGCGCTTTATTCCACACCAATAGGCAAATGTCAGCCCCTCGAATTTAAGGTGAAAAATGAAAACAGGATATTGAATGCTCCCGCTAACAGTGTCGCGCAGTGTACATAAACACCAAGGCACCATATCACAAACCGAAGCATACGAAGAAGAAAAGACTAATTTCATTGGGGAAAAAAAAGTAGAGATATAAATGGAGCACTCGCTTTCGCTAATTTTCACTGTCTTAATGCCTGAAGTAACCAAAACAAAATATCTGTCCGTTTGCCGACTGCTTTAGTCTTTGGTCTTTAACCTTTAATTTTTGGCTCTGGAGAGCTGCGGCACCGCGGAAAGCAGCAGCCAGTACCACCGAGGCCCGCGGTGCCGCGTCTAGGGAACATGGTATTGTGATGAGTATATACGTGCAAGATGACGACGACATGGGTTGTTGGTATTGGGGAGGGTGGCAGTCCGATTCGCAGAAGTCCAGACTTCGTGGAGGCGGGTTGGGCGGGTGAGCAGCGAGCTATGAAGATCTTGCACGCCGTTCGATCAGTGCATGAAGGAGCACCAGGAACATAATGGCGCTATTGCTCACTGGGGTCCACTGGGGTTAAAGAATCATGCTCCAAGGAGGTAGTCCAGCCGAAGTAGAAGCTGCCGCCTCCGAGGAACCGAGGCCCAGGGCTCAGATTGAGACACCGCCGTCGCCCGGTGTGTCATCCTCTCAACGTCGTCGTCGTCATCTCGCATAGAAAAATCGAGCCCGCTGGCTTAGACAAGGCAGCACCTGTTCCCACCGTTCAGGGGCCGTAAAAGGATTGCGGCCAGCGATTTCTCGAAGCAGCCAGAGGTTCTTGACTACCGTGAAACGTTTTCAGGGGGACGCCTTTTCAAACAAAGTCTGCGCAGCTTCTTAGTGCAGCGAGGTTCATAAGGGTCAAGCGCGCTCCCAAGCATGATTTCAAATAGCGAGCACCCACCTTTCCAGAAAAGCACCATCTAGTGAACCTTCACTGAGAGTGGAACGTACTTCTCAAAATGGCGACGATAGCGGAGCTAACGCTCCACGCTCAAATCCCAGAGCGGGTCGCGCATGCGCGATGGCGACTCCGCTTTCCATAGAGCGGAGCGGGAAACCGAAAACGGTCTACTAAAACTCTCTAATAGCGAGTTTTAGTAGACCGTGTTTCCCGCTCCGCTAAGCCCCCCCACTACCCGGAACTCTACAGCCAAGGCCATCGGCGCGCAGGCGCAGTGGCGGTTTCTTCGTAGCGGAGGGCTACCGGAGGGGGAAATACGGTCTACTAAAACTCCCTAATGTCTTAGGAGGCTTATAGTTTGCGAGTGCGCGCCGTCAGTTTCTAGATGGTGCGAGAACTCACTCGCAGTTAAATGGAGCTTGTAAAATAATGTGCTGCCTCCGGAAAATGTTATATTGATTTTTGGATGCGAAAGAACGGTTTCTGAGACGAATTTTTGTGTTATATTGACGGGCTAGAACTGTGGGCAAGTGGTCGGTGATCTTCGCGATGTGTGGCTCTCAAATTTCCACCGCGTATTTGTTGGGGTATTTATAAACCTGTTTTGAATTATGAGAATTTGTATTACTTTGTAATGTGCTCGATAATCAGAAGCCGTGTTTGTTTAATTTGATAGTTATAGGTTTAAAAATAAAATATGTCTCATTTTTTACATTTTGTAAGTTTGCGAAGCCTGCTGATTTCTCAAATGACTCGTTGAATTTTATTTTGCACTGTGCTTATGCGATTTATCGTTCATACTAAACTTTAAGTTAATATTGAACATCAGAAGGCGGTCTAGGTAAGCGTATAAAAAAGTTTTGCCTCTTTGCCTGTACCTTTTTTATTTAGTGCTGGGATTGAAAGATGTTGCGTTCAAATGAAAGATTGGAATCTCCTTCTTCACAGGACATCACTTTTCAAGTTGTCCCCACCGGCGGGGATGCACTTCCGCTCCAGTTGCACTACTCTCCGTATGCTGTCGTAGATGATCGAGGGAGGCTCTTGACGACACCAACGGCGCACTGCATCGGTAACCCCGTCTTCGGACACAAACCGTGTACCTTTCAGATGCTCCTTTATCTTAGAAAACAGCCGAAAGACTGATGTCACGAGGTCGAGGCTGTAAGGTGAACCAGGCAAAATACCTTGGAACTGCAGCTCCTCCAGAGCGGCGTTCGTCTCGTCAATAGCCGCTCTCAATCATCTACGATGACATGCGGAGAGTAGTGCACCATTAGGGGAAGTGCATCGTCGCCAGCGGGAACTATCTTGAAACGTTATGGGCCCCTGGGAAAGAGGAGATTCAAAGCTTTCATTTGAATGTAACATATTTCAATTCCATCCCCGAATAAAAAAGATAAAGCCTAGGAGGCAAAACTTGTACGGAGCGCAAGTTCGTCTGCTTCTTTTGCAGGGGTTGTGGTGACGTCAGAACGCAGAGCTCTGATTGGCTCTGGCTGAAGGATAGTGGGTAGAACTCAAGGCAATCTGTTTTGAGGTTTACCCACAGCCCCTCAATCAGAGCCAATCAGAGCTCGGCGTTCTGACCGTCACCACAACCCCCGTAAAAAAAGCAGACAAACTTGCACTCCGCATTGATCACCCCTCGTACTTATATTTCAACTCTACTAACAAAGATTGGGGCTGAAATAAAAGCCGTACAAGTAAAATATTACACTTTAGCAACTTTTGTTTCCTCAGACAATTATCGTATCTAAAAGGACGAAGTACAAGCGGTTGCAGTTTGTTTTTTATTTTAACAAATTATATAAAATGTAAAAAAAAAAAAAAAAAAAATAAAAAAAAAATTCAGTAATTTAGTTAATAATTTAACTTGCCGAGAATAAGATTCCAAAGTTGCTAAACGTAGCCTGATTTGATTAAAGATGTTAAAGCGATTGTTGGAAAGTTTTCTCCAGTAAATGGCGTCTGCCTTGTATTCGTAGTGGCAACATTCTGGTTGAAATTCTCTGGAAATTCATTCTAACCGTTTAATTAGATAACCTCGAGTTATAAAACCTAGGTGTTTTGTATTTCCCGATATTTCCCTAAATTCGAACGGCGTCGAAGCTTTAGGCGATATGTAGTTTGTTTTCGCGGGGCGTAGAACAGAGTTTTTTTTTTGTTTTTTTCCTTGACCGTATTGACTATATGCACCAAGGCGCGGTTTTAACCTCACGTCGCTGCGGTAGCGTGGCTGTCGGCACTGCACATGCGTAGACGCGTCACCTCAAGCGAATTCAAAATAAAAAAAATAAATAGAAATAATAGTCTTAGTAAAATAATAATAATAGTACAAAACGATCTCCGCAGCAACATCGAGCATGAAAAACGGCATGCTCGAGTTCCTGAGCACATCGCGCGTGTTCCCATTAGACCCTTTCAGTACGTCATAGTGATTTCCCCTGTATGTGCTGCGTGAAGAAGTAGACGCCGGATAATTTTTAGAGATTACATTTCCGAAGCGATAGCTTGATATGGGGAGCCCTACGTGGACGTTGCTTGATCGTGTTGGTGCTGGTCACACCATATAGCAAGGCCATGGAAGAGAGAGTAAGCAACAGAGCGCAGCTGTTGACTTGACGTCATAGTAGGCGACCAATGGGCTAACGCTAGGCAGGGGGGGGGGGGGGGGGGGAGGAGAGGGCGAGCAAGCGGTGCACTTACACGCCCCATTTCTGTTTCTCCCCTCTCCTCTGCGATAGAAACGGGGGCTGCGGAGTAGAGTAGGAACTGCGTATTAGTAGAATAAGCTAGTATGCGCGGATACATTTCACGGTGAGATTATATGTGCGGCAGTATTCACACAAGATTATGCAATGTCCCCAAAGAAGAGGTGGAAGGTTGGAGTCGTCCTTTATATATTCGCTATTTCTTCAACACGTGTCACATCGCACATTGTTCCGATAGCGAGTGCTGCTCGTTATAAACCCCATAAAGTACCATCGTACCATTTGGCGGAAAATCTTACTCCAAGCGCGATTCGTTTTTCTTCCGTACGCGGTTTCACTCTCCTTGGCACGAATACTGCCGGTGATCTGTTGCTACAGGCAACCCGCGGACTCACGCTGTGGTCCCTGCGGCTCTTCTCCGAATGCCAATACTTCCCTACACGACGAATGTGAGCGCGGGATCTCGGGTCGTTTCTTTCGCAGTCGGTGATGGCAAGCAGCAAGTCGTCCATCGAACCGTGGAATCCCGTCGGATGCGTCGAGAAGACCCACAGGAGGCACCGTGGACGCTCCCTTCGCCTTTTCCTGCCTTTTGGGCGCCGTCCCTGAATCTCTCCCGAGTGCTTCCGGCGAGCGAAAACCTATACCACCACCTTGACGCATCGGCTCGAGTCGACTTTTTTTTGTTGTTTTGTTTCGTCTTACAGAGCCGGAGGGGGAAAGTAGCGTTGCTTGTCGTTCTTTGAGACGCCGGCGAACGCCTGCGTACCCGGACATTGCACGGGTCTAAGCAAAGTGCAGAACTGTGCGCGCAAAAAAACAAACAAAAAGAAAAACACGAAAGTGATAGGGCGCGAATTTATTGGGTGCCGCGGGAGTGGTTGGGTGTCTCGCTGCCTGCAGTTGAACGGCCACCTTGCCGCCGCTGCGCATATGCACAACTTAGCGAGCTCTCAACAAGGATATTGGCAGCGCCGTAAATATACCTATAATGTATTTCGCGGCGGCCGCATTCGGTAAAGAAAAGGTCGGAAAGAGAATGTTAAATGTTAAGTTGAGGAGCCTTTTTTCGTTTTTATTTTTTACCACATATAGTTGGACCTGTAAACTCGCTGTACAAAAACAAAAAAAAAAAGAAAAAAGAAAAAAAGAAAGAAACAAACACAAAAACCAAACAAACAAACACATATTTTGCTTGAATTGTAGAAACATCAAGCAGCCTGCGAGGCTCTCGACGCCTGGCAGTAACAGATGTTTTTCTTCAAATGGCTGACACCCACTAAATAAAATGCCCTGGTCTTGTCTATAATCTAGATGTCACGGACGGCCGCGGTTTTCGCCCTGTACTACGATTTGTGATTAAGAAAATTTATTGGAGCTAGGAGAGGGAATGTGATTGCTGAGAGGCCCTTTATTAGCCTCTCATATTTCGAACACGTGGGCAGAAACTTCATCTGCCTGCCCCATGGAAATGCTTAGATCAATAACCATTAGCTTTATTTTCTTTTCCCATGGGAAAACAACAAAATGAGACTTTGCAGAATTATATATATAGAAAGCACACGTGGCAATAAAAAATTAACAAAGTAGTTTTCATCGACGCAATCGCGTTTCAATTTATTAAACCGATTCCACCTTAAAAAAACTCACAACCCCAAAATTATTTATTTTTTGTCACCACCCGATGCGCTTCGTGACATTTACACAAATATATATATATATATATATATATATATATTTGTTCTTTGGGGGGAAAGGGGGTTTAATATAACTTATGTGTAAATGTCACGAAGCGCATATATATATATATATATATATATATATATATATATATATATATATATATATATATATAGGGTATTCTGAAAGGCCAATAGGCCTTTCAGAATACCCTTCCACGGGCCCTTCGTTCCTTCCCCGCTGTCATATTGCTAGCACATCGTACCGAGGACAGTGTGCAGACATTGAGGTGTGTTTCCTTTTTGTACATATGACGGGTCACATTGATTGTATCAAAAGTGCCCGTAGAGATGTACGAAGCACGTACGAAGCCGACCTGCTTCGAACATGCGTGCCCACGGATACTCGTGTCCTCGTGTCAGCAGCGAACAGCGCGTCTTTTGTACAATGTGCGAGCAGTGGTACTGCGGCTGAACCATGACGTATATGGCGAAGAAAGGGAGAAGATTCGCGAGGTTCATTTTTGTAGCATTTACAGTCATGTTCCGTTAATATGGGCCTCAGTAATATCAATCTCACAATTTACAAAATTGTTTTTCTCGAGGCCGCTTTGGATACTTACGTGTATTTTCATCTCGTTATTAGGGGGAATTCACATATGAATTCGGTTTTTGAAGGAACCAGATAGGTGTCAGTATTAACAAAACAAGGGGCACATTTCTTCCAAATCTTGCGATTGCAATGCGCCGCTTTTTCAAAGTACAAAAAAAAAAAAAAAGAAGAAGAAGAAGAAGAGAATTAGGGAGGCGACACAGATCCTTCTTGGCGTTCTGATTCTTTTCTGTATGGTGACTTCGGATGGCTGAATCCTGTATTGTGAATAACCCGTGAATAACCCGGGGAATCGGCAGTGACTCTATACATCAGACGCTTTCTACGCCGGGTGTTCTACGCACTTGGAAGTATCGAGAACTTGCCCAAAGTGGGTTTTGACGATTACGTTCGATGGAATTCCGAATCGTCAGTTGCGATGTCGAAGAAGATGGAGACTGTACGTGAACGAGAGGAAGCCAGCGCGTTATCGTAGCACAACTCGTTTGTATTGGTATAGCAATACAAGGAGGCGCCGGTTGATCGTTCGAAATACTCCGATGACGATACCCAATAACGCTACGATGCGTGCGCAAAGCCATCAGTTGAGTATTGGATATCGTTATCGGAGTTATGGAAACGATATACCAATCTACTACTAAAATCTTTTGCAAAAAGAAAAAAAGACTCGCGTGGGAATTTTAATTACGGGTTTCTAAAGTTATTGTTTTCTTCGCTGTTACGCAGTATTTAATCCATTAAGTTTTGAGAGTGGTGTCTGGGGAAAATGTCCAGTCGTTTGGGGCGATGAACAATTACGTATTATGGGTTGTGATTGGTTTTTTAAAATAAAATGGGTAGTCCTTGGTAATAAAATTAATTTCATGCTCTTCGTGTTGCGCGGAAGCATAATTTCCTGTGCATCACTGCCCAATTTTGTCTAGCAAGTATTGCGACTTTCTAATTAGAAAATAGATCAGTACGAGGTTTAATTTGGATGTTAAAAATTACACTTCCCCATTTCAGCGAATTGCAAAATGTCGAGGACAAGGTATTAGAGCCCCTCATGCAAGTCGTATTGTGACTTGGTTGAACGCAGCTCTTTCAAAGGCACAATTATGAGAGCGTACCTCGGCAAATCCTCTACGCGCGCCGGTAATTGCGAAGAAAAATCTTTCTCAAAGCTCTGGGATTGCCCCACCACCTTACACAAATCTGGAGGGGGGACCTAGGGTTCGGCCTTTGTAAGTGTTGCAGTTGTCTTATAAGAATAATAATCTTTATTTTTCGGGTGACCTAAAACGGCCGAGCGGCCTTCTCTCATACCCGGTGGTTTAGCGGTGATTAAAAAAAAATGCGATCACATTGATAATGAACACTTGCTTTTACGAAGGTATTATGCGCTCTCGGGTATGAATGAAATGAGAACAGCGGAGCGCGTGGCCTTCGATACCTGCTGCGCAACCTAGAGGCAACTAGAAACTGATAAAGCTTCGGAGCGTGGAGAGGCATACGAGTGTACATCTTCACAACGGAGCGAGTGCGCACCCTCGTAACCCTCTTTCCACGCAGCATGTATCGAATTTCATTCGTACTTGATAGTACCTTCGTAGAAGGAAGTACTTATTTTATGGCAGCTTATTGTTTGTTTTAAACTCCTCTCCTCCCATGTCGACTCGGGTGGAGGTCACTGCGTGATAACCGAATTGAAGGAGTGGCGTATGAATGTGCCATTCCTTCAATATTCAATAAATTATTTGAAGGGTGTATACAAAGCAGAATTGAGCAATTTATATCCAAGTATCACGTGATTAATAAATCAATATGTGGATTTCAGAAAGGTAAATCCACGGAGCATGCATTCGTGGAGGCAAAAGACAAGATAACATACAATATTAAGTATAAACAAATACACTAGGATTTTTTTAAAACCTAAGTAAAGCGTTTGACACTGTACAACACAACATACTGTTCACACAACTACTTACCTATGGAAAATGTGGAATAACGTTGGCTTTCATAAAAAAATATCTTCAAAATCGATTTAAATTTGTTAAAATGGATAACATTGTTTCAAATACATCGGAAATAAAATACAATGTCCCATAAGGTTCAATCTTAAGTCCCCTTCTGCTTCTTTTCTATATAAATGATATTACAGTAATCCCGGGATATCCCGAGCTTATTATGTGTGCGGATGACACCGGCGTGTTCTTCGCCGCCTCATCTAAAGCGCCGTTAGAACTCATGACAAAGAGCTCTCTTGCCGACCTAGCTACATAGCTTCAAGCAAACCAGCTAAAATTAAATAAAAAAAAAAAAAACAACAAAAAGTATATACTATTTGCACCTAAAACAAACGTGATAGTGCAAATATAGGTATACATTTCAAAGATGAAATTATAGTACAAGTCCGCGAACAGAAAGTTTTGGGAGTTTGGTTTAATCGAGAACTAACTTAGAACACACATATGAATAAATTAAGCTCCCAGCTTTGGAGTAGCCCCAAACAGATCTATATTTGAGAAACCGAGTGCCGGCGTTACGTTTGAGGACCAGTGTGCATAGTATATTCATAATCAAGTTTTTCAAAGCGGCGAGCGCTGGCCTCCGCTCGCCTTGACGTCATGGAAGGAGCGCCTCGGCCTTCCTCGTCTAGGGTCTGTTGCAACGTAGATACGCAAAAAGAACTATGCCCATAAAAAAAAAAAAAATCATTTTCGTTTAACACCCAGTACGCCGAGGCTGAGATACATCGAGCATTAGGTGCTGAAGCTTTCTTTTATATGCGCACCAATATAAATTTTAAAAAAAGCCGCTAACCGATGCTCTTTCCTTTTCAAGACGTGAAGCAAATGGTGTGTTCGTATAGTCAGTAGCGTAGAGACTCCATTTCTCTCTGAGTACTTCGGATACTGACCCTTTATTGCAGTTCTGCCTCGCCAATGTCTCGTCAGCATCAAAATGAAGGAGTGAGCGACCTTCACGGAGTCTGGGAGAGGGGCGATATATTCCAGGAGAAAAGGTATATAATATCCATTCGTCTGTGTCGCCTTGTGAGGATACATGAAATACATATTATTTTCCCCATTAAATAAGCTCGCTTCACTCACCTCCGTGAAACGGCAACCCGGCTCACGCCACCACGAATGATGGTCGGTCGTCTTTTTGTGTCCTCCACAGACGCGTAGGGAATATAAAGGCGATCAGATGTCACTCTTTCACACCGTAGTACTGATCGCTACCTGGTGATGGACGCGGGAGTATAACTCTAAAGGTAGGATAACTATAGTTCCTTAATATTGCTCCGACATTTGGATGTCTCTTTTGATAAGTTCTCTGGCTCAAAGAAGGCGTCTGCGAGACAAGAAAATGTCTTTGGCTCTATATTGACTAAGGGTGAACCTTAATTCATAAAAGAAAACCCGTGCTTGATCTAATATGTCTACCACGCGAGTGAAAAGGATCATTAGCCTTTCTTAGGAACCGCGAAAATCGATTTCTTAACGTATTCAACTAAGAGTTTGTACAGAGGTGACCAAAGATGGTGCATTGTGAATATAAGCATTTTAAAGAAACACTAAAACATCCCAAAATATAAAAAAAAATTTTTCTAGGCGATTTTTTATGGTTCTTCGAAGACCACCCTATCAATAGTTCGCTAAAAAGTCATTTACATTTTTTTTGGAGTAAAACAAGAAAACAAAAAACGCAACTGCTTAAAACCGAAACCTAAATTGGAGGGGGGAGGAAGAGGAAATATAGAGGAGAGTTACCTGAAGTCACGTGGCTACACCCAACTGCAGTTCTTTTTTTTTTCTTTCTTTGTTTTCATGACCGTGCGAAGCAGACGAAAAACGCGCACGTCTAACGAAGAACGCAAAAGTCAAGCACTTTCTGCTTGACGTTTGCGCGTTTTTTAAGCTCCCAATTTGTGTTAGGAAGTTGAGCGATGTATTCAGCCAGGAGAAAGGGCGACGACTCGGCGACATCTTTGTGTGAATCAGCTTGGTGGTCGGGCGTGTCATACAGAATGAATCCTAACTGTTCTGATCGGTAAACGATTTCTCTTTCGAAGCTGGGCAGATTCGCCGGTACCTCGAACAACAGTTCGGAAGTAGAGGTCCCACGCCTGTCGTCTGCCGCCATCACTTTGTCCGCTTCGTTCAGCCGTTCAGCCCTCGACTCCCGCGATCCGACGCCATGTTGAGAATTACGCAGAAGATGCACCGAGTGCTTCCGGTTCTCTGTGCAACTTTTTTTAATCAACGAATTGCAACTTTTTGAAAGCATAAAAAAATGAATACCATATTTTCTTTTCTGTTTTTAATACTGAGTGTGTGCCTTCGATGACCCACAACTTTGATTATATTTGATGTGTGTGTGTATAAACCAAAGAAAACGGCAAATGACCACAAAGAAGAGAGGGGGCGCGACTCAAACTGGCCAGTTCTCAATGAACGATTTTAGAGCAAAAAAAAAAAAGAAAAATTGAGCCGCAAGTTGTGTTTTGTGTATAGTTGGGCTCTAGTATATACTGCACAAATAAAAACCTTGGCGAGCATAAATACCCTGTCAATGTCCCTTTAGAGGTGCCATGAAACGAATTTTCTACTTTCGCCAACTACTACTCAGAATCACTCGCTAACGTTAATACCTGAATAAACTCTCCTTGACATTTTTTTCTAAGCAATGGCAGTCGGCAAAAAATTTATAGAAATATGGGCATCGTTCATTCCTTCATCTCAAAGCCAGAACAAGCGGCCACGTGGGCTGATGCCTATCCTATGCCGCCAACGTTAATCACGGCCACGCGTTGTGGTTGGCAAAGTAAGAAACGCGTGCTGACCTCCAGGCATTGTTAGAGATCGGCAATTCTTATCACCGCTGTGGTTGGACACGAGCCACTGCCCGAGGGTCGGCTGAGGCATTGATTGTTACGAGCCGAAGTCGAGGGCCCACGCAGTCCTCGTGTCCAATCCATGATCCGCGCTCGACTGTCGTCAGGCGGGTGGTTTCGATCACACAATTACGTCATCAAGCTTTGTGAAGGCAAGACTAAAAGAAACAGACCCTTTTTATCTTTGCAATTTCACCGCGACCAAGAAGCTTCTGAATAAGTGGCGCTCCGTGCGTGTATACTTGGGTCAGACTAGGACCAGTGCGTCATGAACATACCACACCGATATCGTTTCATGATCCCTTTGGGAGTGAACTAACCCGACTAAAGAGTAAAAAAGTAAGAGCGTGAGCTTGCTACCCATGCGGCCATCGGCATATGAAAGACGTCTGCGTGATGGAACAGACGAGAGACGGCAGACGCTGCTGACATAACCGATAACCCCATCAAATATTTTTTTTGTTATTTTTGTGTTAATTTAGTGTGTTTTTTTAGTAAAAACAAGACACCCATGCTCTATATGAAACATCCTGAGCCGCATGTGACTCAAAAACATCGTCTGCTATCGGAGATCGGTGTCTGAGCCCTCACTCTTGTCTGCATCTATCTGTAGACTGTTGCGCAAATCAGACGCCTTTTGTTAGCAGACGGCGGTCGTAGGTAACGAATCCACACTCTTGAGATTTTACTTTTTACCGGGATAAGCCTATTTTTTGAAATCTTGGTACACAGAATTAAGATTTTGTATAAAATCTTAGCTCGATACGTTAAGAAACCGATTTATGCGGTCCCCTCGAAGGACCAACGATCCCTTTGACTTACGCTATGAGGAGAGCTTGTCGTCTGCTTTTTGAGCAGGAGTTGCGGTGACGTCAGAACGAAGCCAAGCTCTGATCGGTTTTGATTGAAAGGATAGTGGGTAGACCTCAATGCTAGATTTCTTGAGGTCTACCCACTATTTTTATCTCTCTCAGCCAATAAAAGCTCGGCGTTCTGACATCATCGCAACCCCTGTGCGCGAAGCAGACGAACTACCGCTCCGCAAGTGTAGTGGGAAAATGACGCCGCGATGCGTGAATTCGCATTCAAATAACTTTCTGACTGACTAACCCAAGGCCCCACGAAGGATTAATCTTTAGAGCAAACGAGCAACATATAATAGCGCTTTCAATGATAAAGCGATTGTTCATTTCGACCACTTAGTGGCGCAAAGAGGACACTTAAACTATAGGGCACTTCGGCGCTAAATTCTGTTTATTGTTGAAGGCACTGTTACGTCAATCCCAGTAGCCTGTTTCTACATTATTAAAAGTTGAAGCCAAAAGTGTCACGCATATCCCCGAGATGACGTGAAACAAATATTTTATAATAAAAAAAAAATGCGTTCTTGGCCGTTAGGTTTCTATAGCATAAGAAAACAAAAAAACAAAACAAAAAAAACATTGAAAATCATATTAAAGGTTGCATAACGACAGCACTGAGCGAGTATTGACGTCTCGACATCTGTTTTCTCTGCATCATTACAAAAGACAATTTAGCTGTTTTTGAGCACATAAAATAAGTATGTGATAATGATGATAAATGGGAAGAAGATGATGATGATATTCATAAACACCAGAACCAAGACAAGGTCTACCCGTACCCCCCAATCGGGGAAAGAAAAAACACGTTTTACACAGTGGCTCAGTCGCGCACGCATTGGTGATACAACGTTACTGCCACGCAAGCGTAGAAACAATAGAGAAACAACTACAGCAAAGAATGACGTCGATAAACTTCATTAATAGCTCCGAAAGTTGAAGATTGAACTTAGACGGGGGGCGAAGGAACAGAACTGCACTTTCTCCGACGGCCCTCGTGGTTGCGCTCTGGCAGTGTTCGGCAGCCGCCAGCGAGCGCGTGGGGTTCGAAAACGGCGGAGCAGATATGTTCGCCTGCTCGGGCAGACGCTGCTGCGAAGAGAGCACGGGCCGACACCCGGCGATAGCCCGCGGTCGTCCAAGCGTGGTTCTCGGCGTCATCGATCACGTTACTGCCGGGCATGGGTCACCGGCTTCGAAGCCTGTTTAAGAACGGGCTTTGTTGGAGAGCGGCACTACGATTATCCCCGGGCTACATTTTACGGCACCGCAACTTTAGGGCTCTATAACGTAAGTACAGTGGCGCGCTTTTATAGCTGCGCACTTTTATAACACCGCACTCACGCTTGCCATCCGAGCAGCAGCGGACGGTCTGGGGAAGCGCTGGCCACGACCCTGTACACCTTCGGCTTCGACGTCGGATTAGTATTAGTGTAAAGGCAATGTAAAAAACGATGAGCTCTTGCGAGGCTCTCTGGAGAAATAGTGCGCATCTACGCAACACCTCAGAGAAAAGAAAGCCTGTGTGCTGAATGCTCCTTCTCCACTAAAAGAGGCCACCGCGCAGAGCAGAGATGGGACACGAGTGGTGCCTGTGCGTTCGGCCGGATCTCGCGTTCAAGCAGTGAGAACCCGACTCCTGGCCGAACGCTGACGCCGCACTTGTGTCCGATCTGCGCCGTATACGGACGCCTCTTTTAGTGACCCAGGAAAATTCAGCATTTAGGCTTTCTTATTCAGGAGGCGGTGATCTGCGTTTGTGTGTGAAAGAGTCTGGAAAGAAAGGAGGGGAGATGCAAAATCATCATCTTGCATCAAAAGTTTGGACCGGTCATATGGCAAATAGGGCTGGCGTCGCGGATTTTAATTACTATGGTAGGAGGATGCATATTTCGATCGTGTACACCATCCTTGTCCTAAAATAGCGTAGGTTTCTGGTTTTGGCGTGCCTCTTATAACTTCCGGTTGATCTTAAATGTACCACGAACAAATGTGTTCTATAATATCTGAATCATAAATAAAATATTTGAAATGTACGAGTAGATATCGGACGAGCTGGCTGTTTTTGCACATTGTGAAGGGGCAATGAGAGCAAAAAATAATTTTATATCGGCCGTTAAAAAAAAAAAACAAAAAAAAAAACAAAGATTTGATTTAAAAATGTTTGCAAAGTGCTACATTATGTATGCCGATGAGTCACTTAAACCTTGAGCTTCAAACACTCGTTTTGATAAAAGAATCGCCGTTCTCGACAACAACAGTTTGTTGACTTTACCTCAAAAGCGATCAACGTGAGACAGACAGGTAGACATTGAGGTACCAGTCAGTGTCCATTATGCTTCGTTTTACCTTAAAGGGGCGGTGCAACGATATTCAATTGGAATGTTTTTCACTTTACACAAGCTTACTGGCACTAGAAGGACTCAATGATACTCGCTCGAAACGCCACTGACCAAGAAACTCTTTTGTTGCGCTGTAATTTCAAGGACAAAAGCGATCATTTTCATTCAATCTCTCCTTCGCAAAACCTGATGACGTAGCTGGGCGGTAGCAGTACCGCCCAGTGACGATTTTTGAATGTGACTCATAGATTGGACCCGAGCATTGCGTGGGCACTCGATTTGGGCTCGTGATAATCTATAGCTCGAGGAGCATTCGGGTAGTGTCCTGTGTCCAATCGCTGCAAGGATGACAACAGCCGAACCCTAACAATGTCTGGAACTCAGCGCGTGTCCTGCGACTTGCCAACCCCAGTGCGTAACTGTGATCAACATTGGCGGCATATAATCGGCTCCAGATCACGTGGCCGCTTGTTCTGGCTGCGAGTTGAGGGGGTGAACGGTGCTCGTTTTTCTTTAATTTTTTCTGCGACTTCAATTGCGTGTGGTGAAAAACGAACGGGTATTTCACAGATCATTAACGTCAGGGATCCGTTCTAAGCGGTATTTGCGCTAAGTACAAAAATCGTTGCATCGCCCCTTTAACTTAATAGACTGCGCAGATGACGAGCCGATGGGACCAATTTAACAGCGACAAAAGCGCAACGTCATGGCGTTCGTCACCATTCTATACGTGTTCAATCATCGAGTAAAGCAATAAAATGCAGTGAATGCTCCATGGCTCTCGCTTTTAGTATGTACGTCCGTGGTTGTAGATGTATTCAAGCCTTCAACTAAGCTCCAACTTGGGATGAAATGATATATAAAAAAACAAGAGTAGTCAGAACTACATTTATTCCAAGAATAAATATTGCGCAGTTTACAAAACTTCTTTGGGTCGAAACTTTTTTTTTTTTATTAAGGCTTTATATAGCCAAAGAAGTGCGATCGACATTTTCTTTCGAATGGGCCCTTTAAAAGGGCTCCGATTGACCCCACATTCGCAGCTGTAATAACTCCGTGCTCATACAAGATACGTGCAATATTTTGAAGACAATTTGAAAGAAACGGCATGACCAATTTTGGGACGTTTATTTATTCGAAGAACCTGCTGCAAGAAATTCCCTATTCATAACTACTAAGACAGAACGACATTTGGGTAACACTACTTTAGTGTCACTTGCTCGTAAAAAAAAAAGTGAACACCGGCAGAACGCATTTTGGGTTGCTGCTCTTAAACCATTATTTGGGTCAAGTTTACTGCGGATTACCATCAACAAGTTTTAAACAAAATAAAACTTTAGCATATACCGGCATAAGAAACAAACTCAAGCGTTAAAATGAATTTTCTGTAAACCGAAATGGCAACTTCATTTTAAATTACGACGAAATCGCACACTCAAACTTTAGTTGAAATTGTATAGAATAGCCCGATAACACCACAAAAGAAAAAACAACAACAACAACAAGACGGACGTACCAGATACATCACCGTTTAATCAACGTAAAAGTAAGCCTAGTTAATCGCTTCAAATGTGCTGAAGTAGGTCGTCACACCTCTCTCTTCTAGTCCACCATAGCTAGCGAGTGATACGTTCCAAAACCCTTGTCTCGGGGTATTGGTATAGAGATTTGTGCAATCCGAACACGGGCTCAAGATTGATGAAGTGGGTATAAAGGGTGCAGACAGAAAGCAATATAAGCTGCTGTGAGGGTAGTGCTGACCGACGAACCCTTCGACGCGTTCGGCTATGTTGTGGCCATGACGATATTGCTTCGCGGTTTTTGTGTTGCAGCCCGTACGCTATTTCGTGAGCTCCAAACCAGATGTCGAAACTCATTACTTACCTTATATATGAAGCGATCGAACGGAGATTGCCTCCTCTTGGTGTACGGCACGGCCGTATCAGGACTGCGAGGCGTGTTCTCGCTGCTGTTTCCACGGCAGTCACGCAATCTCACTATCACGAAGTGGTTTTTGCTTCTAGTAGGGTATTGTCTTGAGATGCGTTGGTCTCTTCGGATCAATCGGCACAAGTGTAAAAGGTAAAAATTTTTTTTTTTGCAGTTGAGTTATTTTGGAGCCTTTGCTTTATTGGGCCCAAGAACTGTATCGCCACTTTGGATTGTATTTGCACGCGGGGACAAACTTAGGACACTGGCTGTCATTCCGGAACAGTACGTTTGACTACCAGTTGTCTGTCCTAGAATACACTGCATCTTCGAAAAAAAAAAAAAAATAGTCTGCATTTTGCTGAAAACGAGTTTAATCTGAACTTAAAAACTTGATCGTTTATTGCAGGGGTCTCGAACTCATTTGAGTGTGGGGGCCAGACAGGATGCTCCCGATAGGTCGAGGGCCAACGGGGGGGGGGGGGGGGGGGGGGGGGGGGGGTGCTGCTAACATTTTGTAACTTGGGACCAGATTTGTACAGGTTAATGAAAAAGAAGTAAGGAATTACATTTATAATTACTCGAGGCTAAATTGTAATTTATTACACTTACAATTACCCTTCCATGAAGGTAAGTGACCGTTACCCCCAAAGCAATCTGTTACTTTCGTGGCGTGACTTTCAACAATATTTTCCTCAATTACGAAACAAAGGGAAGATGGTAATTTAAGTTCTTGTTGCTGCCACCTGCTCCATTTATTGACCATTAATATTTTAAGCAACAGATGATTCTCGAAATTCTCGTCAAACATTTTGCGTTATTTCTTACTCAGTATGTTCACTGCTACGCTGAACGCCCTTTGAACTAAGGCACTGGATAAGAGTGCCATATTGCGCCTCAAAAATGCTTCATGCTCTGCATTGAGCTTTTCCAGCGAAGCAATGGAAGTACTATTTAGCTCGAAAATGGAGCAAAGCTTCATCGCTGCAACCGTTGCCCGATATTCGAGAGTTTTAGTAGAGTTAATAACAGTGAAGTGATAATTAAATAATATATAAGGTATGTCTCGATATTCTTCTTCCTTTGGTTCTGAAAAGGTCGATTCTCGGGTGAGACGTTGGTGAATAAGAAAACGTTTCCAATATTTAAATATAAGTACCAAGAAAAAAACAACAAAAAAGACAGGACACTCAAGACAATACTTAATTGGACGTTGTTTAAAACAAGGAAATGTAAACGCACGTTTGCCATCTGTACCTTTTTTGGTGCCGTTCAAAAACGCACGGAGCACGGTGTTCTCCAGATAGACGACCGCTGATGCCATGGGCAGCGAAGGGCAGAGAACTAAGCGACGGTACGGCCCTACTCATGAGTTTCAGTCTTTCCTCAAGCCCAGAATCTTAAAAAGAAGGGTGGGGGGGGGGGGGGGGGGGGGGGGGACAACGATTTTATGATTAAAAGAATTTGCATCTCGTCATTTGTACGTTGTTTACCGTGTCCCGGAGGATAGAGAAAACACCTCCTTCATTGAAAATGTCGTGATTCCGCTGCATAATCGCAAAGCAAAAGTCGAGCTTTTTCCCCCGCCTGCAGCCGCAAGAGGTTGCCGAAGGAACTACGGCGAAAAGATTACTTGACCTCGCTCGGCTCTAAGCTGCAGCATAACGCCCGCTAATGTGAGCAGAGAGAGGGAGATGGAAGCGTCCTCCGAGGTAGCACACGGGAATCTACACACAATGACGTCACTAGGAGTGCGACCAGCTGTGACGCTGAAGACTGGGAGTGAGTTGAGGGGAGCCCAAAATGCTAACATTAAACTTGTTTTCTTTTTACGCAACAGCTAGGACACGCTGGCGAAATCGGTTTTCTGTTCTTTACTTCAGAAGTGTCGGAGGGCAACTTCTACAAATTTTCGACCGAAGTCGGGAAATCGTTGCACCCCCCCCCCCCCCCCCCCTCCCCTTTAAGTCTACGTCAGCCACCATTATGTTTTATTTGTAAAAATATCTGCCTGAGATAAGATGCGTCCTGCTGCGGTAAAAACAGGAAGAAGAAAAAAGGAAGATTACATATTACCATTTTCCGAGTGCTCGCAAAAAACTGACTCACAAAAAGGCTAACTGAGATGCTGAAAACCTGGCTAGAATTCACAAAGAAAGTGGGCCAATCCTAGAAGTTGGGCTACAAAAAAGTAAGCAGCTTTTAAAACAGGGTCAAATAAGGTGAAAGAAGCGGGAAAAAATACATCCTGTTTTATAAGAGAAGATGATAAGTGTGCATCGACCAACGAGGATGCTTGTGGCAATAACACCGACACATATTACCACATCTCTTACACAATCACTTGGTGTCCGCTCCCCGTCTTCGACCGCAAAGAAAAGCAAAGGGTCTAAAAAAAGCCGTTGTAGCTTCCTCGCCCCCCCCCCCCTTTTTTTTTTGCAGAAATGTTTATTTGGATCTTTTAACATTGTTGTTAGGGTCTCAAAAAAAAAAAAAAAAAGATTCAGGGGCTTGGTGTTGCAAAAAAAGGCTTTGCGGAATTGAAAAGTGCCAAGCCTCCCTTTGCGCCGGTCAGTACGCGTGACAGTGTCACTGCGCTCAACGTTAACAAAATAAAAACGATTTTTTCGTTCGATGGGAGGGGGGGGGGGGGGGTGGTCTAGAAAAAAATGTAACGGATTACAAGGAATCCGTTTCGTAAAAAGTGTAAGGGAATTACTCTAAAATTACTCTAGGAAATATCTAATTATTCCGTTACTAAATTACTGATAAATGTAAGGGATTACAAGTAATTTTGTCACTTGTAACGGATTACGTACAAGTCTGCTTGGGACAAAGTGAAAAAGGAATGTTATATTCCACGTTGCTAAACAGCCGACTCTCCCAGCGAGATGACATTTTCTAGAGAAGGGTCCTCGTGATCTCTGCTTTTTGTATGCTCATCGTTTTGCGAGTAACATCTTAAGTTTTGATTGGCGTATATAACTCTTTAGGCCCACACATGATGTACATTAACAAAATTTTAAAACGCTAACGTTCCGGTAGTTTTTATAGAACCAGAGCAAGCACTCTCTCATTGCCGGGTCTCAGAATTTTCTTGTCTGAACAGGCATGGAAAAAAATATCTCTTCATATGGCAGATTTTGCTTTCCTGTCCGTTTTAGAGCGCAGTTCCTAGGCGCCTGTTTCCGGCTTGAGCGGCGTCGGCGTCGCCGTCGTCGGCGTAACCGCGCGTTGCGTTATGGGTAAATTTCCCCGCTATTTTTCCTCTAAATTTAGCGGGAAATTAGCGAAAATTTCCCGGTAAATGGGAGGGGAGGAGGACAGAAGGAGAGGAGGGTACGGAGGAGGAGGAGGGGCATACCCTCCCCTCCTCCTCCTAAAAATCTGCGCTCCAATTCAGCATTACCGAGAATTGTACGTCTTTCATTTTTTATAGCCGGAATATTATAACATACTCGTATTCTAAAGGTATACTAAAGGGCTAGGTGCCCAAGCCCATAGCCTTATCTTTGGCAGTCACTCCTGCTGAGCGAGATTTTGTACAGCCGATGTGGCTCTTTGAGGAAAGAAGTCGCACTTGTAGCCTAGTAGTGATATTGTCGTTCCGGTTTGTTTACGTAAGAAAGGGCAGAGGAAAAAATATGTGGACGCAGCAATACTTAAATGAAAAACACAAAGGAATAGTGAAAAATCTGTGAACAGGTTATATGAGTAGAACTTGTCGAGCGGCAAGAGTCGACCATATAGAAGTATAAATTACGGCGCATATCGCGCTCGAGCCATGGGAAGGGGCCAGTGTTGTACGGAACGGCGTTTTAAGAAACAGCGTTCCAAGAAACGGCGTTCCTTGAACGCGTTCCTCTTAGGAAAAACGAAGGAACGCCGCCGTTCCATTCCGCATCGGTGAAACAGGAACGGGAAGTCGTTACATTTTTACGGGAAAGGAGGAAGGAACGGCGTTCCTTTTTCTTCGTCCAGTGGGGGTAGTTTTTATTTTATTTCTAAGGGGGGAATTCCAAGAAAAGCATAAAAACAATATATTTACGAAGAGCCGGATGTCGTAAAGTTTTTTGTTACTTAAACTTCATTTGGTGAGGTCCTCGTTTGGTAACAGTCGGGGGCAAGAGAGCTAGTGCATTAATTCTCTTTTCAGTGCCCGAAACTGTGGTACAAAAATCAAAACATTTAGTCGAAGAAAAAGACAGAAAGGGACGTCTCGAACTCAGCTACTTTCTTTGCTTCCACGAATCCTCAAACAACCAGAAATCTAAGGCCGACTACAGCCATCACTTAACTTCTACGGAGACCTACAACTACACCAAAAGAACAGGTTACCAGACATCGAACGCTCCCTTGTGTCCCGAACATTGGCCAAATGCGCAAAAATTAACTTTCATCCCCTCTGCTCTTCTCCCACCTTCAAACTGAACAAAGAATCTAACCTTCACAAAAAAGAGCTGGTAGTTTTCAAGACTGACCTTACAAAAGCCCCACCCTCTCCTCCACTTGCTCGTCTTGCAGATAGCAATATCGACAAGCAACTGTGCAAGCAATTGTGCAAGCAACTAACAAGCAACGAGTGACTTTGTTGGATTGAAACGTGAGATGTTGTAAAAGGATCGTACAATGGGTGGTAACAGTACATTTGACTCTTCTGCATCGCCCACCGCAAACACGAATATGGAAAAACGCTGATATTTCTAAAAGTGAATATACGAAGAAACAAAACCTTACATCCGTTTGTTTTCTTCTCCTGGTTTCCTTTCATCAGGGTATTTAAATTCCTATGTTGACATTTGATGTGATAGATAAAAAAACCTTATTTGAATAAACTAAATATCGTAATTGGCAAAATACAAATATAACGTATAGACAAACACACGGCCCTGACGTCACGCAGCTGCGGTGGCGCTGCCGACGGCACTGCGCATGCGCAGGCGCTTCACGCGAATTTGGTTTCTGCGCACGCGCAGTGCCCACGCCTGGTGTGGGCAACGCGGGCTTGTTTGTTAACAGCTTGTCGGTCTATAGGTAACGATACGTTCCATTTTTTTAAAACTATAGGGTGGTTCAAGTCGCCAGGCTCGATCTAAAATGGACCGTAAAAATCGACGCCTGCACGTAGTAATCTAAACTTTTCGCCAAAGGTGTATTTTGCACGTCGGTTTTTTTTCTTGTAAAATTACAAAGCGTAGTTCTCTTCCTGTAAAAAATAAGGCCAAGAAACTTGCCAGGGCCTACGGCGGGCAGCGACGCAGACGACAGGGGTTCAGTAGCGGGGTGTGTTTGGTGTTCGTATTGATAGATGGCGTTGGAAGCAGCGTCCGAAGGTGCAGCCGACCAGCGAAAGAAAGCAGACGACACGCAGACAAAATCCGTTGGCAGCAAAAGCGCTGCCGTTATGCAGACTACTTTAAGTATTGCTTTTATTGTCCGCATTTAGTTTTTTAACCGAAGATGCATTTAGAAAAGGTTATGGTCATTTTAATAAACCACGGTGGTCTCGAGCCGTCGTGATATGGAGGTACCCTATTGAAAATTCTCATTTTTATGAGAAATTTCTGTGTCCAATAAACACATATGAATCATACAAGATATATAAGAAGATATAAGAACCGTATAAGAACCATATAAGAGCTATTCGCGACTCCAGCGACCTATAGGGGGCGCCACCACCAAACAAACATGGCGGCTGAGTCCAGGTCGCGTCGGCTCGGCCGGGCTGCCTGAACAAGTGGCGCATTCAATTTAACAGATGTTCTTTTGTTTAATGCCAAATTTTATAGGTATCTGAACTGAGATGGTTACGTGTAGCCGGTGCACATAAGCTTGCAAAGCATAGTTCTGTTTCCCGTTGTTTTTTTGCTCTTTTCATGTCAAACTTTCGTTTTGGAGATTTCGTTCGAAACCGAAACTATGGGCTCCGGAGAGACGGTAATAGACTTTAATCAGTTTTGATCATATAAGGAAAGCGGCGATGACCACAGAATTGTTCTACCGAGAGCAATTTTCAGCAAACTCGCATGCCTCGACCATGCGACTTATCTGTCCACGAAATCGAGCTTTTGTGCGGTCAACAACACAGGCTGCAGGAAAATTACGAAAATTGAGTGAGCGCTTCTTGAGCCAAGGAGCACTTTAACCCGCTGGCGCCCCACAACGCAGCTGATACTCTTATTTCAATTCTGGTTTTAGTAGCAATCGAGAATTCATTTTGACGAGCGGGTTATGTATTATATTACGAACTGTGTCCCACTAAAGCGATATTAGTATATTCTTCGGGTTGAAATATGAGTTTAGTTGACTAGCTATTAGATGAACTGCTAAATAATATTTGTCAGACAGAGAGATACTACTTAAGCTCAGCCAAATGGTTCTAGCCGGTAGCACGGAGACGAATGCGGACGAACTGAAGAGAGTCTTCATCGCAGATTCACGCAGAACCTCTCTGCATTGAACTTGACCTCGAATCCTGAACGGAGAAAATGAGCATTTTCTGTGGCCGGTAAACCTGAGCAATGTAGACATATTGCTGATGGCTTCGACGGGGGTATAATATAAATATTGGAGGCGCGATAGATCATAATGCCGTGACTGCTTCTAACTTTGCGAGACGCGTCCTCCACCTTTTGAAAGCAGACAATTTCCCTCATTAATCATATGCAGCGAGCAGGTTTTCCTGAATCAAGTAATTGCGAAATCAGCCCAACTCCTTCCGTGTGGTTCAGAGGCTTTTTCGGCGAAAAGCAGCCAAGATGAATAGCCAACGCACCGACCGGCGTGGGTGGCACAAACTTGAGGCTAATCAAACACAACCAAACTCAAGAAAAGCAGCTGTCGAACCTTCCCATTCACTTGACTGCAACGTTGGTGTTCCCTCCAGTGAAACACCTCGTCTGTCGTCCTCAGTCCACTGTTCTACATCCTTATAAAGAAACCACTTATCAGTCACCAAGTAGTCGTTACTTTGAATGTGATTCGAGACAGACAGGAAATCTAAACGGTTTTCCGTGAATCCTCCCCATCCAGGAAATCGAAAGCACGCGACCGTCTGTTGCGGAGTAAACGGGCTTTCAAACACGCGATGGAAGGAAACAATCTACTGAGGCTTCACCACACTAATGAACCCTCATGCAAACTTTCGGACCCTCGTCAAATTACATTGTTCGCCACCGCGCCGACAGCACGTGCCCGCGAAAGCCACCAGAGACGCGGAGGGGCGCGGAGCGACCTGGACCGGCTGGTTCCCGGTTTTCCCGCTTGGTGGCGTCCGTTTTGCTGGAGTCGCGAATATAAGAACTATATAAGATATATGAGAACATACAAGCACCATATAAGAAAGTAGTGGAACGTTCCTTATAAGTTTCTTATGGGGTTCTTATATATCTTATATAATTCTTATATAGTTCTCATATAACTCTCATATGGTTCTTATATGTTCTTATATATCTTGTATGATTCATATGTGTTTATTGGACACAAGATATTTCTCATACAAATGAATTTTTTTACTAGGGTAGCGCCATCTATCAAGACGAACGCCAAACACACCCCGCTACTGAACCCCTGTCGTCTGCGTCGCTGCCCGCCGTAGACCTTGGCAAGTTTCTTGGCCTTATTTTTTACAGAAAGATAACTACGCTTTGTAATTTTACTAGAAAAAACCGACATGGCGAAATACACCTTTGACGAAAAGTTTAGATTGCTACTTGCAGGCGTCGATTTTTACGGTCCATTTTAGATTGAGCCTGGTGACTTGAACCACCCTATATAACGGGAACGAGTTCCTTTCTTACATAGGAACTTATAACGGAAAAACGTCCCCCCCCCCCCAAAAAAAAAAAATATATATATATTTGATACATTTTTGTTTTATTTGCAGGTGACGTAGTGAGAACGGACTAATAGACCCTTTTTAAAAATCCGCACCAACGCCTGTCCATCCTTGCTTGACCACGTACTCTGAGCGTGGGTTGAACACGAGAGCTGCGCCAGAGTTCGGCGAGCGCTCGGATCCAATCGCAGCAATGGCAACCGCCAATGTTGCTTGATGGGCTTTTAAAAAGGGACTATTAGGAAATCATAACGCCGTGAACGCGCAGTCACCGCGAGTGGTGACTCGCGGTGACTCGATAAGCTCGGATTTGTGCACCCCAGAGCGCATTTCTGTACTCCCGATCATTTTAAGTTCTCCGCAAGTTTTAAAATAGTGTTGTGCATTTTTCAGTCAATTCTTTCTTTAGATATCGATGTCCTCATTATCCCACGTTACTGGACAACACCTTTTTCGTAACGTCATTAAACACTCGTGTTTGGTACTTACTGGCATTAACGGGAAAGAGTTTTAATTTCTTTTTGATAATTTTATAAATGTTATTACAAAGTAAAAAAAAAAATAAAACCAAAAACTGAACTTTGGTGGTTTTTTTTAGGTAATTAAGTGAATAATTGTTTCTTTTCTCGTTAAATCGAGTATTTCACTCAAAGGACCACTAAAATAATGTTTTTATTTGAACCCACAAAAAAGGGTCCGGCTATATTCTTCCATGAACACAATTTTTGTTTACCTCGAATTTTTCTTGTTGGAAGTGTTTGTCCCATACTATCACAAAAGGAGCAAACAATCCAGCACTGCTTCGTGGCCAATAGACGATACGATATGCGAAACTGCTTAGAGCTCTCCTAACACCGTACGTGCGGCCGTCTTGGTAGCGTCAAGTTTCTTGTGTTTCGGTTTCTCGGCATTTCGAGGGCAGCGGTACTCTGTCAGTGGTTGAGATGTAACAGCACTTCTGATCACACATCATAAGACAAAGGACTCGGCAGTCGTGCCTTTCATTTCCGAGAAGTTTCCCAATTATTTTCTTGGCGCAGAGGTGCAAGAAGTCGTGCTCTTCAGCGATCGAAGCATATCGACGACCATCATAACTTCCCAATACATGCGACTCAAAATTACTTGCTATCGTCAAGTTGTTACTGGCGGAAGCTTCAATTGATTAAAAACTACAAGTTCCTGCGAAGAATCCTGTGTCCTCCGGTATTATTTTGCAGGCATTGTAAAGAGCTCCTATGAGTTTGAGATAGCTCCGACCTCAGTAGGCCCATTTACCGGGCGACACTCGCCCATATTCCAGACGAATGTCGCCTGGTAAATGTGGCATTGTCCAACCCACGCAGAAATACTGCATTTCGGTATTCGTTTCAAAAAGAAAACACGACGTTCGCAAAAGTATTTGTCGAGTTCCTCTGCAATAAACGAGACTTTGATCTCGACTATTGCAAAAAACAAATTATAGGCCCCGAAACGTCGCCGGTGCTTCTCCCATTTTCTCTTCGGTGTCCGCCGTGTCGTGTCGCTTTTTTGCCGCAGCTGAGGTCAACGTATAAGCTATTGCGGTAAAACCCAAGCAAGTGATGTAATCTGACGTGGCGCTTGATAAAACTGACAACAAAATCCCGCCTCTGTGAAATAGTTGAGAGCAAACAGACACGCTATCCGTGTCCGTTGTGTTTCCTGATCCGCATCCCCGCGTTCTAAAGATTATTTGACCAACCCTCCCCCTGCTTAGTTTCAGAGGTACTGCGGTTTACAAACCTTGTTTATAGATGCCAGGTCAAGTGTATAGGAATCGCTACTGACCAAGGATATTATCTTCTGGCTGCTAGTAATTCATTTCTTTTTCTAATAAATGATTTCTCGCTTCGCATTAATTGCCTTAGTGTGGTTCATATATAGAGTGTCCCAAGTCATCAGGCTCAATCTAAAATGGACCGTAAAAATCGGCTCCTGCACGAAGCAATCTAAACTTTTCGTCCACCATGTATTTCACAGGTCGGTTTTTTCTTCTATAGTTAAATTACAAACCGTAGCTCCCTTTCTGTAAAAAAAATAGGGCTAAGAAATTTTCCCTGGTCAACAAAGGACGGTGACGCAGACGACCGAGTCGAGTTCCAGGGCGCGTTTGGCGCGCGTATTGATAGATGGCGTCGGAAGCAGCGTCCGAAGGTGTAACTATGGTGCCTGGATCGCGTCTTCGACTGGTGTGTTTAGCGTCCTATCCCGCCCATACATCAAAAGTGGTCCCAATGTGGCAACAAATGACGCGAGTGTCATGCTGTTGCCTGTCGCGATCCTGGCGGTTGGCCGTAGAAATGCTGGCGAAAAGCACGAGCGAACGCGAGTGTCGCTTTCGTCACGGCGTCCCTTTAGGCGTCCCAACTTCCGGCTGCTCCAGCTTCCGTGAACTGTCACAGTGGAAAGCGACCTGCAGCAGAACAGGCGTCTGCCACTTAAAACACAACTGTTGGGGCGCCGCCAGGGTCGCACCAGGCGACAACATGACATTTCTATGACGTCATCAGGCGGAAATCGAGGGACCACTTTTTTGAACCCGGTAAACACACCAGTCGGAGACGCGTTCCAGGCACCATAGTGTAACCGCCCAGCTAAAAGAGCAGACGATACGCAGACGAAATCCGTCGGCAGCAAAAGCACCGTCGTTATGCAAACGCGTTTTTCTTTAACTTCAAGTTCGGCTTTTATTGTCCACATTAAAATTTAAACAAAAATCACCCCCCTCCCACCCCCCCCCCCCCCAAAAAAAAAAGAAAGAAAACGATTATGTTGATTTTAATAAGCAACGGCGGTTGCGAGCAGTCTTGATAAGGAGGTATAGCGTCATCTATCAACACGAGCGCCAAACGCGCCCCGCCAATCGACATCGTCGTCTGCGTCGCAGCCCGCCGTCGATCCTGGCAAGTTTCTTGGGCCTATTTTTTTACAGAAAGGAAGCTACGCTTTCCAGTTTTACAAGAAAAAGAAAAAAAAAAAAAAATCTGACCTGTGAAATGCACCTTTGACGAAAAGTTTCGATTGCTACGTGCAGGCGTCGATTTTTACGGTCTACTCGTATTTTAGATCGAGCCTGGCGACTTGGGACATCCTATACACTGAGCTGCTTTCTCATATCGAAGAAAGCGAACCAACTCTACAACGTCCACCGAAAAAAAAAAGAAAGTTCAGAAATTAATTTGGTAAGCTTCATGAAATAATTAGGACTCAGTTGAACAGTTGTAAGTGGGATCGCGCCGTGCGAGAACGTCTCCACGTTTCTTCGTGCTGTCTACGCTTTTTATTGTCGAAAGCTGTGTAAATTAACAAGAAAATAAAAACAACAACAACAACTTATGCACCTTGTTTCCGCAGGAATCTATGGTGACTCAACGCTCACACAGCGGAGCGCAGCAATGCGTTGGCATCGCACCTGTGAACGAGGCGTGGCCGCTTGTTTACATGTGTTCTACGCAATTCCGGCAGCTGGTTTCGTTTTCTCGCCGCTACCAACATGGCGGACGTAGTTCCTGGTGCACTGCTAGATGGCGCTGTGCATTTCGCATATAGTCTCTAAATGTACAAACGAGAAAAAAACAAAACAAAAAGAAAACGGATTCTTGCGATTTATTTAAAGTAATTCATTTATCTTAATGTAGGTAAGATTGTAATGTAGCCTTCTTTAATAAATCCGATGGTAGCATTTTGTCATTATTTTATTTGAACTACAAAAATGCCCTACAGACTTATTTTTTTTTTGTGGTCATATGATAAAGCTCGATGAAAGGACAATTTAATGATCTCCAAAGCGCTGGAGAGCAAAAGGGCAGTCTTTTTAACTAATTGTCCACAAAACGAGGCAATTATGAAATTAATGCATAAGAATGATATAATGGGAAAATAAATTAATTTGAAATAAGCACTTGCTTCATCGACTGTTAGCCATAAATACTTCTTGATAGGTGCTGTCAGACGTAAAAATATATGCGTTTTTACGCGCATTTTTGAGAATATAAAAAGAAAACAACCTTATTTGTTATTTATGCAATTATCTTGTTCTTTACAATTGTTCATAAAAGTTGAGTTTTTTCCAATGTCTTTTGATTTGTCATTTGCCAAAACTACACCCTAAAATAAGGGGGAAAAAAAGAATGCTGCAGGAGGGTACATAGAAAAGCAAAAATTTCTCCAAAAGCCTCAGTATGCATAGATAGATTTTGTTGTTTACTATACTCAGAAAAGTGTATATTTCTCGAAATAATTATCCATGTGTCCCGTCTATGTTTTCCCTCACAAAACGGCTATTAGGGAATATTCAAATGAATCTGATTTGTATGCAAATTAAATAAGCCACGGCAAGTCACTTCGAAAAGCTTTGAAGCAAAAGAGAACACGTACACGTATAATTTAGGATAATGAAGCCAGAGACTGAGATGGCTACTACGATTGTTTCAGCCCTAATCTGCTTAAAGTTTGTTCTCCCCAAGCACACGGCACGTTTTTCGCTGCATTATTTTTTCTCTCTCTTTCTCTCTCTCTTTCTATATATATATATATATATATATATATACATATAAAACCGGTTGCCATTGGCAACGTGGAGGTTTAAACCCTCGAGGCGTATGCTCGATACAGGGTGGTCTAAGCTTCTCATTATTGAATGTAGATCTATGCTGTTGACCGAAGACCCAAATTGAGTTTAGGATGAACACATATATATATATATATATAATGCAATGAAGGTAACAGCGATGGTCATCCGACACGATTGGTGCCTAATGCCCGGTACGCCATAAGAGTCCAGTCTGACGTTCGTTAGGTGTATACATACCACGAAATGAAAGGACTGCGACCATATAGGCTGTCCGCCTACGCAAGTGTATAGCCTAAAGTTTTGAGATTGCAGCACATGCTACTAGCGCAACTTAAATAAAAAAGAAAGAATATATATATATATAATATTGACAGGTGCAGTTTCTAGTCACTGTATATGAGGAATGTGACGCGAGCGTATTCAAATATGCAAGTTTTCAGCTTGACATACTTCCTTGAATATTAATATTCTTAATACGTTCAGGTGTCATTGACTTTCACCGGATATTGGAACTGCATACTTCGTTAAAGTAATGCTGCGCTGGTTGAATTTAATCCCAAGACGCCCTCTCTCTTTATATCCCTATCGTCTGTTATTAACGTTATAGATGGTGGACAGCCAGGCGGCAGGAAATGCATTGCAATAGAACAAGGGATGAGTGGATGGCCGGTGTGCAGATATCTAGTGGCGACGTAACAGAATAGTGTGGGCGGGTATACTAATTTCTTTGTAATGCCGAGAGCTTTCTGGACACAAAGTCGAACAAACGTATGGGCTGTTTCCCATGCAACGACTGTGGGTAAAAACGATCTGTTCCCATCTTCTTCGAGGCTAGCTTTTAGGACATGGCATCACATTCCAATAAACTAACTGGTACTTATTGTTAGTTTCACTAAAATCACTACGATTTTTGGGCTCAAAAGTTACCCATGGTTTTCATGCTTATATCACTAAATTGTTTTCTCGTTTTCATTGTCAATGACAGTCACTTTTGTAACCGTGATTTCTTCTGCGTATATTACACCAGCAAGTATTTTATAGCGACTTATTTTGCTCATTGTTGACATTATCACATTTATAGTATCTTTTTATTGTGGATTTTAAGTAAATTGTTTGCAGATTTGGTTTTTATGTATTTTATTTTTATTTTTACATTGTTCTTTTGACAATTTTTAATCCATGCCATGCCAGATATTTTCCCACATTCTTGAGTTTACTCGTAAATCTGAAGATCTATATCTATGTATGTGTATTTGTTCGTGTGTATAATATGTGTATATATATTATGGTATTGCCGTACTGCCCGCCCTAAGTTTCAGGGGGGAAGAACCTGAAGTTGCTGACTAGCAGCATTTGTTTTCCAGCCTCCTCGTCGCAAAATAAAGACACGAACAAGAACGAAAATACCCGAAAGCAGCAGACGCGTGTGTGGCACCGCTGCCTAGTAACGTCGCGCTCGTTGCGAGACTTTGCAAGACTGCGCCAGCGGCGATGCCGACACGAACTAGGCGGTGCCGGCTGGTCTTGCTTGTACTGAAACGTAAACGTCCTAGTCTGCATACATTTTTACTTGCCTTATTAAGTAAGTGATATGCAAGTATCCTTCTGTGTATACATTGGCTCGAAATAAATGTTGCAGTATGTTTTAAATATTATTGCTCCCCCCCCCCCCCCCCCTCTTCCTTCTCGCGAACACTTCCGACGGCGCTGCAGATGTCGAACCGTCACATCCTGTCATTCGTTCAGACGCTGCCCCTGATCTGTGCGTCCTTTTCTTTTTTAAAGCAGAGCTATTTCCGGCTTTACGTCATAGCAGGAATCCTTTTTTTTTCATTTAGAGTGGTTGTTAAGCTTGAAATGGGGGCGTCTGAAGCCAACCGAGCAATTGAACCGAGGTTGATTCTCCTCCTTCTCCTGGCGTTCGAGGACAATAATGAGGCACTTGGACGCAGGCGACATTGGCCATTTAGACTCTTACGAGCGATGTCCAGAGGCCTTGGGAATGATTGACCGTATACTGAATGCAGTGCCAGGTAGTTTGTCCGAGCTGGCTGCACTCTACTAGAGTTCAAGAAAGGAAGAAAAGATACAGTGATGAAAGAGCGCGATGAGCTGATTTGTGATGATGACCAAGAAGATGATAGGAATGATAATACAATTCACTTACACTTAAAAAACGTGAGGACATTTCCGTCCTGTGAAGGTGAGAATGGCAGGGAGGGGCTTCAGTTTTCCTGCCTCCAGCGCGAGCTCCACCTCGACAACGTTTCAGCGTCACGTGCGCCTCGAGCCTGCGCGCCCAAAGCGCGACGGAAAGCGTGGAGCACGTGCTGGAGGCTTGGCGTTGCAACGACACGCTCCGCGGTTCTCACCCTGTCAGGGACTAGAGTAAGACAGAGTATCATAGCAGGGGATGCATTGGCAGATTGGTTAATCGTATTGTAAGCGCAAGCACCCCGGAAACATTAAGTGGCCATTCATCCATGCGTCGAGCAAGGCGTGCATTCATGTGCATTAGAGTAGTACTCATGATAGTATATTTTAAACCGTTCTGTTTTTTCTTTCAACATATAATAGGGCGATAAATAAAATAAAGTGAAAATATATTGAAAGCGGTTTTGTACGGCATACAATATAACACTTTCTCCTGGTCCAGTTCTGTGCACGAGCTAACTGTTTTCCTTCTAGCGGTTACTTCTTGTACATTTTTACCTAAGGAAGAGTGGGGAAGAAAGAAAAGTTTTCACACTATAATTTTGTGTGTTATTTAATGAGCACATAAAAAAGAAGTTTAATGGTCCTAAATGTAGGGGGAAACATTCTTCGCATCAGCTCAGCAGAGCTCCGTCCTAACTCTTCTAGAAATGTTAAACAAAAAATGCACGAACACAAATGTCTCATATTCCCCCCGCCCCTCGGGGTGGAATGGGACACATGCAAAATTGCGCTAAAGCTTCTACTAGTGAATATTATAGGCAAACGGGTCTTCATCAGACATGACGACCGACTGCACTCGTCAATTTTTTTCCCGATTGTCTGTAGTTTCGGTCCAGGGAGTAGAAGTTCGGTCACATTTTCTTTCTTTTAATTTTTATTAACGATAGTTCTCTAAATATTCTGGTACACATTAAGTTATTGGCAAACGACTGCGTACTCTTCCACAAAATACGTAGCGCCAAAGATCAAGCACTATTAACCACAGCCCTGGCGAGAATTGCTAAATGGTGTGAGAATTGGCAAATGCACTGAACCTTGGAAACCGGGTAACTATTACGTTCACTAAAAAGAAGCAAAAAAAGAAAAAAACCTAGATGATTTATACGTTTTACAGGGACACACAACTAAATAAGGTATATTCATTTAAATACTTAGGAGTTATGTTTACACGCGACATGAGGTGGAACCAGCACATAGACTATATTACAAAGAAAGCGTTAAAGAAACTGGGATACTTAAGGCGATTTCTTAGAGACTGTCTATCGTCAAAAATAGGACTTCTCACGTTTGAAACGTACGTGCGGCCTATCCTTGAGTACGCGGCAATAGTCTGGGACCCTTACACTGCAGCAGCGAAAGATAAACTGGAGGGTATTCGGCGAAAGGCCGCACGATTTGTGTACAGTTCGTATAGCTGGTCGGTATCACCAACCGCCCTAATGACAGCTGCCAATCTTAAAGGAGCTATGCAACAATTTTTGTGCTTTGCGCAAATACCGCTTAGAACGGATCCCTAACGTTAATTACCTATGAAACACGCGTTCGTTTTTCACCCCACGCAATAGTAGTCCCAGAAAAAAATTAAAGAAAAACGAGCAGCGTTCATCCTCTCAACTCGCAGCCAGAACAAGCGGCCACGTGATCTGGAGCCGACTATATGCCGCCAATGTAGATCATAGCCACGCGCTGGGGTTGGCAAAGCACAGGGCACGCGCTGAGTTGCAGATATTGTTATGGCTCGGCTATTGTCGTCGTTGCAGCGATTAGACACGGGCCACTACCCGAATGCTCCTCGAGCTAGTAATTATCACGAGCCCAAATCGAGTGCCCACGCAATGCTCGGGTCCAATCTATGAACCACATTCAAATATCGTCACTTGGGTGTACTGCGATGCCCACGTTACGTCATCAAATTTTTCAAAGGAGAGATTGAATGAAAATGATCGCTTTTGTCCTTGAAATTACACCGCAACAAAGGAGTTTCTTGGCCAGCGGAGTTGCGTGCGAGTATCCTTGACTCCCACTAGTGCCAGTAAGCTCGTGTATCGTGAAAAACATTCCAACTGAATATCGTTGCACAGCTCCTTTAAGAACATCAGTTTGAGACGTCAACGGGAGTGACTTAAATTTTTCTCCTACTAGTAAATAACCAGCTAATAATAAATAAAAGTGACTACATTTAATTTTTCAAACCGCGTGTTACAAGACGTTCTCACTCGCTTTCATTGAAAGAATATTCTAGCCATAACGACGTCTTCGCGCGATCATGCTTTCCAACGAAACTTCGTGAATGGAACTGCCTCGGCCCAGAAGTTGTAGGCACTGACTCTCTGGCGACCTTCCTATCGCATCTTGATAAAGCAGACGAACCAGGAGAACAATTCGTGAACTGACATATTTGTATAAGATTGTAAATGGTATAATTGATTCCCCAAAGCTACTCAGTCACATCTACTTGCACGTTCCTCGTCAGTCTTGTAGACTTTATATTCTGTTTTACCCTACCGACTTTTACCATGCTGTACCAATGACACGCCCACAACTGACTTATAACCATTTAGAATAGATTTGTGCGAATGCTTGCCTTGATAGTATTGATAAAAAGCGTAAATTTCGAAAGTGTGTTGAGGCTATTGTTTTTTCCTAAGGTTTCGCTTTTATCCTGTTTAACATTTTACTACTCATTGACTCATTGATAAGTGCACCACTAAGGAGCCGTTAAGCTGTTGGTGGGTCACTGAAAATAAAAATAAATAAATAAATATACAAAAAGGATAAAAGATAAGTATCACATTTATCTCCTCGAGCTGTCAATAAAGCAAATAAGGTTTTTTGAAGTGCAGCTTTGAAAAAAGCTGCACGTGTTGCAGCTCTTTGCCTCAGCTACCATCTTTCCTGGTGAAAGAAAAATAAAATGATTGATTGATTGATTGTGTGTTGAGGACAATCGAACTCTTACTTTAGTTTTTTCCTCTTTTTGGCCATTGATCGGCGATCACGTCACCAAGGGCACTGATGAATAGTGCTTTTGTACCTATTTATTTTCCCTTTTTTGTTAGTTTGATGAAAGTGTATGTCTTTGAATCACTAAACGGCGTCTTGAAATGTTTTCTATAAGGGTATCACAACCACTAGTGCGAACCGGTTTGGCGTTTTGGACATAGTTAGCAGTGTGTTTTCGTATTGTCACGTACTTTTTCGTGAAGATTGGCGTACTTTGCTGTACCACAGTGTTCACCCTGCTAAAACCTCAATGAGGTTGCAGTATTGAATAAATAAATTTTACACAAAACAATTCATTGGTGACCTAAATGCAATATTAACAAACATTATATTATTTACTTTTATTATAAGTTAATATTAATTCTGATTTACCAGTCAGAACACAAATCTTTATACAGGAAGACCTGAGAGAACTGAGACCCTGTCCCATTCTTCCCACTATCTCGCTGTCACATTCCCCTCAAACAGCCCTGCGCACGGTAAGTTGTCAATTGTTGCAACAGGTGAGATGTTAAGCTTGAAATAGCGGTGGTTAAAAGCAGCCTATTAACATCCTCCCGAGGTTACTTTACTACAGCCGTTGGCCAAACCGTCTTGGTGCAAGAATCGAGAAAAACAAACGTGTGCTGCTGCTCACTTTTGAGTGCCAAAGTGGCAACCACTGACTCGGTTAAATTAAAACGCAATTTATGAGCAAAAAAAAAAAAAAAAAGAGGGGGGGGGGGGGGGGGAGTGGGATTGGAGAGGGCACCGGTGACTGAATTCGATGGCCGGGTGCTG
Source organism: Ixodes scapularis (assembly GCF_016920785.2). Taxonomy (NCBI): domain Eukaryota; kingdom Metazoa; phylum Arthropoda; class Arachnida; order Ixodida; family Ixodidae; genus Ixodes; species Ixodes scapularis. Next base: position 77,153,651 of record NW_024609835.1, read on the forward strand.
GCATATTAATAGAAAATCACATTGGGTGAAAAAGTCTACTTGGCCTCATGAATAAAGTCTAGCAGGCTACGTTGAGTCTTTCGTTGTTTGTCTTCATTCCCAGGAGGGTGAGTCCAGCCTTCAAATGAGGCAACGTCTTGGGGTCTATATTGCACTCTGATGTCTTGATATTTTGGACATTCCCAGATCAAGTGTAGGGTTTCCGCCTTGACACGCATGTCGCAGCGGGAGCATAGACCTGATCATTTACCCTTGCTGCACAGGGTAGAGAGGCGTGCCGGGGATAGGGTGGCGCCTGTTACTCGTGTGATCAGCACTTGCCCTCTGCAACTGAACCCCTTGGAAAGGAGTCCGGGAAGATCCGGTTCGGGTAGGCAAATCGCCTAATCTCGCTTATATGTCTTCTTTCATCCTTTCCCTCTACTCAGCCGGCTCACACTCCTTATGTTCCCAGTCGACCGGTGACAGAGCCCGCTCCTCAGAGCGAGTTGTCCGGCCGTACAGGTGATCGACGTGTGAATGAGGCGGCTCATCGTCTCGTCGCCCGAGAAGGGCTAGAAGAGACGCAAGGGCAGGATTGTGAGCTGCTTCGCTTCCGGGAACCCCGGCATGGCTTGGAACTCATTCACTAGACCCCTTCCAAAAGTTCGGCAACCCTGAAAATCTTTTAGCGGCAAAACAGAAACAATAAGCAACACTGGGTGACCACCGCCATTGTGGAGTGTTTGGCTATTTTAGCTGGCTAGCGGCACAGCGATAGCGTGTCTGCCGATCTCTGTTGCTTCGAACCATAGCTTGTGCGGGCGTCTTCCACATCACCGGCTAGGTAAACGATCTTTCTAAACCACCAATCAGCGACAGGGAAGTGGAAAAGTTCTATAGAAGCCGGTCGGCGACGGACCGCTCCATGGAGCGAAGCACCTTCATCGTCGAGGCGTATGTGGTGCCCGTGTCAATAAAGGCGAACTACTCGCGACAAAAGGCAAGTAATTCATTTTTTCACGTCGTGAATTGCATATTGTGTGTCTAAAAACTGCGTTTATGTCACTGTTGACGACAATCATTTGGTGATGACGCCATCACTCTTGGACGCTACTAACGCCAGTCACTCTAAGCTTCCCGTAGAGAAGTTAGCCTCGGAGGCACAAATGATGTTTTAACCGAAGTTCTAAAAGGTGCCTCGCCCTTCGAATGTTCGGAAAATCACGTAAAGCGCGAACACACCAAAATCTCTAACAAGCTTTGTGAACTTTTGAGGAAGACTGCTTGCCTTCTGCATAACCGAGTGGAGCTAGGCTATGGCTGCCCTACAGAAACGGTTGTTGCTCTATCGCAATTATGTTTTAATTTCGTACGCGGTACCTTTGTAGTTTTCCTAAAAATAAGAAAAAAAAATAGGGCAACTTTTATTTTTTATTTGACATACTGTCAATCCTGATTAGGACTTTGACAGGAGTGGCAACGAGTTACACCTGTAAAACCGACATGTAAAGCAACACGGCAATGAAGCACAAGGCAAGGCACACCAAAAAAGAATGGAAATCATGAATACACAATAGTTAGGTTGAGTTCAGCCTGGAAAAGGAATAATTCAACATCGCTGGAAGAAATAACATGTTCTGGCAACGGATTCCAGTCCCGCACCGTATGAAGAAAAAAAGGAATACTTAAAACAATCTTTATTGAACGAAAACTCTTGTAAGTGACGCAAATGTTTTTTACGAGTGATACAGTATTGATGAAAGGTTAGGTAACGTAATTGGTCAATGAGCAATGAACCAGTATGTATCATGAAAACAGCTTGAGGCGTTTATTTTCCCGTCTAGCCTGAAGCAACGGGAGATTACACAGCGCATACAGCTCTGTCGGCGAATCTAATCTGTGATACCAGGAATCAATGAAACGCAGGGCCAGTGGCTGTACACTTTCTAGGTCAAGAATTAGGACTTCATGTGCGGGTTCCACACTTCCAATGCGTATTCAAGCAGGAGACGAACTAGCGTTTTGTAAGCGAGCAGTCTAGTCTCTGTAGATGCTAGCTTCAAGGACCGTCGTAGAAATGCTAGTCGTGTATTAGCTTTTTTAACAATGTTAGTCACATGCATGTTTCATCGAAGATCGCTCGATATAGTATCACCGAGGCACTTATAATTGTCTAGTTTTCTTAAGAGGACACCATCAAGGTTGTACGGATAAACTAGGGGATTTAATTTATGTGTCATGAACATACAAATGATTTTTCCTGTATTCAGAGACATTTGCCCCTTCGTGCACCATTCCTTAACCCTATGCAGGTTCGCGGTTAAATTACATTGGCCAGACATAGTTGTTACCTTAGTGTACAAAATACAGCCGGCTGCAAAAAGTCTCGCGTGCTCCGACATGTCTTTAACCAAATCGACTATAAACATAAGAAAAAGTAACGGCCTCAGAACTGAGCCTTGTGGCACAAAGATCCGAGTAGTCATCTTCAATGCTATCAAACTGCTTTCGATCGGAAAGAAAGGACCCTACCTACCCTGACAGAGTTTCGTTCTTTAGCATAGTTTTTTTTGCTTTTTTGCTTTTGTAATTTGTGTGTTTGTCGTATATGTATAATACTTCACCCATGTCTGTGCACCAGACTGTAGACCGCTAGGTTGTTTGTGGGCACTGGAAAATAAAGCATAATAATAATTATTATTATTATAAATATTATCTTGCTCATTAACTTTTTGTGGTTCCTTATAAAATTTTTTTTTTTTTTAATTCAAGAAAAAAAGCATCGATCTGGCTTCTACTGTCTAAATTTTTCGAAAACAAATGCATAATTTCCGCCAGTTGCGTAACAGTAGAAAGCCCCTTTCGGAATCCATGTTGGCACCTGTCGAGAAAGCCGTGCTCAGCTAAGAATGTATGAATATGCTTGGAGATGGTGTGCTCAATTATTTTTTTTTCAGCACGTTGATGTTGAGAAAATGGGGCGATAATTTGCCGGGGAGCATGAATTACCCCCCTAAAATATTGGAATTACTTTACCCAATTTCCAGTCGTTTGGGACCGAAGAACTATCAAGCAATTTCTGTAAGATAAGCCATAAATATTTGGACGACTGTTCGGCATTTCTTTTTAAAAAAGCATTTGGAATTTGGTCCGGTCCTCCTGCCTTCAAAGGGTCTATATCGAGAAGCAATGAAAACATTCCCTCCTGAGATAACAATACATCAGGAATTGCCGGTATACTGACGAATTTATCGCACTCGGGTAGTGTGCCATCACCACAAGAAAAAACTGTAGAAAAAAAGCTTCCAAAATATTCGCTATGTCTCTCTTTTCTAAAACAACCCGATCATCTGTTACAAGTTTAGTCACGCCAGGTTTTCGAGGTGAAAGATGCTTCCAAAACTTTTTAGGTGAGTGCTGGCTGAAAAAAGCCTGTGCGTTAACATAATAGTGCTTGGTTTTTTTATCATTGATTTAAGATCTTCGATTAGGCACCGTAGCTTGTCACGCACTACATCTGCGTGCGACCTGCGCACTTGCAACCGACACCTTGAAACTTTACTTTTTTTATGTTTCACGTCTCTAGTAATCCACGGGTTATTAGTGCAGTTCCTTTTTCACCGTTTCCGGGACATGTTGAGTAATGCTATGCGTAGCTAGGTCTTTAAACTTTTGCCAGAGTTGATTGACGTTTAGTTTACGATCAAGACTGGACTGGCGAAATGCATCATATGAAGTACCTAACATCTCTAAAAAAGCTACGTCATCTGCACGACTGAAATCTTTATAGGTAGTAGCTTCGTAGTGCGCTGAAGGATTATCATTTAAATAGAGTGATACAATCAACATGAGATGATCAGATACTCCTGGCAAGACTCTACATTCGTAAGGATACAGCCTGATACTATCACCTAAGAAAAACAGGTCCAATACAGATCTGCTATTTCCTTGGATTCTGGTGAACTCTTAAACGACTTCTGTCCGACCATGTGAAAAATACATGTCTGTCAATGCAGAAGAGAGTAAAACATCGCGAGTTCCTGGTAGTGATGCATTCCAGTCGACCTCCCCAACAATGAAGTCACCTGCAATTATTACCTTTTTTTTAGTCAACTTGTAATTTAATAAGGAAATTATTTACACCCTGAGAAAATTCAAGGCTCGTTCCCGGAGGACGGTAAACCGCGCCTATTATATGCTCCGATTTTGATAATTTGAGTCTGCACCGTACGCTTTCAATGTCAGGGGTGTCTTCTATTTCAACATAATCGATACAGTTGTTTATTATAATGGCTACTCCCCCCCCTCTGCCCAAAATATCTTTCCAAATGATATCATACCCAGGGGAAACGTTTTCACAACCAAAAATGGAAGGAATCAACCATTTCTCAATGATTATTGCAACAAAAAGGTCATGCTCGACAAGGATGTTTTCCAAATCAACAGTTTTATTCACAGTACTCTTCGCATTTAAATTGATTATCGAGAAGGCCTTTCCATTCTCAACCCTTCGTCGTCATTCCTCTCGGGGCTGAATGCTTCTTTGTACATGTTCTCTGAGAATCATTGTTTGCCGTTTTTGTTCATCCCAAATGTAAGCACTTCCGTTTATTTTTAGTTTGTCGAACACCAGAAATACATTATCGGCTTTCCCTCTGTTTTCTCGTGAACCTTACCAAAGAATTTTCAGAATAGTTCTTACCTGTTTAGAGTAATCTTCGTTGATAAAAACTTTTGTTCCTTTCTAAGCGTTTCGCATTTCGGATGATGTCTCTCTTTTCATTGAAATTCCCAAGTCGCAGATTGATTAGTCGTGGCTTATCAGGAAACATCCTTCCTATCCTGTGAACGCGCTCAACACTTCCGACATCTATATTTAGCTTCGCTTTAAATAAACATTCCATCAACAACCTCATATGTCAATAACTTATCTGTCTCGTGCGTGGCCTCCTCTATTCTCTAGATGACAAGATTATTTCCCACAACCCCGTGCTGCCACCAGCCCAGGGTTGTGGACTGGTGGCAGCTCGGGCGGGAAGATGACGATGTCCGCCAGGCGTTGAAGGCTTGTGGTGACGTGTCCCGACTTCTGGGTTGTTTGCTGGCGGTAGTGAGGGCTGGAAGATGACGATGACCTCCTGGCATCAAAGTAAGCAATTCGTGTTGGCCAGAGTCTGCAGTTTTTAAAAGCAGTTGTTAGCGCCCTGCCGGTGTCTTTATTGCCACCGCCGCTGTGCAAGTGTTGAAGCAGCTTTGCTGCAATTGACAGACAAGGCGACGAAGGACACAAAGTTCGGCCCTGCGCTGGCTCTGGCACCGCTTGCGTACTAGCAGTCTGTCTTCCTCCATGGCCTCTCGGTCATCACAAATATCCCCTAGCGAGGAAGCCAGCCCTACCCAGCCCCACAAGAATGTCAGTTCTTCCGGGGAAGTGACCCGTGGAAGATCCCCATTCCATTCTCGGGAAACGAGATTTTGAAAGTAATGATACAGATTGTTGTTGTAAAGGGGGGGGGGGGGGGCACTATACAGCGAATAATTATATGTCGTCACATTAAAGTGCGGTTGTAATGACTGCCACTGCTCTGTGTGCACGGAAAGCTATGGAGGTGTGTTTCTGCTTGTCGCAGGGTATTCTCACTAGCAATATTGTTTTTATGTTACAGTTTTGGGGGGAAGGGGGGGGGGGGGCTATGTGTTTGTTTTACTGTTGTTGCACTTCACTATGCACGCGAATAGTTCTTGAAAACACTTTATTGAGAGAACCTTATGTTCGGAATGGACTGGATGTGCTCGCACACAATGTCAACAAACTGAGCTTGAAGCTCGGTGGCATGCCAAAGTTGATGCGAATTGAAATTAAAAACTGACTTTAATCACGTTGACTACACAGTTGTCGAGAAGTACACAATTGAGCAGACTAGGATCAAAAAGCATCTTTATGCAATGAATAACTTTGGTCCCGTATGCAAAGATGCATGTAAATTGTTGCAAAAGGTGCAGTGCTTTCCACCGGCACCGAGGGGAGTCACTGTCACGAACAGTTTAAAGCAGCCGACAGTGGTTGACGGGAGGCAACGTAACTAACCGAGCGGCCTTTTGGGATTTTTGGATCTATTTATAACCAGTGATAAATTTGTCTGGTTCTAAACAGTTTCAACTACAAAATGCTCTGGTCCATTATTTCAGCATTGCTTTTTATTTGTATATCCTAGAGCCTGCAGCTAACACCACAACAGGCAAGAGACCTCGAGCGGAATACGAGGCAGCAATCGCGGAGTCCCACGTTGTGCAAAGAGCGCAAGCTGCGGTTGACGGCCTCCCACTTCGGCACAGCCTTCCAAAGGGCGGTGTCTGGAAGGGTCTGGATGCCATCGTGGCCCTAAAAGACATATCAAAAGTCCCACATATGTTAAGGTGCTTCTATGTTTGCTAAGGCACACCTGTCTCATTACTTCATCAATTTGTGTCCAGGCGGAATACTCTCATGGTATATCTGGCTGGACGCTTTCCAGTGTTTTAGAGCGCTCTGAAAAGCCGCTGTGCATTTGGCAGGTCGATGCTGGGCGCTCCAACTATACGTTTAGCTGGTTCTTTTAGAGCGCTATCGAAGCTCTGACTCTCGTATTCCTCCAACCTGTAGCGATTTGAGGCGGTCTGGCTATGAAGTGGAAGCGTGCAGGACATTTGCTGCCAACCGGTCACTCCACTCCAGTCATTCCGCCATGCCACTGTTCGGTCGAAAGAGAACGACCGGCAGCTAGACTTGTCGCGTCTAGAGGCCGCACCGATCCCAGCGTTATGTTGTTGTGCTATAGTCATATGGCGCTTAATGCTGGTGGGACACAGCAGTGCGTCATTGCTGCTGTCGCACCTAGCAGAGAGCAACGATAGCAGAAGCTCGGACGACAACGACGACGGTCGTGTTTACGAAGCCAATGGGGAAACAGTGCGCACAATTGTTCGATGCGCCGTGCACAGTGCCCAAAATAAAGCTTATGTTTTCACAGTAATGAGGATCTACTCTGACAAAGAGGTAAGAACACAAGTACGAGAAAATTTTCAAGCTGTAACCCTGCTTTGTTTGATAGTTTCGCAGGAACTTCCGTTCGGCACGGCTTGCTTTTCGCCACTCGGAAACTTTCCCGAACGTTCGGCTGGCGCACCGTTTGTCTCGTTCAGACTCAGATGCGCTCCGGTGTCTCATAGATCCGATGTAGATGGCTGGAGCGCTGGAAAGCGACCAACCGAATATACCATCATGAGACTCAGGAATTTTACAGGACAGTAAAGCCCCTTCTAAAGTTAAATGCAAAGAAAGGTATGTGCTAGAGTAAAGCTTGAATGGTTTTTAGTGCAGTGCCGAGGTTCTACGAGCCACAGGAATCACCTTATAGTGCGGTTTCATGAAACACAGTTTTATTTTACTTCCGGTGTGTAATGATCGAATATGTTGATGTTGCAGTCTGCCGCCGTGTTGCTTTCCCCGGCGTAGGCGCCACTGTATACCTTTAACTTCTGACGTCTGATCGCTTAGTGACATCGTTTGTTGTTATGATGAGTCTCAGAAGCACAGCGAGTAATTCCGTCGACGAAGGATCTTGTAAATTTTGTCCCTACGCCTTCTAATGAAAGGATGTCGTGAGGTCGATTTCAGTTCTCGCTCGAGATGTTTGGTGTTTTGATTGTCCGCATTCTACTGTAGCCGGCAACAATAAAGAGTATCAGCTGGTACCCGATTTTCAAACGTACGGGTCGTGCCGACGTGTTAGAATACGGATGTCGAGGACCTAAATGTTCCTGGGAGGCATGTCGAGAGTAACTTCAAAGGGAGCAAAAGCAGAGTAAGCGATGTGTTACGGAAAAAAAAAAAAATACGTCCCCGATTGTGCGCCCTTCCGGCGAGATTTTGAATCAGAAGTATGTCGTATAAAACCACCCTATTGGTAGGACAGCATTTGCTATTAAATACGTACCAAACTGAATATTAGGTCAAGGTTCAAACCAGCGAGTGTAGTGCACAGATATGTAATGCATCATACTATTTCAAGAGGAAATATCTTGCAAACTGTCTTAAAACTATAAATGTTATGGGCCAGACTTGGTGAAAAAAGTTTCACCGTAGCGATTTCACTCGGCGAGAAAGGAACGTTGTATAATATAGGAGAGGTAAAAAGGGGGTTGGTGAACAAGAGGCGGAACACTGAGGGAGGAAAAGACTTAAGGGCAAACGGAGGCAGTGACCAGGCAGTGACTCAACTTACCGTGATAATAACGTGCTTTTTTCTTCTTAAAAAATGAGCATAATTTGAAAAGAAATATATTTATACTCGGTTCACACCTAAGCTGACGGGGCTACATACTTGGCGGATAAATTCCTTCCCAGTGTCTTACTGCTTGACTCTATGCGTTCGTATAGGCAGGGAGCCTGATCATGTGGCGCTAGGCCGACAATTACTGGCGCAGACAATGTCAGTCACTCCGAACTAAGCGAACGTACTCTTACGAATGAACCATCTCCTATTCATGCTTAAGAGAGGAGTGTTGCGCTGTACACCAATTGTGAGTGCAGTGTTACCACACCTATGAATCTCATATTTCTTCTTGCAATACGTTTTCAACGTCATTTTCTCAAAATCTTGGTTACCCTTCGGCTGCCGATAGTCTCTAGAAGCCAGTAATAAACAGAATATTGCCTTCCTGCTACTACGTCATTGGTTTCTCTTAGAAATGAGAACGGCGACATCATAACGTTCAGATTGGAATAAACAAAACAACATCAACGACAAAGACAACAATAATAACCCCTGGGCAAGTTTGCTGATTTTGAGGAGCGAAAACAACGCCACTCGCGGATTCTTTCGAAGTTTAAAGCCCGCAGCGCGCGTGCCACCGAATCCAGTTCTGTTTTCCCGGGCAGCAGAGAGCATGATGGAAGCGGAAAGAATAAATGGGGAGAAGTAGGTGGGGGGGGGGGGGGAAGGCACGTCTGCAGCAGCCCCCGAGTGCAAACAAATGGTCCCGATGGATAGATGCTATTTGTCAGCGTTAGCCCAAGTGCCTTTGCACCGTGTGTGTGTGCCCTTCGCTCCTTTGGCTTAGACTTGTATCCGGGGTGTTGCAGCACGTTTTTCCCGCGCGACTGAACATTACGGGGAGCCGCAAAGCGTGGAAAGTTACCCTCTCCCTTGTATCCGCAAAGCTCTCCCGTGTATAAACGGTCAATGTTTTGAATGCGCAAACTGCAAATAAAACATTGTCTCTCGCATTCGTAAAAAAAGAAAAAAAAATGAAGCGAAATTTAGGAAGTTAGTGAGCGACGCAGGCCCAAACGCGCCATCGCGGCTTTCTATTTCTCCAATCTTCGCTATGTAGCTGCCGGCGAAACTGTGCGTGCGACATAAAAACATGCACTATTTACATAGTTTATTCTGCGAAGCTTTGGGGTGCCGCGGGGCCGAGCACGTGGCTTTGCAACGCGCGTGCCCGCTTGGGGCAGGGAAAGCATTTTGCGGAGTGTATAGGATCCCGCGTTAGAGATTTCAATAGGGCTGTGTACACAACTTGTGAAATGGAGGTGGCAAATTTTAGTCGGTATTCTACGTTAACATGGGGAATAAAACACAACGGAGCGATGATGACAGGTTCAGGATTAGTGTGTACCACATTACACTATTTTTTAAACTTCTGGTAGATAGCGTTGTGTTGGGTGTTTAGGGGTACGGCGAGCGACGAGGAAACAGGACCAGCCAGGTTGAGGACACGAGCCAGTCTCCTCTTTTATTCCTCGTCTTCTACTTCTATAGCTGCAGCCCGCGCATCTCTCTAAGAGCTACTAGAACATCTTCCCCTTTTAATATCTAGGAACCTAGCCGGTCGACAGGTTTCACAGTACGCCCACTCCGCGTGGTTGGAAGGCCTGTAGATGTTGTAGGCAAGGAAGCCATGTTATTGGTAGCGAGGGATGATCCTTCACGTGCGGATTGTGCATGTGTCGTGGGAATGGGAATTGGAATCAAGTGTCCTCGATTTCTCCTCACAACTCCCCGGTCGGTCTCAACCATGTATGAACGAGGCGCTTCCGAAGGCGACGTGACGTGACCAGTTTGTCTTTGGTCTGAGACCCACACGCGTTGTCCAATATGCAGTGGCTTAAGTGGGTGTACTCCATGCCTTCTGTCGAAGTTCATTTTCTCTTTGTCCCTGCTTTGTTGCTCCCAATTCTTGAGGAGATCGGGATCCGGAGTCTTTGGATTTAGGCGAGATCCGACTGTAGGGAGTGAGGTCCTTATGCGCCTTCCCATCAGGAGCTCTGCGGGGCTGTAGCCGTTCTCGAGAGGTGTGGCTCGGTACGACTGAAGTGCGCGATAGGCGTCATCGGTCTTCTTCATACTGCGCTTGATTATTTTGACAGCAGACTCTACAAAGCCGTTACTTTGCGGAAACTTCGAGCTGGAAGTTTTGTGGTGGAAGCCCCAGTCTTGTGAAAACTTAAAAAATTCTGACGAGTCGATCTTTTGAAACTGTGGGCCATTGTCACTGAACACAGTTTCTGGTGTGCCATGCCTGGCGAAGATAGATTTGAGGTGGTCGATTACGGATGTTGTTGACAGACTCGTGAGCGGCGCAACTTCTGGGAATCTAGAATAATAATCGGTGACAAGCAAATACCATTTTCCTGCGAGGTAAAACAGGTCCATGCCTACTTGTTGCCACGGTCTTTCAGGGAAAGGCGTTGGCATCAACGGCTCTCGTCTGTTGCTCGTTTCTTGGATGCACTGGTGACACCCTCGGACAAAGTTTTCTATTTGAGTCGATATGCCAGGCCACCAGACAGACTCGCGTGCGCGTGCCCGGCATTTAGTGATGCCTTGATGTCCGTGGTGTATTTTACTCAAGATGTCTTCTCTCATGGATTGGGGCACAAGAATTCTTGAGCCCCTCATTCATAGAAATATCGGTTCGGTATTGCCAAAAGTCCTTACACGTCTGATCTGCATTGTTCTTGGTAGGCCACCCATCAGCACAGTATCTGGTCAAGAGCTGACAGGTGACATCTTTTTCTTGTTCCTCCTGGATTTGCTGAAGTCGTTTATCAGTAGCGGGGAGACTGGATTTGATGCCGTGAACGTAAGCGTCGATCTCTTCTTCCAATTCACGGCTTGGGACTTCAGCCAGAGGATGTCTGGACAAGACGTCAGCGGCGATGAGGTCTTTACCTGGAACATGTCTGATGTCATATGAGTACCTCATCATGCGTAGCTTCATGCGTTGTAGTCTCAGCGGGATGTCTTCTAAACTTTTTGTGGAAAATATTGGGACCAGAGGCTTGTGGTCAGTTTCGATGAGGACTTCCAATCCTGTGATGAGGTCACGAAACTTTTCACAGCTCCAGACCACGGCCAACCCTTCCTTTTCAATTTGAGCATAGCGCCTCTCTGTGTTGCTGAGTGTTCTTGACGCATACGCGACTGGACGATACGTGTCGTCACTCTGTTTTTGTCGCAGAACTGCGCCAATGCCATATGATGAGGCGTCTGCCGAGATCACTGTTATTTTCTTGGGATCAAACAAAGCGAGTATTGGGGTTGAAGTGAGTGTTACTTTCAAGGCGTCAAAAGCCATCTGTTGCTCACAATCCCAGACGCAAGCGTTCTTCGAACTCAAAAGCGCCGTCAGAGGATGTGCTTTTTGGGCTAAATGCGGAATGAATTTTCCGAGATAGTTTATCATTCCTAGAAAACTCTTCAGCTCACTTACATTGGCTGGTGTTTTCATTGCCCTGATTGCCGCGAGCTTGTCGTCATCAGGGTGAACCCCAGTTTGGTCTATGATGTGGCCTAGGAACTTTACTCGGGTTGGCTCAAAAACGCACTTAAGGCTCTGTTATACTCCGACGTAACGCGTGCGCGCGCGCGAGCGCGTCACAGCGACGTCACGTCGGCGAAAACCCGACGCTCTATACTCCGGCGTCGTGGCGTAACCGACGCGACCGGCGGCGTTCGACGCAGCCTGACTACCTCGACGCCAAAATGGAGCATGCCGTATTCCGCGCCGGCCGCGCCGGCGACGCCGGACCAGGATGCATCACGCGCTGGCTCCCGGCAGCCCTCGGACGGGAAGCGCGGCGAATACGAGCAATAGCAGACGACGGGAGCACTTCGTGTGGCGCCATGTTCGAAGAATCGAACTCGGTCGGGGGTCGAGAAGCTGATCGAGGGAATTCGTCCTCACCTGTGTTTCTACGACACGAGGAACACAGGTGAGGACGACACGAGACCGTGCGACACAACACGACACGAGACCGTGCGCTTGTCAAAGATGTAGGGTATAAATATTTACCACCTACGCTTGCGGCGCAGGCGGTGCACCAACAGTGCAAGCGCGAGTTTTCGTCGGGCAAGGTACGTCCACGCCATCGCTCAAACTTGGCGCTCAAGAAGCGCGAGAATTTTCGTCTGCTATTCGAAATGAAAAGGAACCGGAAATGGCGCACTCTCGCAGGAAGCGCGCCCTCGTAGCCAGATTCTGCGCATGCGCCGCGCTGGCGACCCACCGACGCGCGCCGCGGGAGTCGCCAGGGCCGCCGGAGTATAGAGAGGTCGAATTTTTGACGCGCGCGGCGTGACCGACGTGACGTAGCCGACTTCGGCCAGCGTTCGCTTGCGCGCGCGTTACGTCGGAGTATAACAGAGCCTTTAGAGTCATTCAGCGTGATTCCTGCTTGTTGCAGCCTTGCAAGGACTTCTCTCAGTCTTTTGTTGTGTTCTTGTTTAGAAGAGCCGTAGACGAGGATGTCGTCCATGTTGCATACGTGGCCCTCAATGTCGCTCAATAGCTGACTCATCTTCTTCTGATAAAACTCTGGTGCGGACGTGATACCAAATGGAAGCCTTTTGAACTTGTACCTCCCGAAAGGAGTGATGAAAGTTGTCAGAATCTGCGACTCTGGTGCTAGTTGAAACTGCCAGAAGCCGGAATTGGCGTCGAGCTTGGAGAAGAATCTTGCATTCCCCAGCTGTGCGAGAACGTGATCCGTGGTAGGGAGAGGATGAAGTTCTCTCTCAACGTACTTGTTCAATGATGTGAAATCCACGCAGATTCGATAGCTTCCATTTGGTTTCCGCACCACTACCATAGCAGAACACCAGTCCGTAGGTTCGTCCACCGGTTCTATAACGTCAAGCAGAACCATGTTTTTAAGCTCTTTCTTTACCTCTTGCATGAGAGGTACTGGGATCCTCCTCGGGGAGGCTAAAGAAAAGGGGACAGCCTCTTGGTTCAATCTTATGGTGTATGGCATGTTCACGCAACCAAGACCTGTAAAGAGCGAAGGGAACTCAGCTTTAGCGTTCACTCTATCGGAGTTTGAAGTAGACACTTCATTAAGTCTCTTGACGACACCTAACTTCTCGCTGTCTCGTCTTGACAGGAGCGGAGATTCAAGGTTTTTCAGCACATAGACATCTGTCGCAACTTTGTTGGTCTTGTACGTAATATCGCCGCGTAGAACTCCGGCGACGCGTAATCTGTCTTGACCAGGTCCCCTTAGAAGTTTTGTCGGTTCTGTCAAAGACACTTGTTCAAAGTGCTGTAGGTACACGGTTTCAGGGATCACCGTGACGTCGGCTCCTGTGTCGACCTTAAAGGACAAAGGGACTCGTTGGAGCTCCACGGTAACAGTCCAGGGGTCAGTGTCTTTGGCATCTACAGTGCCTAAAAAAGAGGGGTGTTCCTCTTCGGCGATTAGCTCTTGAAAAGCTTTAGCGCCCAAACAAACTTTGGCGAAGTGTCCTCTTTTTCCACATCTGTGGCATATCGCAGCCTTGGCAGGACATTCACTGCGCGCGTGTCGATTATACCCACATCCAAGGCAGTGGAGCCTGTCGTCGACACTTTTGGTGGTCTGAGTAGGTAGTCGCCTTTGCGAAGGACGGGCTTCTGATGAATACGATGCCTTGACTCGACTAACGCTGTCGGATTCCGGTCGAAGGTCAGTTTGTTGTCTTTTGACAGTTTCTGACTGGCGAGCCATAGTGGTCGCTGTTTCCAGGGTTAAGTTAGCGTCTAACTGCATTTTTTCAGACAGTCCGCGGTCTCTGACACCCACAACAATACGGTCTCTGATCATCTCGTCGTGGAGAGTCCCGAACTTGCAGTACTGAGCCAAAGCATGAAGGTCGGTCACGAAGTGTTCAACGGGCTCCCCGTCTTCCTGAATCCTTGTGTGAAATTTTGATCTGTCATAGATCAAGTTTCTTCGACCAATGAAGTGATCGTCGAACGCCTTGTGTACAACTTCGTAGTGAGTCATTTGGTCGGCGGTTAAGCTGAACGAAAGCAGGATATCTTCAGCTTTGTCTCCCATACAATAAATGAGAGCGTCCACCTGTTCGACGCTGGTTTTTCTTTTGAGCCCGCTAACCACCCGAAATCTCTCGAACCGCCGGATCCACCGGGGCCAGTCTTCTGACTTTGAGAAGTCAAACTCTTCCGGTGGCTGGCAAGTGAGCAATGGAGTCGCCATCCTGTTTCGAATAAGCGGGATGTTCCGATGGCTCAGCGTGTAGAAATCGTCGGTGGTCCCTGGCTCTACTGCTTCGTCACCTTTTAGGAAGCTTGGAAGACTTGTGGTGGGGTGGGAAAGATCCAGTTAGGCTGCCACCATGTTGTATTGGGTGTTTAGGAATACGGCGAGCGACGAGGAAACAGGACCAGCCAGGTTGAGGACACGAGCCAGTCTCCTCTTTTATTCCTCGTGTTCTACTTCTATAGCTGCAGCCCGCGCATCTCTCTAAGAGCTACTAGAACAGATAGGACCTGCTACTACGGGTGCTCACCAACCGAGGACCTGCTACAACAGCGCACTGAATGTTTTTACGCTTCAACAGCCCTTGTCGACAAACTGCAGCGACCTGACGCTTTTGAAACGGTGGTGATAGTGATGGAAGCTCAGGTGAGGACACTCAAACTTCAGGATGTTCGAGCGTTAGCGTCTGCCCCAAAAGAAGGACTATAATAAGGCAACAAAGAGCTTCCCCGCGTTCCTAGACCAGCTGTCCCGCTAAGTGGCGTCTTTTATATTCGTAAATGTTGTAAATAAAATTAACCTTTCAGCGGTTCCCACGTTTCAAATTTTCTGAACATTTTTTGGGGAGTGATCATGTTGATTAACTTGTAAAGAAGCTGTCAAGGGTGGTTGAAGTCAAGTCCCACTGCCGCGATATTTTCCCAGGTAATGTTTAATTACAAATGTACTACTCACTATTTCTGTCTTACATCACTTATTATGTTGCAACTTAAGCCGAGACCGGAGTATGAAAAATAAACTTAAACGTAGAAGGGACAGAAAACAGGGAAGAAGTGAACGTCTCAAACGCAGTTAAAATATTTATTCAGTTTCACGGTGCTTGACCTTGGCGCCGGCCAATCGGAGCCGCCAAATTTCTCGCCTACTTTTTCGCCAGGTGTCCAGGTTAGGGCTTCTGATGTGCTTCCATTTATTTGATAAACTTTCATACATAGCATACTAAAGTTGCGATTGTTTTCTTCACAGTTCCTCTCTTTGCCATTAAAGGCTGCTTCCCACACTTGCGTTTAGCTGCAACCGGTAGCCCTCTGTTCCTTTCAGATCGCTTACGACGAGATATTACACTGGAACCATGGATTCGCCAGCCCTTGAACACTGGCAATTTGCGTTTATTTTGGCGCTTCATTCTTTCACCATGAAACCGATAAACGCTTCACAGTGTTATAAACGATCATTTCTGATAAATGGTACGCAAATTTGACCTCGTAAATACTGCAAAACCTTCACTCTAGTTAAACACAGTTTCAAGACTGCTTCATAGACGGCGCCAGCGTGTCTCATCGTAGCCGATCGCAAGTTTCCGCACCTCACTCGGATGCAACCGAACGCAAGTGTCGTGGACTCGTGATCGAGCCCTTAGAGTTGAATTACAGTTAGTTCTTTGTAACACGTGTCAGACCATTTCAGCAGCACGTGCAATTTGTATAAACTACTGCAGTAGCAGTCTCTGTACGTCGACCGTGAAATTGCACGGATATACGCAAGGAACACGAATCTTGTGACCCTGTAAATTTTTATAATACTGTTCTTCATTTAGTATGACAAAAAATAAATGTGGGGCGTTATTTCCTACAGCAACCAAAGGGAAAGAAGGAGACAACATAAGATAGAGAACAGCTAAAGAGTTCAAACAGTCCTTGTTCGCTTTTTCTTCGGCAGAGCCAATTATTACTGATTGTGCTGAAAGAATAGTGAGGTGTCTGAACGGCGCCTCCTCGCCATGGAGCGAGTGTGTCGAAGATTTGCTACCATTCCTAGCAAACGCCGTGAGATGGAGCAGTAAGTCAGGAGCACGAGAAACCGTCCGTATAAGCGCACATGTGTTCAAGACCACAAAGCGCCCGACTGCGATTGCGCGCGGAGCCGCCTTTAACCAAGAGTGTTAAACTGCGCGACCAGTCGTCATAGGTCAATCATTATCGCGTGGTTTATGGGCGCCATGTTGAGTCCAATTTTAGCTGGTGGTCCGCGGAGCTACGTAGTTGTTTTATTTTAGAGTGCAGCTCTTAGGCGCCTGTTTCCGGCTTAAGCGGTGTCGCCGTCGGCGTAACCATGGTCACCCCAAGGTTACGTGACCCGCAAGGTTACCCCAAGGTCACGTGACCCCAGGTCATGTGACCCCCCAAGGTCACGTGACCCCTCCCAAGGGGTGACGTCACCGGCATCCGCATTGTCATCGTCATCATCACTGATAACGTCATCAGTGACGTCACTGATGACGTCACCGGCATCCGCATCGTCATCATCACTGATGACGTCACCGACATCCGCATCGTCATCGTCATCATCACTGATGACATCATCGGCTTTGTCATCGTGACGTGACCCCCCAAGGTCACGTGACCCCCCCTCTGGTCAGTTGACCCCCCCCCCCCCCCCCAGTACCCTTCCCTCCTCCTCCTCAAAAGCTGCGCTCTGATTCGGCGTTACAGGGAGTTGTAAACGGCTTTTACTTTTTTGTTTGCCTTACTTTGACTGAATAGGCTTGGAAACGATTAAATATTTTATAAAACGCACAAAGAAGTACCTTTCATTTACCATCAACTTTATTTTGTTACACTAAGTGATTATTGAACACGAATATCTGTTAAAATCGCCATCTTGCAATTCACCGCGTATCTGGCAACAATGGTTGCTGCTCCAGGTTGGCTTCAAGCAGTGGCCACGGTGCTTGAGGCCAAATCAGACGCGCGAACCCGTAGGTCGCAGTCATAGTGGTCGCACCTGCCAGGGTCACAGGCGGCGAGCTAGCGAGCTATGCTGTTGACCCGTATGTTTCTGTGAGAATCGGGTTAAGGTTGCTACAGTTGTTAGCACCGTGTTTCTGCCAAAGTGCTCGCCGCTTACGGCTACTCTGCTCGCTGCTCGCCGGGGCTATCGACGTGTATCTACCGAGAGAGCTGATGATGTTTAACTTTTTATATTCCGTTCTTTGGAAGCAGTTACGGCTTATACGGCATGCCTTTCTGTGGCGCCTGGGCTTACGAGCAGCATGGAATGCTACGAAGAGCGGCACATCGCACTACGCAGAGGAACATGGAGGCGTCAATTTATCAGCAACGCGCTCGTTCTGTTGTCTTTCTCAGCGTATGAATTCAAACAAAGGAATAAATAGGCCGTAATCTCGCTTGTATTGTGTCTCATTTACAGACAGCCGCGCACGCTCTTGTCCGCTGCGATACGTAACCGTAGAGCACTTGCCTTTCACTCATTTTATTATAAACACCCCATGAAATCCAACACTGCTATTCCGCCATCGCCTGGCCTAAAGATACCAAACATCGCAAGCATTGCATCTAACACAAGAAGGGTATTTAACATACGAACTGGAGCGCGATGAAACCTCGCATTACGAAAATTACAATGCGACTGATTCGACCATTATTTCTTCCGTAAGGACCGTGCGACCACCGAGATACGGCTAGCAACCCACGCACTCGTTCCGTACTCCGAACCGAGCCACAACCAAAAGAAACGAGCCACAACCATCTCTTCGAGCGGGGCCGCCCGCGGGGCCCGCAGCAGCCGCAGAGGTAGAGTCGGCAGAACGGCGCAGACCGCGCTGGCCGGGCTGGCCGCGACGCTCGGACGGCTCTAGACAGCTCGATCCAGCCCGCCAGCCAACCAGACAGCCATAGCCTCTTTAGGCGGATCGATCCAGCCTAATAGTCAACCAGCCAGCCATAGGCTTGTGTCCAACCGGTTCCATGTTTTCAGCTGCACCATCTCTTACCGTATAAGAACTCTAGCGGAGCTCCTAGCCGACAGTGTCCCTGCCGGGAGATGCGCGAAGCTCGAGTGCAATTTCGGTCCCCCTTCGGACCTCGTTCCGCCACCCCTCTCTTTTTCCACTGCGTTATAGACAAGAAGGAGCAGCGGACCAGACGAACAATATTTAAAAACTGCAAACAAGAATATCATTTTTTCAGAGATCCTTCCAGGATATTCCTGTGTATTTGCTTTCCCAATAACCTCATCGGAAGGCAAAGAAAATTGGCCAATAATAATACCAAAAAACGTTTTAAACCAGGAATAAAGTCTGCGACTTGACACTTAGCATTACGCGGACATGTCAAGAATCATGCCGAATGCCAGATCGCGGACTTTATAGTCTAAAACGCCTGTCTCTTTCCGTCGTTCGCCGAGTTTTCACCGTGAAACGCAGTGACTGGCCTTTCAGGTTCCAAGCGCTCTGTGGAACGGTGGATACACTGACTTCTGTTATAATCGGGAGTCGCGTTTTTAAACCTCGTCCTGGATTTAAGGTTTTATAGACACGTGCTCGCCTTTTAGTGTGTTCCTTTTCTGTTCGATGCACCATAGCTAAAAGTGGAAGATTGTTTTCGGAGATAAATGCTGAAATTATTATAATCCCTCTTGAGTTTATTGAACTCATCGTTAATAAACGAGCTCCAGCACACTAAGCGGGTTTGAAACCCCATTGAACTAACTTGATTTCTTCAGCTCGCCGCGTATAGTTGTCTTGAATTTCTGCCTTCGTCTTCACGACAACCACAAAATAATGTTTTTTTTCCGACCAATAAAGTTAAATGTTTTTTAGGCAGCTTATCTTCTAACGCACGTTCATTCGACAGGCTTATAATTTGTTGCGAAAATTTAAGTCAGATTGGGTGTTTCCTATTTCAGGGTATACATCGCACCCCGGCTGTCAGGCATTTTCAGGTAAGGTAAGTACCTGAAAATGGACAGGGTACTTACCATGTCAGGTAAGTACCCTGTATAATACTTGAATAATGAGAAAATCCCTCCATTCGCCCTCTTCGAAACCCTTCACAACCAACTATTAAACCAGTAAACAAAAAAAATGGTAAGCCTACTTTAAGTCTAAGCGTCTCCCTTAAACGCTTTTTATCGGGTTAAGTGCAGACATTAGTGCAGCATTTGGATAAGCTACATAGAAAGTACGAGGACAATTAGTGAAGTAAGCTCGGAGCTCTTTGTTTCTTGCTACTCGCACTTAAAAAAAAAAAAAAAATCGCACAAGTATGTTTTGTTAGTAAGCTCACTGTGATTCAACCGCTACATTTTACGTAAATAATTAAGGGAATCGCACGATGTTAAGAAAGCAGTAACTAAACAACGAATTGCTCTGAAACTGCTCAACTGATATTTGTTACTTAATTCATCTCTGAGTCATGACTCAAGTTGTTAACATAGCTGCCAGTTATTGAAACGTTTTTAAGAGTGCATATAGGTCTGTTCCTGGTTTATCTGAACTATATTTTTATAGGTGAGACTCAAGAACATGAGAGTTGCAGCACGTTGACAAGCCAAGTGCCGGGCCTGCGAGCCGTAGTTATATGATACTCCTGCTGTAGGCCATTTCCCAAAACGTGAATAAGTATTCAAAATTGGCGGGGACTGTTGAGTATAGCAGCATGGTAACGTGGCATAATAAAATGACGGTTAGTTCAGCTTCCCCCAGCGGGAAGATGGAGCGCTTGCCAGCGGTCGTCATCCTGCGACATATTTATTTTTCCAGAAAGGCACGACACTTTAGCGTATTAATAACTATGCTCCCCACCGTGGTTATATTCTCGACGATGATGTCGTATTTGCTTCATCTCTCGCGTCGTACGACACGTCGGAAAAATAGTCAAATCCGATAGAATTTCGCCGCATGGCGCGACGGACATTTCGTCCTGCATATGTCTCGCACTTCGTATACGGGTTCTCCATGGTGACGAAAATATTCCCTGGGCCCGTTTTCTCGAACGCGAACCGTGGTTTAAAGTTAACTATTGTCCCTAGAAGGGGGAATTCCAGGTCACGTGACTGGGAGAGCAGGGGCGCCGAGGGAGGACCAGTACCTAGAAGCAAAATGGCCGCGGCGTCGCTTAATGAGGGCTAATAGTTCTGCTTGGTTCTGCTGAACATTTATTTCGATCTGGCTGTTATCTATTAGCACGTCAAGCAAAGCGATAGTTCAGAGGGACTACTAAACTAACCGACGGCAGCATTCCGCGAACGCATCACTCTTCAGCAGTCCGGGATCCAAGACATGACGGTGCATAAGCCTTGCAAGTGTTTTTATGGTGAGTAAAAAAAATGTTTTGCGAACGAGAGTTGGTACATAATTATACTAAGACGTTTAATTTGTTACACTATGCACGCCAACTCGTGAGCAGCGATTACTTTGCGAAGAAAGCGGGTTATCCTCAATAAAGTCTTCGTTCCGGGTGAACAGCTGAGACATTGTACTGTTTTTTTGTTCACAGTGCGTCGACAGCAACGTTACTAAAACACTCAGTTGGGAAACTCCCGTAGAGACAGCTTTGAAAAAGTGGCCCCAATCTTTCTCCGAGCACCGAGCTAGTGACGAACACAACGACACCATTTCTCCCGCAGCGGCCTCTCGAAGAACTGCACGTGACTCGTATTTTGGCTTCAGAACAGATACAGCGGTAAAGGTTACAGGGGTGCCACTCCTGTCGCCCCGGCGGACGCGGCGCGTTCAACTACTGACGTTAAAATGCACCTAGGTCAGGACGTGCTACCTGAAAGGCCCGCTGAGGCATGGTTGTATGAAAACAATAATAATTGTTCCGCAAAACCTTGCGAACTAAAGATGATAAAAACATCACGCGCCCATCATTTGGTACTAAACTCCAATAAATTTCATACAAAAAGAGTCTTTTCCGTTTGTTTTTACGCAAAAACAGGCTTTCAAAAAGCTCAAGGGGACCACAGTACAGACAAACGATAAAGAGTGGCGCTGTTGTCGCATTTAGCTCGGTCTCGGTGGACGCCAGCGGCCCAGGTTTCGACGGCGAGTTTCCCAACTGAGTGTTTTAGTAACGTTGGCCGACAGTATGCCGACAGCATTGAGGTTTCTACATATCCCCGGTGGCCAGCAATTCAACGGTGACGAGAAGCTTAGCTTCTCGTCACCGGTGAATCGGTTGGGCAAACGGAAGAAAGGGCAAACAGTTGAGATCATCAGGAATCGCAGAATTGTGCGTCGCAAGGAACGAAAACCAGCACCGGCGTTGCCAGACTGGAAGAAACACGGGAAAGTTATACGTTGTTTATGGCGAAACATATTGAAGGAAAAGTTTCTTACACTTTCGAATATTCGTCGACAAACTCTAGCATAGTAGGTAAACTTTCTTCGTGCCATCAGAAGCAAATAAATTGGTCTTCATGTACAACGTTACTATATTTTGACTTAAAATACGATACTATAGTCGGTTGCAAGCTAAGAAAGAACCGGAAATGCCTCTCAGAGGAAAATGTAATCCTACGCCGAGAAACGCCAGCCAATCGTTTTCATGACGTCACGATTCCGTGCACCAATCGCGATCCTTTTGAAAAAAAAAAAAAAAAAAAAGCTCAACATGGCTGCTGGCCTTAGCAACGCGACGCTAGTTTCTCGTGACAATTATTCTGCTTTTTTTGCACCGTGTTTTACGTGCCCAAGGTTACGCCACGAATTCTTAATGGTATCGGCTTGCGTTTGCAGCAGTTTTTGCGCGACAAAGTGAGAATCCAGCGACGCTATCGCCAACGAAAATTTCGAAGCGGGCGCGAGGCTTAGCACTGCTGAGAGGTGAGAAGACGGTATGTTAGACAGTAGACAGTTTTAGTATAGCGTTGCTGGATCTTACGTACGCAATACGCAATAGTATAGCGTACGCTAAAAATGACCTGCTCGGACCGAATTTAGTTGTGCGTTATGTTTGCGAGTGAACACCGCGCATGTTCTTGGTTAGATTTGCTAGATCTGCAGAATTCTGCATGCTTATAGCGCAACCATGCTCCTTGAAAGAAATATAGAAAATGAAAACGTGTCCAATCATTTTATTTCAAATTAAACCAAGCCGCATCTGCCTCGTCAAGCGCGCTGTTCTGCGGGGTACAGAGGCTACGAGTAAAGGCCGGTTCGGACACTTGCGTTTGAGTGCGTTTGACTGCGTTGCGTCGAGAACCGAAAGCGAGTCACCGGCACATCTGTGCTTCGTATGAAGCGTGCTATACAATTCAAAGAATCATCTTAGCACGCAATATAAGTAGCAGAGATGTCCTGGTTTCTCGCTGCTGAAATGCAGTCAAACGCAGTCAAACGCAACTGTCTTAAGAGTGCTTAGCCAAATTCGATCACGGAGCCTCCGTCAATCTTCCCTTTGAAACGGCACCTTTTATCAATGGTATCGCGGAATGAAATTCATGACCTACTTATGTCTAGTACATAGCGAGAACTTCGGCGATTTCTTTCAGAGTCGCTCGTCCGTCGGCGACGAACTGTGCGAATAGGCTTAGCGTTGAGCAGATCGCAGCGTTGACGCGCATTCCAAGCGGCGAACATTTTCACTGTGCACTCCTTCAGCTGCACGGCGATCTGATTCGACCGCCGTAGGTCCCGGAAAGAATTGTAGAGCTGAACACCACGCAATTTCACGTAACACAGAACTTCGAAAACACCACGTCGCCTTTGCTGCGCCAGTCGAGGTAACCGCCATCTTGAAACTGGCGCTCTCGTTGGGTCCGAGATCTCTCGAGAACGTCCCGCAGGGCCCGCTAGCCCGCCACGCAAAATCCCCAGCGTTGCGTGCGTACGCAATACGCTAGCTCTTCTATTGCGTTCTGCGCACGCGCACTCCCGACCCGCAATTTTATTGCGTACGCAAGGCTTTAGCGTACGATCCACTAAAACTGTCTAGTATCTTGGACAGAAAATGAATTGGGAAAACGGTACATTGGACATTACTTTCTTTCTTTACTAAACAGCTATTTCGTTGACAAAAACGTATTCTAACTTATTTAAATGTCCTGAATGAATTAAATAAATATTGTAGTAGTTTAAGACACGTTTCCTGGAGGAAGTAAAAGCAACGTTGCTAGCGAACTACTTTCTCGACGGCGGAGGCACTTCAGATGGGCGCAATGCGCTTGTGGGTGGAGCTAAAAGATTGTTCTCAGGTTGCATCCGACTATAGATCGATGACAACCAGCGGAAAAAGGGGATAAACAAAATGACTGGCTTGTTTCACCGATAGATGGAGCATCTTATTGCCCAATCAAAAATACTTATTGTTGTTCTATATCCAGCCGTTTATTACAGTACCTAGGTACTTTTCCCTTCCTAGGCACCGTGGTTTACCAAAATGGGTTTACCATCGCTTCGAGAAAACCGACCCTGGACAAGGGGAACAAGAGGGACAAAGGACAAACACAAATCTCCAAACACAGCTAGGTGACTGGTGAGCGTCCGAAAAAATCCGCCTGGTCCGAGTACCGAACCCGGGACCTCTCCATTACAGGTGGAGCGCTCTACCAACTGAGCTAACTAGGGGTTAGACGTCAGTAGAGCAAACGGGTCTTGTGCTTGGAGATTTGTGTTTGTCCTTTGTCCCTCTTGTTCCCCTTCTCCAGGGATTATTTTCGTCATTCTTGTCCAGCTCGCTTACACCTTTGCATTTACTTGCATTATAATTACTCCATGGTGTCTGTGTGGTGCGTGTAACTCGCCTCCTTTTTGTGTGTTTACCGCGTCCTCAAAAGTTGTTCCTAGATTTCCTTCTTATTACGTCGCAGAAGTGTTCACACTCTGGCCGGCCGCGATCCTTGCAGGCGCCTGTTCCGCTGCAGGTCCAATTTTCAACTTGACAGTCTACATGGGTGCTTCAACTGCCAGGAGTTGGGACTTTTCGACCACAACGACACTCGTCCTTTCTCGCACTTTTTGCCGGAACCTCTAGCACCACCAACGGCCAGGACTGCGACGTCCGACAGCATGGCACTGCGTTACTTATGACGTCAATTGTTGCCACTGCGGGTCCACTTTTGATGTATGGGGGAAGGGGGGGGGGGGGTGAATACGACGCTAGACACATCCGTCGAAGACGCACTTTAGGCACCGTACTAGTATCGTTTCTGTCGGCAATTACTTTTTGAAAACAAGCGGGGGGACGGTGACCAGTTGACTAATTTGCGAGCAAGGCGAGGTGACAGTATCTCTCTGAGTCGAATTCGTATACCAGGCGTGAAAGTGAGCGTTTAAA
Source organism: Ixodes scapularis (assembly GCF_016920785.2). NCBI lineage: Eukaryota > Metazoa > Arthropoda > Arachnida > Ixodida > Ixodidae > Ixodes > Ixodes scapularis. Next base: position 77,178,245 of record NW_024609835.1, read on the forward strand.
CTTTCGTTCATCAATCTGCTTGAATGCAGCGCGCAGCAGCTTCCAAGAGCGCGGAAAAAAAATTAAATAAATGGGGGGATTCTCCGACATGCCGTATGCTGCACGCGTACCCGCGGGCGTCTCTTTCACAACTCCGAACTTTCAGATGCACGAAACAATGATGATGGATAACCTTGACAATCTAAGCTCGAGGTTCGCGCAGCCAGTTGCGCGCGCAAAAATGCATGACGATTTCGACGGCGAAACAAAATACCAGGAGGAAAGAGAACTAGAGAAAGAAAGAAAAAAAGAAACACAAAAGAGAGAGAGAGAGGGGAGAGGGTGGGAGAGAGAGAGAGAAAGTGCACCGGACGCCCTTTGGGGAAATTCAAAGAACCGGCAGAGACGCGCGGCGAATTTCGCTCAACTTTGCATGACAGCTAGCGTGAAGCATGCTGTTTAAAAAAAAAAAAAAAAAAAAAAAAAAAAAAAAAAAGAAGAAGAAAAAAAGTGTTGCGGTGCAACTGTGTATTTATTTTGTGCGTGTCGTCCCTCCCGTTTCGCATTTCGCAATTTCTCAGCCTGTCAGTTACAGAGGCACGGGCACCTCGCAAGACAAGAGAGCAGATATGTCACGCGGGGTCACCACTGCTGCAGGCTCGCGTGGACGTACGCCCCGGGGGACCTCCATGGGCAGGGAAAAAAAGTTTCGTATAAGCCCTCAGGTCTGTGTGTTGTTTCACAAGCCACGGACGGGCCGAATGAAGGGTTCTGACGAACTCCTTACTTCAAAGCAAAGCTATACCTTTTTTTTTTTTTTGTTGCCTTTACTTCTGGATGGTTGGAAAAAATTGGTTGCATAAGATTTCGTACTTTTCTAGGTTGTCCTCAGGGAGAGTGATCGAATAGAACTCTCAAATGTGTTTTTATTTTATTGTCAGAGAAAAAGAAACGAATAGTGTTGAGTATGAATTTATGCTTCGGTTGTCGCAGTGGATGGGCAATACCGTAATATTGAACGGTGCTCAACAATTGCAGCGTTCGCTTGAAACATGAATCGTTCCCGCGGGTCTTTTGGAATAAGACTATAGTCGGCGTGTTACGCTGTTACGGACACCAAATGGAGTCTGTTGAAACTGTGCGGTTTTCAGTTGCAGTATTAACTTCACGAAATCCACCCAAGAAAGGTGACGTAGGCGTATGTGCCTAAATTTGCCGTTCTTAGAATCGGCGAGACGAGGCATATCTCAGATATGATTACTTTACGGAGATATATTGTTCTACGAAACTTGAGATCGCAATATTATAAAAATCCGCACGCGCAGAATTGTATCTCATTTCTATAAGCTGGTGGACAATAGGCCAAAGGTGCGCTTCACAGGACGGAGCTATAAGGGTAATGGAGTCTGTGACCCACAAGGCTGCCCAAAGTATCAACCAACGTCTCGCCGTATAATTCCCACTTTCGGACAGCACCCCAGGCGCTGTCGGGTTCAAGGATATCAAATTTTACTCTTTTAGACTGCGTTAAAATTGGCATTGAGGACACAAAGAGAGAAACGCGAACAAGGAAATAAAGTTCACGCTCATGGCCTGCGAAAAAGAAATATATCGCCGCGGTGACTTCCAATTCTGTTTAGTGTATGCGTCGAGAAATAGATTGAGTGACGAGTGGCGTGGGCCTGTCAGCAAAGTGTGTCACGCCCGATAGTCGTGATGGATACCCCATATTTCTGCTCTCTCGAGTGCGGCTGCCTATCGGGAATTCTTACCTCCGTTATATTTCTCGGCTCCTTTGCACAAAGGGAAAGAGACGCGTGCAATCTCATTCATGCTTCCCGAGGCGGACAAAGGGAAACCGACTGGCCGAAAGTGCGACCCGTTTTGTATTGACCGCGCTCTGAATGATTGCTGTTTTTCAGAGCCGAGACAGCCGAGCTCTATATCAGCTGTTTCGCGGAAGAGCTGGGTTCTCTCGTTTTCGTTGTTTGACCTCCGCTTCTTCCACGACTAGACGAATTGGCGCGAAAATTGAGACGTCAGGAAAATGCGCCGCGTAGGCGGGAATTTAAATTTCAGACGGGTTTCGAGAAGGCGGTTGTCCGGATGTCACAGAATCGCCGCTTCGTGAAGATAGTGTGATTGACTGGCAGCTTTTAAAAAAACAGACATTGCTGGAATTGACCAAGGTATGATATTGGACTGTTAGCGTAGACGTCGCGTACGTCGTACACTTTCTGAAGGAAAAGGAAAAAAAAAGCGTCTTTAACATAAATTTGAGTACAATAAAACGATAAAAAAGCGAACTAGGCCATAGCCCACATTATTTAAACGGCGCTTGACACCACAAAAGAAAACCACATTCGCTGAAAAATTCAAATCAAAAGCACTCTGAAAAAAAAAAAAAGAGAACAAAAATTGTGGTTTGACACCCTAAAAGGACGAGCGGAAATGTCTACCTTCTAAGGAGGCATGTTTGCACTTACTGTAGAGAGAAAATAGTAGCCCCTCCGAAAAATTACGAAATTCTCATTTATCTTATGTAGATGGCGGATACTTTATCTCCTAGAGAGGAGAACATTGCTTCATCATTTTTTGCCCGACGGGCTGAAGCACAACCCCCCCCCCCCCCCCCCTAAAAAAACAAGAAAAAAAATAATTTTTTTTTTGTTACTAGAAAAACGTTTCGACAAGTGCGTCATCTTGCGCGGTTCCTAGGTGATGAACGAATAAGCTTGGCGATTAAAAAAACAGACACAAATGCAAACAGAAAATATTAATAAGCCTATATTAAACAAAGTACAGTCTTGTCAGCTGAAATTTTTACGAGAACAGGGACATGGAGGCACATCTGAACGCTTGGCAATATACAACTCTGGAAAGTATGCATCCGCACCATAGTAGAGCGCCCCCCCCCCCCCCCCCCCTCACCAATAGTTTTAGTGAACTGCAACGACTCTGAACGTGTAATTTATATTTTAGCGCATTCTAGCTTTTCGTGGTATATTTTAGAATTTTAGAAAACTACTAAAGCAGCCCAAAAGTTCATTACATTTTTATTATCGCTCCCTTGGCTCTATGCCTTGAACTCGCAATCAGTGAACCGTAGAAAGCGGGAGCCTGGATGCTTCCAGGCTTCAGTTTTGTTGGCGCACAAATACATATGCGCAAATTAAAGGCGCAAGGTCGCGCGCCCTCTCTGGGCTTGATTGGACTAGCCGGTGATAACATACATAAAAAAAAAAAAAAGCTGACGAACGTCATTATGTTTTGCGTTTAGCACTGTTTGATTAGTCCTATCAGGTCGTAGTGTCGGCTGCGCTCAAGCTTTTGTGAGGGGTAATATAGGCGTAGGAGGAAAATTGTCACATCTTGCGAAAGTATTTTCTTAAATTTCAAATTAGCGCATTGAAGTTTCAAAAAAAAAAAAAAATGTATGTAAACGATATAACAGACGTTATATTTGTCATGGCGCATTACGAAAAAATTATATATTTTTTGGTACTGAATATGTGAAATATTATGGGTAATATAGCTAATAGCCTAATATACGAATTGGGTGCCACTAAAAGAAAGACTTACCGGGTTTTGTTTTACCGCAAAAATAACTTCGCATCGCTAAACGCTCTCCGGCCAAGTGTAGCGGTAGCGGTCCGAATTAAATGCCAAAGTTTTAGAACTAAGCATTATCTTATAGAAAAGTTATGTGACCCTCTAAAAAATTCAATAAAAAAATGACAGCCGACGGAGCCCTGGAATACAAGAAGATCAATGGCGACAGTTACCAAGAATGGGCCCAATTTTCACATCGATATTCTCAGAAAATCACTTATAACTTTACAAAAAAAACAAAAAAAAACAAACAGTTTATTTTAAAATAGTGGCATCTGGTTTGGACCAGCGCAGCATTCCTTCTGGGACACACTGACACACTACATGTTATCCTATCAACCTATACGCTGCTTACAAGTTTTACATTCTTTATATGAACCTATACACGCTGTTATGTGCTCCTACAACGCGTGGGCACTGAGCGTGCGCAAGAACCATATCCGCGTCAAGTGATACGCCTGCGTATGCACAGCGTCGACAGCAGCGCCACCGCAGGTTTGTGACGTGAGAGCCACGCATTGGTGTATGATGTTCTTTTCTCTTCAACTTGGCTGAGCTACCGGCTACAAGTGCGTTTTAAATTAAAAATATACACTTTAAAATGGTTAACCTTTCACAACTGAAGTATTCAGTAGTACATTTTCTTTTGCATCAAGTCCGAAGAGCGAACAAACTGTGCCGCAAAATATACCTGGGATTTACGTCATTTTTCTACTGATATGGATAACTGCGGAAAGTATAGCCCAAGCCACCCCGAAACGTCTGCGTGATACAGGTCTGGTGAACCGTCTGCAACAGCATACACCCAAAAAAAAAAAGTATTCAAGAGTACATATTTTTTTCTCTATGTTCACTTTAAGTCAGGTACAAACGATCGACTAACCTCCGGAGAGCAATCAAGCTGCGCCGCAAAATTTGCCTGGGTCCATCTTGGCCGGGTTTGCGCTTGAGACGACGACTTTGTCCAGGGCCTTTTTGTCCGGAACCATTTTGTCCGTGACCATTGTGTCCGTATCCCGTAGGCAAAACACAAGTTTAAATTAAAAACCCATTCATATTGTAACATCTTTATTCACTCATATGTGAATGCGTAGGCCGATCCGTCACAGTCTGCTTCTTTTTTATAGTTTTACTCACCTAACAAAAAAATTCACACAAACATAGCGGTGAGAATGCGACTAAACAGAGTTAATGGCGTGTAAGTTTAATCAAATCGCGAGAAGATTTCACGCTACAAGATTTGTCCAGAAATAAGAATTTTTAGTCTGTGGTAATTAAGAAAATTGAAAACCATGATGTATTTCAATTACCGAGTGGTGCAGTAACTAGTGGAAGTCATACGATATATGGAATCAAACATCTTAATGAAAAAGCGGTTAAAGTACAGGCGAGCTGGTGGATATTTACCATGTTGGAACTTAACCCGAGACTGGGGTTAAGTTCCAACATGGCAAATATTTTCTCTTGTTAACTATACTCCATTTTACTTGAAGCAATGCCGCAGCGGAAGAGCTTCCGCTCTTCCGCTGCGGCATTGCTTCAACCCAGCAAATTGAGTTCTGTGAACGTAGCACGTGATGCGCTCTCCGCATGTCACTGTGCACCTGTGTCAGGTCATCTTATGCTCACGCAGCCTTGTGTTCGCTAGAATTACTTGTAGCATCCGCTGAGGTCAGATGTAAGCGGGAGCATGGTAGAAAACACGTTTACACAATCATATTGTATTTAATAAGCAAGATTTATTTGATATAACACAAATTTATTTTTGATCAGATTTACATAATTTAATTTTCTTTATCTACTAGATATTGTACCTCATTGATGTTATTTTTAAACATGGGAGATTGATTTCTTAATGCTCCAAATCATTAGAAACAGTGTTAAAACATTCAGTGTAAATGTTAACATGCCGTAAAGTAGAATTAAATTAGAAAATGTATATTTTTCATTGAAATGACGCCATACGAATTCTTGAAACAGAAACAGCTTGATTGTGTTACTTAGTAAAAACACTTAATTTGCCGTAATTAATGAACAAATCTAAACATTAGCCAAACAGATTCAACCCTTTTTGCCTATGTTCTCGTGAAAGCTTCGAACCGAAATATTTTATGTCGTTTTTCGGCAGAATGCCCAACTGTCTGCTCAGACGAAATGCGAGCAGACTCCTGGCCACAACAGAACTGCGAAGCAGAGAAAGTCTTCAACAATTTAGAAATGAACTGCAATAAAATGCTTAGGTGGGCCAGTTGGTACATCATGAGATATAAGCGCCAAAAGAAGAGGAACAAAGAGTAGAATAACAATGACACAGAGGGCTGTGTCGTTGATATTCTACTCTTTGTCCCTGTTCTTTTGGCGCTTGTTTCCCAACAATTTAGAATTATGACCTTTGAACTCGGACACAGTCTGCGAGCCGCCTGTCGGCAATGGTTTGTTCTTTTTGTTTTAAAGTTCGCAAGGCATTACTATACACGAACTCATCTCTGTTACGTCACGGCGCGGTGGTGGCGCGTCGGACGCACTTCCGGTCCGGGGCTGTGGGCGGAAATGCCCATGTGAGACGTGTATTCCTGCGTTGTTTTGAAAGGAACCAGACAAAAACCTGCCTTCTTGTCAAAATGCTGTGACTGGGGCTGTACCAAAAGGGTCGAGAAAGGTTTGAAGGCCAGTTTTCATGCGCTCGGTTCGTCCGAGAACGTGGATATGTGCCGTGAAAAGGGAAAACCAGACGCCGTCGGACCACGATTGCTTGGGCGGGAACCATTTTGGGTTGAATTCACGGATACTTCTGGCCATCAGATTTATTTGTTTTGTTCTAAAATGAACGCCGGAAAACCGTAAAGTTGTACGTACCACCTGCGGACTACGTTCAGTGCGTCTTCAAGTTCAAACGGTCGCCTTATCGTTCGAACTGTCGTCTGCTCTTTCAAACGTTTCTGCTTGTCGTCTGCTCTTTTAGAGGACACCGGCCCGTAGGCCAAACGTGGGCCCGGTATACTTGCGATAAGAAGTAAGTGCAGGCCTCAAAAGACTTAAGTTTGAAGGTTGGTAAGCAGGCTCGACGTAAACAGTAGATACAAGGAGATGTTGATCATTCTTACCAGTGGCCATCACCGACTTGTTATGCCTAATTCACTTGGTTGGATTCTGCTTGCGATTTTCAGTATGGACGTCGACCTTCTCAGCTACGGTTCACACTTTTGCAGTCCGAGCGACGTCGCTACTGAAAATTGCGAGCGAAATCTCATCATGTAAATCAGGTTTGAGCTTACATTCTGCGGCGTCCACGCGGAATGAATCGCCGCATGTCATATTGCTCACGCGAAGTTTTGCGGTGTAACGAGCCTCGTTAATTTCGCTGACGCCGCTCACGTAGTCAGACATCGTTAGGAGGACGTAGAATCAATAATTCCAACGCGGAAAAGAGCGCGGGGACTTACACCGACGCCGACAACATCACATTTCAATGGTTTGTTTATGGGCGACGGCGAGCTTCTTGCCCACACCCCCATCGCGCATGCGCGGTGCCGGTGGCGTCCGATAGGGGCGCTCCGGGCACTCCGGTTTGTTTGTAAACATGAGTTGGTGTATAGTGTCATGGAGCAGGTGGGACAATTATAATAATTGAATACATTATTATTCAGCTTCAGATGCCCTAAAACGGCTATAGTTGCGTGTGTTAAGTGCATCAACTCGTAAAAAATGCGAAAAAAGCAAAACAAAGAGACATAACAGTAACGACATTCAGTAAAATTAGTCAGAGTAAAAACAGTCCAAGTAGAAGTTATCAGAAACGTAAAACTACTAACACAATAATTATACTAAAGAAAGGAAACACACACACATCACGCACACACATACATACACACACACACACATATATATATATATATGTATATATATATTGCCGCGCGCAAGGCTGAGAAAGCAACGCTCGGTCACGGTCCTCCAGAAAGTTCCCGTTTATTCATGTACCGCACGTAACTTCTATCATTTATCCCTGCTTTTGTTTTCTAGAAAGTGCGTGTTCATTCTCGCCCCGATCACGCGACGCTCGAACCGCTTTCGCCGAATCTTCGAGATAGCGGCGCACTCTAGATAAGAGGCCGCCCGCGACCTTGTCGAGTCAGTCTCGCCCTAGCGCTCGATTGTGCTGACACGCCGACTTCGACGCCCGCGACGCTCTGCTTTCTTCTGTTTCCTTCTTTATTTTTGGCACAAGTTCGCCACATTAAACGTTTATTTATTTCTGTTTATTTCTTGTTTATTGGTCACGACTCACCATTCGTGACAATATATATATATATATATATATATATATATACCGGGTGTTTCTGCGAAGACTCAAAAATCCTAAAACTTAAAGCGTAAAAAAAAAGAAAAAACTTTCTTTGGGAACAAACTACCAGCCACGGCGGACGTCAGGAATTGCCAAAAACATAGTAATTAGCCAACTAATTAATTAGAATTTGTTAATTAACTTTTTAATTAGTGGAAATAGTCATATGGTTCTAATTAGAAAGTTGCTGAGCGCTATCGAAAACCACTAAATCAGTCATTTTCAGAAAGACTTTAAGCGCGTGAGAAGCGTAGTATTGTACTAAAGTTACCACTCGTGGAGCAGGTACAGTGCTAATCACACTTGTCTATAACGCGCGAGCGTGCGGCTTTCTCCGGGGAGCGCCAGACTGGTGCCATTTGCGGTAACTAAGCTAGTCACGTGGCGCAACATGGAACGGCCCGCTCGAGGGGTGTCCTGCCCACTCTATCAGCTGGCGGCGAACGCAGAAGGCTGCTCGCACGCTTTTTACAAACATCATTGCTCGAACAATAAACAGAGTAAAGCATGAAGGCGTATCAACGATGTCGTCATCAAAAAAACAAAAAAAATATCATAAAGCACTTTATTTTTATCGCTTATCAAGCTGATAGAGTGGGCAGGACACCCCTCGAGCGGGCCGTTCTATGTTGCGCCACGTGACTCGCTTAGTTTCCGCGAATGCCACCAGTCATGCGCTCCCCAGAGAAAGTCTCTCGCTCGCGCATTATAGACAAGTGTGATTAGGACTGTACAAGGCTGGGGCGAGATAAGAGACGGAAAAATCGCGCGGGCGCCTTATCGCAACCGCTAGGTTTGTACCTGCTCAAAGAGCGGTAACTTTAGTGCACTACTACGCTTCTCACGCGCTCAGAGTCTTTCTGAAAATGACTGATTTAGTGATTTTCGATAACGCTCAGCAACTTTCTAATTAGAACCATATGTCTATTTCCACTAATTAAAAAGTTAATTAACAAATTCTAATTAATTAGTTGGCTAATTACTATGTTTTTGGCAATTCCTGACGTCCGCCGTGGCTGGTAGTTTGTTCCCGAAGACAGTTTTTTCTTTTTTTGACGCTTTAATTTTTAGGATTTTTGAAAGTCTTCGCAGAAACACCCGGTATATATATATATCTGGTATAGACAAATATTTCGACAGGCTATGAGGTAACCAAAACTTCGTACAATGGGGCAGCAGTATGTGAAAATGGGTTTATTGGTGTCAACGTAGGGTAGTACAATATGGTTGTATGATGTCCGTAATCGATGAAGTGGTTAAGTACTGCGTGGTGAACGAATATGAAAGCAGGTAAACTGTTATGTATCGCGGCTAGAAACATGAAAGGTGAATTTACTAACTTGCCATAAAGAATCAATGGCAGAATTTATAATCTTGTGAAAAAAATACAAAATCACGAACAGTCTTGCGAGATAAAATTCTCAACAAAAATTTAGTTAATATAAGTATTCGTGCTCATAATATGCACGTAGTCCAATCCATCTATCGTAAACAATTCTAATGAGTCTTTTTTGCACGTGTTCAATGTTCAAGACCCGATTTACAGATGCAGGGTTCTAAGTCACAGAGGCAAATTCAAGCTTTAGAACAACTAAATAATTAAAAATAGGTATCAAACAAAGGGCATTGTAAAGTAATTAGTGAATTGCGATATAATTCCTAGAACGTTCGTCGCAGAATCGACTACAAAATATACACGCTTTTTGCAAGTTGAGCCGCAGTCAATGTACACAACAGAGTCCTTTACAAGTGGTACTCGCTCCATTGTTTCCCTTCAATATATAAGTATGATTAATGATCGCACGACGTCGACACAAAAAATCACTTTTGCTTTTAAAGGATTGAGAAATAACGGATTTTGTTTACGCCATTGTGAAATATTAGACACCTCATGTATAATATCGCAATCTAAAGGCCAATGCACACTTCTGAACAACTTTATGTCATCGAAAAATAAAAGCAGCTCCACATTTTTTACACAAAGCGCTATATCGTTTATGAAAATCAAAAACCGGAAAGGACCCATGATGAATCTCCGGGGTACGCCCTATGTTGAAATAAACACTTGAGAATAGCTGTTAGCGACCCGAACACTATTTGACCGAAACGACAGATAACTCTTAACCCAATTACAAAGTTTTGAACAAAAAGGTAAATAGATAATTTGCGCAAGAGAAAGACGTTACTCGCTTTTTCAGAGGCTTTGAACATATCAAAATAAATGGCTTCGTATACTTGCTTGCTATTTGCTACTACTTTACTAAGCAAGTATTTGCTAAATACTTGCTTTTTAGTTAGAGCAAAAGCCACACAATAATCTAAGTGCACAAATTGGTGTCTACATACCAGTCATTTGAAAAACCATGTTGCGAGGAGGATAATTTTTTAGAGAAAAAAAAAGCATCCTGCTAAGCACAACAATCTCGAAAACCATAGAAAAACCACATAGCAGGGAAACGGGACGGTAGTTCTTATGATAATACAATTAATGCAAAGGTGCAAGAGAGCTGGACAAGAATGACGATAATAATGCCCGGAGAAAGACAAGGGGGACAAAGGACAAACAATATAGATCTCCAAACACAGCAAGGAGGGTTACCACTTTTTTAAAATTACAACAATAACGTACTTCTTCCAGTGTGACGGGAAAGTATCCTATATGAGTGACAGGTTGAAAATGTTCTTCAAAATTGGAATGTACAGCTCAGTGCAAGCTTTGATAACAAAGCTTGGTACACCATCGACGCGAGATAAAAACTTATGGTTTAACTTTCTTATCGCCTTTGCAATATCAATACCCCGAAATATCTGGAACTTCATGAGGTGTCAAAATATAACCCTAAGCGTTATCTGAAAAGTCACGCAAACGGCTAGCGTCACATGTGTATTGCTTTGTGTACTTCCAGAAAGTCTTCGGACGGCAAACAAGCTATTTTACGCTCTCAGTAGATAAGCGTTTATCGCGCTTTAACAGTTTTTCTCTGATGCACGCTATATACGAAATTTGGTATTCATTAGAGAAGAACTACATTTCTTACGAAGGCGGTGAAAATGTTCTTTATTGGATAAATATTGTGTTCAATCCCTTGAAAACATTTAAGGATGTTTGGATGGCGTAGTTCTACGTTTCGGCACAAGAGTGCAGATGGCATCTTTTACCATTGTCGTTAGGGTCTCGGTTGCACGATCTACATCAGACATAGCGAGAACATTTAATTAACCGAACGTTTTCATTGTTTTATACAAACTCGGGTAGTTTCCGTTCGAAAGACTGTAAGCGTATGGCCTCGACGATACCCGAGATTTCAAGGGACCATAAAACTGGACGATTAAAAATGGATGGTACACATCGACTTGTACCAAAGGATTGGAAGCCAAGACTTAAGTTAAAATTGGCCAATTTGAAAGAAATATAAAATGTTTTTTTTTTTGTGCAATATTTGTTATTCTGTTGAATTGTTCAAGACAACTGAAATTAATAAAGCACAGCAAGGAAGCGATTTTTTCTGGAGGATGTTGTGTTTTCATTGCTTAAAGTTTGTAGTGACCACTTTACACCCGGAAGATTAAAATAACCGTATACCTGAACACGAAAACCTGTCAGAATTGAACTGCTAGTTTTAAGGATTTAGAATACTAAACAAATATGCTTTCATAAAATAGAGGCGGAAAATAGTTCGTTGTTATTAGTTAGTTAAAGCTATCACTAGCCTCAATTTCTACCCATACACATTCCGAGCAATATTCAAGATCAAACCGTCAATGCGAAGCAAGGTAAACGTTTCAGGGCACCACCTTTCAGCTTTTGCCCAGTACAACAGTATATCTGTATCTCGTCCATATAGCACACGGGTGGCCAAGCTGCGGCTCGCAAGCCAGCCCCCCCCCCCCCCCCCCCCACACACACACACACACATCCGCCTCCCTCCAGGACACACGAGCACTTCCCCAAGAAGAGAAATGGAACGCGTTTTAAATCGAAACAGGTAGCGGTTTGATAGTTTTGTGCTACTGCTACCTTACATACTGTTCGACTGCTTTTGACTCGGATAAATTGAAAGTAGTTCGAGTTTCGTTTATTACTTTGGACAAAAGTCCCCCCCCCCTTCCACTTTTCTGCCTTCCCTCTTCCATGCGGCTCTTGGAAGTTCCGTGGTTTTGTCTGCGGCTCTTAGGCCGGGTCAGCCTGGCCACTCCTGATATTGCACGTAACTGGGGTTGAAGTAATTTGTGACTCGAATACCATCACTGGGCCAGGTTTCGGAGATACATATTAAATGTTGATTTAAATTTGGTGAATTGCACGTAAACGCAGTGGCCTTAGATCACAGGTCTCTGACATTTTTGTAAATAACGCTAACTGTGTCGCCATTGTCGGTTTATGCCGCGTTAATAGTATAAAATTAAGAGCTGTGGAGTGGTCCGAAGCGCTGATGAAATAAGATACCTGCCGGCTACACTCCACAGTTGTTGATTGCCTTAAATACCACCTCGTCACCTGAGAGGTGGAACGAGGAGTACGTGTCAAATCTTGTTAACAATTTCGAAACGACACCCTGCTTTCCCTCTAAGCTATGTTCAATTAGCGCCTGAACATCATCAACACTCGTATCCTGATCAAGCTTCATTACAAAGAGTGCCAAACGGCGATTCACCCGAAAGATAGCGGTTACCTTACTTGGTTCAGCAGTTCCTGTTAACGGCTTGGTTCGTCGTCGGGGCTTCATAATGGTGAAACCATCGTATAGGGTGTTCCCTCCTGCAGCTTCCGCTCCATTTGAAGAACTTGATTTTACACTCGGGAAACCCTGATTCACTCGTGAAACTGCGTAGAGAAGCGTAGAAGTCGGTCGAGAAGTAAACACGGACGTTGATGCAGCAGTTGGTAGTGCGGTGACGGACGCGTACAAGGTTGATGACGATGATGGTAGTGGTATTTGTTTAGAGATACTTTTACGGAGATGTACGGCAAAACGGCGCTACTAGCTGAAGTAAGACCAAGCTGGCGTATAGGACTCGGTCTGTCTTTGTCAACGTTTATGTTTCTATTCCTGGTGTTTTAGATTGGTGTGTATGTACATGAACTCATATGTTTCCCTTTCTTTCGTGTTCTGTATTGCTTGCAATGATACACAAGTGACGGAGGAACAAAGCGGAAAGTAGAAAGACAGCTGAACTATCAGATTGAGCTCAGAAGTTCGACTCAAATCTTTTTTTCACAATGATTGTTTGGTTTTATTACAAAGTCATGTGCATTTAGAAAGACTCAAATGCTAGGCAAACGGTAAACAATTCAAGATTCAAGATTTTTGTTTTTGTAAAGGATTGATTTTTATTATTACAGTTAAACTGGTGTAATCTAAATCACGTTTTAAATTATGATTTATGAGATCTTGAATTTTATTCCTCACCTTGAAAAAAAGCGCGAAAAAAATAATTAAGGTATATAACTAAGTATATCTCTACTTAAAGATTAGTTTTAAAAAGGAGATCGTTACAGCTCTGCAGCTTAAAGGTACTTGAGAATATAAATATATTTTAAGAAACTAAGTTTTCAAGAGGTACGACGAACTCATGACCTGAAGAGAAGAAAACAATGATAAGGGATCTGTTGTTCATAAAATTTGTAAAAGTGCTCGTTCCGATGTTCTTCATATAATAAGAATGAAATTAAAACATGTAAAATTATCATCGGTTCACCACCCTTAGAACAGAGAGAAGCATCTGTTTTGTTAAGAAGATGGCTGTGAGTTAAGCGTGTATGGCCAATCCTAGTTTGGCAGATGGCAACATCTTTGTACCTGGGTAGGTCTGGAGGTGTTAGTTTTTTCATAATGGGACACATTAGGTGTAGCTTGTTCTCAATGAAGGTGTATAATGGATATTGCAACATTTTTCATTGCAGTTTTTAATGCCGACTTGAGTTCTGTGTGACGGATCAATACATCTGGTGCTATTATTGACGCAATTCGTGCTGCATGATAAACCAGATCATTACCATGAATACCGGAGTGACCAGGTACCCAGCAGAACTTCAGTGTGGCATTATACGTATAAAGAAGTACCATAATATCCACAACTATAGGGATATTTTGGGGCTTGTTTGTTGCAAGTGCTTTTAAATCACTGTGAGAGTTCGTATAAATGACCGTGGGCAGGCGTGTAGTTTTTTCCAAGTGGTGTAAGCACATTAAAAGGGCATAACGTTCAGCACTAAGAAGAGAAAGTGTATTCGGAAGTTGTACTCTGCATATAGTAGAAGAGCAGAAGAATGCGGTAGCCATATTTGTGTCATACTTTGATCCATTAGTATATGCTAGCTAATATTCTGCTTATTTTCACTGGAAGTGATCGGACATGCCTACACAGAAGGCATCGTATATCTTTCTGGATATTTCGGCATCGCAAAATTGCAGGCAACAGGCCTTCATTTGCATGGAGGGATCTTGTTTGCCGATATAGGAGATGTTTTGCTAAACGAATTGGACATTATATGGCAGAAAGAACCGAATTCGCAATCCAAACGATGACTTGAAAGATTTCCGAGTATTAAATACCCTCTCATCTGCTGGGTCAAAAACAGCTTGGTAAGCCACGTGGCCTGGTAAGCATTATAGCTTAGAGACAGATATTGACATCGCAGCACGAGAGGAAGTTCGTGGCCATCCACCGACAGGCTATGTGCTGGAAGGGCTTCAAATGCACCAGTGCATACTCACAAGGCGTCATGATAAACACAGTCCAGCAGTCGAAGTGTTGACGACGCTAAGAGACATACACTATTGACCCATAATCGAATTTCGAGCGGATTAGTGCTGGGTATATCCTTAGAAGTGGTTCACGTTTTGCGCCCCATGATATCTTTGACAGCGTTTAAAGGATGTTATACCGCCGAATACAGTTCCCTCTAAGCTCCCGAAGATGTAGTGAGAAGGTAGCCTTATGATCCAAAACGACTCCTAGGAATTTCAGTTCTGGTTTTGTTGAAGCTTTGTACTTTTGGGGTAGACCTCTGGGTCTGGGGGCACCCCTCCCTTTCTAGTAAAAGGAGCAACGACAGTCTTTTTTCCAGAAATCTTGAAAACATCTTTTAGTGTCCACTAAGTAAGCCTATTCAAGGTAAGTTGGATCTTTCTGATTCCTGTCGGTAAGCGTTACGACCTAAATCATATTTGGAAGTAGTCAACATAAAGACATCGAGAAATGACTGCGGGAAGGAACTTGGAGATAGAAATAATTCTTATGCAGTATTGAAATGCACTAAGGACACTTCCTTTTAGCACCCCGATTTCCTTGGGATATACTTGGGAGAGTATTCCGAATGTTCATACGAAAAACTCTTTTTTTCAAAATCTAAACAAAAAAGAACATCCTACCGTTTATTTCAAGCTCTACAATATCTCTTGAAATGACATGTCTCAAGGTTGTGTCATATTTTCTTTCCACATAAAAGAATACTGAGATGGAATGTTGGCATCGAGAAAAAGCTAATCTTATTTCCCTCTGCAGTCCAACCAGATGATTGTGCGTAAAGCTGAAGCGCCGCAAAGCACTTTGGCTGTCATCCATCAAATGTCGTGACTCAAGAACTCACACTAGTCGCTCAATTATTATTTCAAAAAGTTTGCACAAGCTGCTGTTCAGAGCTTTTGGACAATAGATGGACAAGACTCTATCGTCCGTCTCTGGTTTTGGGACTGCAATGAGAAGAGCTACATGCCAGCAGCTCGGGAGAACTTCTCAGTTCAAATCCAATTGTTAAGAAAAACCGAAGCAGTAAGATGTCCTTCTGAGAGATGGCAAACCTTCTCATGGTGTATCTTGTCAGGTCGTGGTGCCGTGTTTTTCACTTTGTTCACTGCACATTGAGGCTCATAGAGTGAAGGTATTTCTTTATAGTGCTCACCATCTTTCCGTCTTTTTAGATAGTTCTTTTCCTAACTTTTCTAGATGGGCCTTAAGAGAGGGTGCTTTAGAACTGCTGGCTAAAGCAGAGAGCAAAGTGCAGAGCAAGAGCGTCAGCTTGGTTTCGACGTCAGCAATGTATCTGCCACTGACTATGATAATCCTGATGGCATTAATTGGAAACTGGCCTTTAACTTTCCTAACTTTCTCCCATACATTTTTGGGGTTGGCCTTTGAAATTATAGAGCCAGGCCCTAGAGAAAAATCTTATCTTCGTAATAAATTTCATGGCCCAATAAGCGGATATGATCAAATCAGATCATATAAGAACATATAAGAGCCTTATAAAAATATAAGAAGCGTATGATAACATATAAGAACCTTATAAAGCATACAAGAAGTTGTTAATACTTCTTATATAATAGTATAGTGTTCTTATACCTACTTATACGGTTCTTATATGTTCTTATATGATATTATTTTATCCTATTTGATCATAGGTGCTTGAGAAATTAGGAACAGCGCGCAAAAAGGCAAGAAGAACGAGAGTAGAACACAGGACCAGCGCTGACTATCAACGGAAGTGTTATAAAAAAAATAAACGGCTCAAACAAGAGAAACACTAAAAAAAAAGCAAAAGAAATTTGCCAATAAGATAACCGCTTTGCTTTCGCCGGCCATGCTTGTTTGTAGTTACTCGACATTAAAAAGCAGTCTGACGTCATATGGATAGACCCTATAGCTTTGATGGCAGTTTGAAGAGTGGGAACAAAACAGTAAATTTTGACGCCACCGGCAGGCAGGGGAGCTGAGGTTTTCCACTTGCCAGGATCTACAGGTCCATGGCTGAATCATACAGGCTGCGTCATGAAACGCTGGTTAAATCGCTGCTAAAAAAACTAAACGTTGCACATAAAAAGCTAATTTAGTTTAATATAAAAATTTATAAAGTTTGATATTCAAATAATTATAGTGTCAAAAATTTTGAACAATTAACTTTCTGTAATTACTAAATTTGAAAGTATGGTAATTTCAGGGTAAAGACCTTGCTAAACTGCGTCAAATATTGTAAAACAAATAGTTTGACATTTTATTTTCAAAAATATTGTTTAATACAATGCGTTTCTTAAATTCAGTTACCCTAATGAAAGCTTATAAACTCATTCACACAAAAAGAACGTTTCGGCCGACGTCGACGGCCGCGTGAGCAAAGGAGGGTGGGCGCACAAGGGCAAACTTAGTGTATTCTAGATATTTCATTCATCATCAATTTTAGTATAAATGTTCCTTGTGTGGCCGCCCTCGTTTGCTCAACGCGATTGTCGACGCCCGGCCGAGACGCGCGACTATATACCTCGGATGGCAAGCTGATGGGTGCACCATAGAGTAATATAGTAAACGTAAAGAGAGGACACTGAAGCCGATTCGCGGCCCAGATAGTGCGTTTCATACCCTCCGCTACGTGGCGCTTTTCTGTAATTTGGTTAATATTAATTAGAGCTCTGTCTCCGAAAAGTATTTATTTTTTAAATTGTTATGCTTTACAGTTATTTAAAGTACTTAAAATGACTAAATAGTGTTAATCAAATACGTCACAAAAACCACGTGATGAATGGCGCCTGCCATGGCCTGCCTGCCTGCCTCGCCTGCCTGCACGCCGTC
This sequence comes from Ixodes scapularis, assembly GCF_016920785.2. Taxonomy (NCBI): domain Eukaryota; kingdom Metazoa; phylum Arthropoda; class Arachnida; order Ixodida; family Ixodidae; genus Ixodes; species Ixodes scapularis. Next base: position 77,195,745 of record NW_024609835.1, read on the forward strand.
GCCTCTGCTCGTCCCTGCGTCGTTCGTCTGTGCCTTGCGTGCCGTCCATCTGTGCTTTCTGCTGCATCATGTTCGGTCGACTTTGCATCAATCAAGGTGACGCATGACCGCCCGCGTGCTCGCATGCTCGGCGTGAATTCGTGGAGCCGATCGGTTCGAGCTTCTCGCGCTGTTGTTTCTGCCGGGCTGTCTGGCTGCACTTGAACGTGTGTGCATGTTGATTTTCGATAAGATTGTTTTAAAAAAAGAATATAACTTACGACCCTGCACACGACATTGTCCATGGGCTCACAGATGACGGTGTTGAACGACCCCCTAACATTGCAGAAAGAGCCTTGGTCGTTGTGCTGTCTGAAATTTCCAGGAGGTGCGTTTAGCCCCTTGCATACACTGTTGCGCGTACTTCAACAACGTCTTCTGTTTAACGCAGTCTCCTCATTTCTCTCATTCGGGAGCTTAAAGGGGCGGTGCAACGATATTCAATTGGAATGTTTTTCACTTTACACGAGCTTACTGGCACTAGTGAAACTCAAGGATACTCGCACGTAACGCCACTGACCAAGAAACTCCTTTGTTGCGCTGTAATTTCGAGGACAAAACCGAGTGTTTTCATTCAATCTCTCCTTCGAAAAACCTGATGACGTAGCTGGGCGGTAGCAGTACCGCCCTGTGACGATATTTGTATACGGTTCATAGATTGGACCCGAGCATGGCGTGGACACTCGATTTGGGCTCGTGATAATCAACAGCTCGAGAAACATTCGGGGAGTGTCCTGTGTCCAATCGCTGCAATGACGACAACAGCCGAACCATAACATTGTCTGGAACTCAGCGCGTGTCCTGTGTCATGCCAACTCCAACGCATGGCTATGATCAACATTGGCGGCATATAATCGGCTCCAGATCACGGGGCCACTTGTTCTGGCTGCGAGTTGAGGGGGTGAACTCTGCTCGTTTTTCTTTATCTTTTTTCTGCGACTTCGATTGCGTGTGGTGAAAACGAACGGGTATTTCACAGATCATTAACGTCAGGGATTCGTCCTAGGCGGTATTCGAGTAAAATACAAATATCAGTGTATCGCCCCTTAAAGACTGTTGGCTTCACAGTAAAGGCTGTGGCCTGTGGTTAGGGAGCTTCAAACGTAAGCTTGGTGTGTGTGATGATAAGCCATTTTTTTTTTAAATTGACAACGAACACGTTTACTTTGTCTTTGATGTTCCGCGCCTTCCCAAGACACCCAAGAGCAATCTCCAAGCCAACAAACTTTGCATTGGAAATGAGGTCATTGAGTGGTCTTCTATTGTGAACTTTATTGTTCTATCCATGAGATGAGCTTGCAATTGGCTCCAAAACTTACTGAGAGACACATTTTTTCAAGAACCTTTTTGTAACATGGAAAAAAATTGTGCCCCACAGGTACTGAGTGCCTCACTCTTTCTTGTAATCATATCCGTTGTTTATGCCAAGGATCTTCCTGAAACAGTCATGGCTACAGCCTATTTCTGTGATAGGATGTGCATACTTTTTGGTTGTCTAAATAGCTAAAAAATTCAAGACGACAGGGCAGAAGTTGCGTCATGCCATTTTGAAGGAAGAATCTGAAAATACTTGATTTTCTCCACTAGTAACTCGGATGGATTTCAGCATGGCAGTTCCAAAGTAGGAGGCAGCCATAAGCCATCTTTGGGTGGCAAGTTGCTATAAAAAGTGTCCTCATGCTCTGGGATGAGCTTTCAAGCAGTCATGACTTTAAGTTCTTACTTGCACGACGCCTGCAGCAAGACACACTTGAGAACGTTTTTGGAGCTATATACGACAAATGCTGGGCTGCTACAGAAACCCAAATGTGCATCAGTTCACCTCAGGACTAAAACACCTCCGGATAAAGAAACTGTTCAAACTGTCGGACAATGAAAACGTAGAGGATGACAAGGCTGACCTCCTAAAGGAGTTGCAAATAGCTTCGCACCATAAAAGTTTAATTTCAGACATTGTGGAATCTCTTCCAATTGATAACTTCCCGCCACTAGAGGATACTTCTGAGCTGGCATCAGACATCAGGTCTAACATAATTGATGACTCGTCCACTTTTTAATTACGTTTGGGGCTATTTGATCAAGCTTTTGATTGAACAGACAACTTACAGCTGTGGCTGTTCACAGCTGCTAGGATGAGTCCAATAACTTGACCAGGCTTCACCAGTACTGTCTTGTTCCTAAAGCATACCACGCGCCTGGAAAATTCTTCGGGAACTTAGTAGTACCGTCACAAGCTGCCTTTCATTTCATTCAGCAACTAGAAAATCACTTTCTTCCCATAATAGAGAGTGTGACACATATTCGAGGAGTGTGTGCCGCCTTGTATAGCACACTTTGAGGTCTGGGTGGTTTTAGCCTTTGCCCAGAAGAGTACCACAAAGGGTTTTTAAAATTGTTTTGCAGAATACGCTTGTGTTGACATATTTGATTGCTTAACTGGAATTTGGACGAAGTTCGGTTGCACTCTTCAGTTGCTAGTGAGAACGAGACAGGTTTAACTGTTAATAGTGTATTAACAGAGGCGGTTGCCAAACCAAACACAAAAAGTGCTTATTAAGTGGGCAGTGCAGTTGCTCTCCAAATATTTGTTTCCCCTTTTTCCGGCGAATGTGTATCACGGCTCCCTAACAAAAATATTTCTCCACTTTCTACAAAATTTCTATTGAAACTAGTGTATAGAGGCTAAAAATATTTGAAAGAAAATGTATCCACTTTTGTATCCACTATCCATAGTTCTTCAGCCACTTTTTTTTTGAAGCCATATTTCTTTTCTGAACAATTTCGGGGAATGTTTAGAACGTTGAATCTTGTCAGATTTTGAATAGAGTTTTCATTGTTTGGGAATGGCTCGCCCGCAGTGAGTTTGAGGCTATGCAAATTGGTGTTTTTTTATATGTGCCGGAAATCGCGAATTTGTACTATCCGGTCTGTGCTTCGCACTGTTATTATACTCTTATGACTGGTAATGATAGCGATGTCTTATTTATTTTTGCACTTACTTCCCGTACCCGAGTCGGCGTGAAAGTGAATGTATCATACAGCATGTTGTCCGTGGAAAGGTTTTGTTAACTTGGTTCCGCTAAGAATCTGTTACGAAGTTTACGACATGCCGAAGTCCTTCATATTCATTTATTTTTGTGAGTATCGATCTCTTTCGTATAAAACATACAGAGCTTCTGAAGTAAATAATGTATACATGAATATGGTCCAATAAAATGTGTTCGAACCACTTACTGTTGTTGACCCCAAAATGCTCCACTAGCCAGGAGTCAATGCGGCGATTGTGTAACCTCAATGCTTTACAATAGAAAAAGAACAAGAAATATATATACTTCTGCTTTGTGAAGTAATTTGAAATATTGTATGACACATTTTGCACGGACTCTATCGTAAAAAATAAAGCAAAAGTGCGTCAGTATTAAAAAAAAAAAGAAAAACAGCGGCTTCGAAAGTCAAGGAGCTCCCGAGAGCGGAGCGAAGCGGGGAGGAAAGAGAGAGAGAGAAGGGTACCGGAAAACCAGAGCAGAAACGCCCAAACCGAAACCGAAACTAACTTGACCGGAAACGGAATCAGATTATACTTCATACCGCCTGCTAGGAGCGCGAGCTGTCACTGGTCTATCTGGGCCGCTGGGGCCTATGGCAGTGTCCGCTCTTTACCTTGTGTATATTACTCTATGGGTGCACCGTACAGACCATTCCATTTAGCGCTTTGTGGGCGGCACCATTTTGTTCGACAGCAGCGCCCTCTCCATACATCCGGAAAATTCAGCGGGCTCGGTGGGGTAAAACGAAAGAGGGCACGCGCCCGACCCCTCTAGCAGACGACAAAACGGGAGGTTGCCATTCTCCATCTTTGGGCTGTATCGGCGGGTTGTACGGAACATCGAACTCTCGCTCGTGGCTGCCGTTGTGAAGTGGTTCGCGTTCTTAGAATAGTTATGGCTACTCCGAAATCAGCCTGGAGCTCTCTGTTGTTCTACTTCGGTAAATGATCAACTGACTTATCTCTTTTCCGTTACTTAAATAGCAGTTGAGTCAGCCGGCAGTACTACCCTACACTACTGCGTGTATTGCGGCAGGAGATCACGTTTTTATTTATTATTTCAGACATCCACTCATGGTCGCTAAAGGCCTACACCAATACGAACTTTGTATAGTAAGAAAGGTACAACCACCGGATTCACTTTTCGCCGGAGAGACCGGCCAGTCTGACACAGTTTTCCCTATTTCTTTTCTTTATCTGCACGCAGATAACAGCGCAATTGGGCTCTGTTAGTCTTTTTTATCTAGCTTAGTAATACACGATAACTGGCATACCAAAATCTGCACATCTGCGCTTGAAATTCCCAAAATGACGTGATTTTAAACAGAGTTTGTACGCCAGCCGGATGCTAGGTACTGCCCACTCGGCGGAGCAGACGACATTAGGGCGAGAAGGGGAGGGCATTTTTTTCTCTTTTTACCCTCTCTGCTATGACCCTAATGGAACGGTCTATACGCCGTGCTATATCGGCGGACACTTCAGCAAGAGAAAAGTACGCCCCTATAAACTATTTACACCTTGTCGCTGTAAAATGCTGGTGGCCACCGTCGAGGCAAAGCCGGCTAGCTTTCTTTGCCTCACCTTACCATAGGAAAACCGTAAGGGCTGCGACTGTGACCCGATAACTTTCAAAATTGTCACCCACCACGAGTGCTTGTGCATAGCCGAGCCGGCGTCAAACGCGAAGAGTCCGCGCTTGTAGCCGTCCATGCTAAAGTGAAACGAAGTAAACCTGTTTTCCGCTTTCCACCGGCTACGCCAGCCGGTATCTGAATAATATGAAAAGAGGCGATATTAAACGTGCTTTTTAGAATACAAAAATATTGTGTATAAATACCTGTATCGTCCAGGACAGGGTCCCACTTGTCCTCTGTTGGCGAGAACACAAGTTACTAGTTAGGAACTCTTTCAGCAATGGACTCTAATTCGTTATTAGCCAGTGAGCTACATAATTACCCAGTCGGTTATGCTGAAGAGGACTGTGCCCGAAGTAACGGCACCAGCCAAGTTAGCTCAGTAGGGGTGGTCGTGCTTGTCGTGCCGCCAGATCAGCGGGCCGTGCGAACCCATCCATTCACATGTTTCCTCATGGTTACACCGCCCGCGTCAAATTCCTTTGGTATCTTTCGACGTGAGCATCCTGAAGAACTAACTCACTGTCCGCGGCTTCAGCGCATTCTCTAACATAGGCTTACATCACCATGATAAGAAAACAAATGTCACCCGCAGATGCTTCCGATTAGATTCGTACTTCGTATGTTCGAAATTCATCGTCCTTGCACGCTGGCTGCGCCCGCGGAGAACGCTGGGCGGCCTCTACTGCCGCCATCTAGCGGAGAGCAGAGTGTTTTTTCCCGCTATTCATAGCCGGCCCGTTTTTGCCGGCCCTGCACAAACGGGCCGCCAAAAATTAGATGGCCGCCTACGGAGCCACCTATATAGCCATTCGCACCATCAAAGAGGGGAAGGGCCAACTGCAGCCGTGACGTTGTACACGGCTATTATGACGGGGCCGGATCAGTTCGCGGCTAAGTCCCGAAAACTTTGAACGTCACGGCTATGGCCGTGACGTTTGACGGCCCCAGATTAAGAGTGTATGAAGTCCCACGTCAACTATGTTGCTCGATCTTGCTTGATCTGTTGGTTTCCCTGTGTTTAGGCTGAATACAGATGTTAGTTCTTGTAAAAGCGGCCCCGCTGCTCTGTAAATTGTGCAACCGTCGTGAATGCAACCATGGTTTGAATACCGAGAATATACCTACAGAGGTAAGAATTGTTGAGCCATTTGGCTGGAGGCAATAGGGCGTTCGGCTCGCATCAAGTTTGTTCAGGTTTGTTCCCGTCCTTTCGCTTCGGAAGTAAAGTAGGTCTCAAGTTTTGCAGCGCATCTGTCCTGCCAAAGCGAATATTTTTAGGTCGCGTTTTTATTGTGCGTCATGACGCTCATCCACTTTTTTCGCGGATGTCAGGCAAAAAAATAAGACAAAAAAATTTGAAATAACTCTATATTTATTTTGATGATTTTTTAGTCCCCACGGGCGCTTTTACCGCACATCGACAGACGCAGACAGACGCTTGCTTTGAACAGTGTCTCTCGGTCGATGAAACGCTGGAACGACGCTTTCGTTGCAGGGGTTTTTAGACGGGCGCGGAATTGCAGATGAACAAAAGCGAAAACGAACTTCGACGCGCAGCTTCCATGTCAATGTCTTACTGGCCATGTAGACGACGATAGACGATGGTGTATTAGCAGACGATGCCGGAGGCTACCGCAGGTCTGCTCGCACGTTTAGCAGGCGGTGTCAAACGCCGGCTTAGATGTACCAGATCTCGCGAAAGGAAGCCCCCTTGGGCCGTGTTCCACAATTTACTCGATCTTATTCTAGAGTAAGGGTTTTGTACTTAGGCGTTCCACAACCCAGCTGCGTCCAGCGTTTTTCAATCTGTGTTGTGACGTGACACGACCCACCGGAGTGACTTGGATTCGTTTGGGTAAGATTTGGAACACAGCCTAGAGTTGTTTGCAGGTTCAGCCGAGCGACCAAGCCAATCCAGTGGTAATGGGTGGGGACACTGATCTGGTAAGTGGGGCCTAGAGAGGCATCTATGATCTTAGAACATTTCTTTTTTTTAAATTTCAGTGAATACTTTATTTTATGCCTTTGTCGACATTTCTTACCAAAGTGTATACGGGTCGTGTTTTGCTTTCGCGCTGCCGAGAACCCTCGACACAACAAATATAATCATGAATACATTCACTAACGGCAAAAAAAAAAAAAAGAAACAACAACAAAAAAAAAAACTGTTTTCTAGTTGTGTTTCAATTATACGGATTCTGTAGAACAGAGGCACTGCGGGCTGATAGTGACTGGTCGCAACGCCTTCAACACAGACGAAATGTTAAGATAAAAAAGTTTTTTAATATTTATTTTTTTGGAAGGGCAAGGGGGGGGGGGGGGGGGGCGGGGTGGTGGCTTGTGACGGCGTCAACGGCCCCGGGGGCGTTGGTCACGATTCACAAGTAGCTTGTGCACTAAATTCGCTTGAACTTGAATACAAAACTTTACCATCGTTTTGCCGTAGGCTGGTCATTATTTTCTTTGAATGTAAACTCGACGGTGACCACCAAGCGGATGTGACTAAGTCAATGCGAACCGTTATTCGAATTTTGATTAAGTTCCAAACGACGGTGCGTAGCTGCTTTACAATAGCTTCTCAGTTTTGGAAAATTTTCATATCTTTTACCCTGCAAATTTAGCTACTCTCGACATAAACCAAAAATGTCGGTTCAACCACATGAACAATTTAAGCTGAAAAAAAAAAATGTTTATAGGAATTGTTTTTTTAAACGTGATATCAATTTCTGTCTTGTGACTTCGGCCTGACATTAAGATTTAGCTGGGAAGTTCGCGTTGTAAGTTAGAAATTTAATCAGTGCAGTGTAACTGTTAGCCCTAGTGACACGATCTAACGTTGTTACAATGCATGCTTAAAAATGCGTACCCCGGCGTGTAATCCTCATAGCCCAGAACGCTCGTGTTCATCGTTTTGAAAAGGCACTGAACAGAGGCTGTTTACTGAACGGGAATCAGGTTGGAGAGAACTTTTTTCCTTGTGGGGCAGTGAAGCAGTCTATGCGGAGAGCAAGTTGTCTGCTAGTTGTGGAGGAGTTGAGGTGACGTCAGAACGATGCCGAGTTCTGATTGGCTTCGATTGAAAATATAGTGGGTAGACCTCAATGCTAGATGCCTCGAGGCCTACCCACTATTTTTTTCTTTCAATCGGCCAATCAGAGCTCGGCGTTCTGACATCATCGCAACCCCCGTGCAAGAAGCATACGAACTTGGCCTCCATTGGCGCCGAGCGCACGTTCCTCTTGAGCTCCGATCAAGGTCATGCGCACACGGACTTCACTTCTTAAAAAAAATTGAGCTGAAGTTGAATGGTGGTTATTTCATGTTAGGTGTCGGCGAAAGCGCCAACAGGCATGTCAGATGGGCTTGGCTTTCAAATCAGGGACTCAAACCGAAACATATAACGTTTCGGTTACATTTACGGTTACCGTTTCCTATTAATATCGGTTTCGTTTCGTGTTTTTACAGTTTTAATTTTCACTATTTCGGTTACCAGTCACATGTTCCTAAAAACTGTTTTTTTTTGTTCCGGCTGCTCCAATAATTTGTTTTATTGAAATGCTAGACAGCCGTTTTATACTAAACGGTTTAAAATAGTCCCACATGTTTAATAACGGGACATTCACAATAAAATGAATTCAAAAGATGTCTTAGTACTTCAAACTGGTCAAACGTTGCACACGTTTCTAGCTCTAACACTTGTTCACTACATCTATTTACATTATAGAGTTTGATATCTAAGCATACATGTTACCCTCTCTACTCGGGGATCATCGCACCCTATATAAGACAAATTCAAATAAACATCGCTACTTTGTTGTTCGGCAACGTTTGTAAACCCTCAGAAATTTACCACTGGGTGCTGGAAGAACCATTCGCATTTTTTCCTCGCTATAGTTTGTTGTAACCTCAAATATGCAGAAGAGGCTTCGCCCAATCTAAAGAAAGGAGCAGAACTATAGCTCTCCTCTAGTAAAATACTGCTAAGTAGAGTAAAATGATCAATTTGAGAGCTGGGCTAGTTGTTGAATGTAAAACACAATGTAAATGCAACAGCGAAAAACAAGGAGGACTATGTAAAGGAACGAACAACTAAGAAATCTTTGTTGTTCGTTTATTCTTTTTTCTATAGAAAAACGAGGTCATAGGTTGGTGGTGGTGTTTAGAGCCACAAGCCGACAATTACTAAAAGGATTAACGACATTCATATTGCAAAAGATTTGCTCTACAAAAAGGGGATGCAAGCCATTCGTGAAGCCTTTATTTTAGCACTATGACTGAGGACGCACACCGCGCAACATAGTGCGTGGGGATCGTGGCAACAAGGGGGCCGGACAGGTGCCCGCGGGGGCCAAGTGAGTAGAAGAAGAGGACGGCACGGGGCAGAGCTCGGGCAGCGAGCTCGCAGACGGTCGTCGTCGACGGAACGGAAAAGGACAAGGCGCTGCTGCAAGATCGTTCAACTCTGAGACAGTAGATTCTTCGTACCTTGCGTTGTGTGATCTCCTTCGGGGCGGTTCAGGCGGGGCCCTATCGGGGGTGGCTGAAGTGTACACCTATATTATCTGGCACTTGGGTGGGGGGGTGGGGCCCGATTAGCTGGTCCTCGCTTTCGGTCTTTTCTAGGAGGTCACACTCGACGCGTTCCTCGACCATTTAGGGGGAATGGCACGCCTTCTTCGCTGAACACTCGTTATCGTGAGAGTCAACTTTGCCCGTTGGTCCTATGTCAAGCGTGGCCGCGAATAGAGACGCTTCATCCAAGAGCGAGGTTCAGCGAGGGTTAGATGCCGCGAGACGTGTTCTAGTGAGCTCAATAATAGGCTCCCGCATGATGTTGAAGATTGGGACTCCAGCTCCGGTGGAGGACTTGAGACACGTTGGTGAGCTCATGCGCGCCATGACGATTAAGTTCGAGAGACTTTCGCGAGTGTTGGTAATGCTGGGTCTACGTTTGTGCTCCGATTGCGGTTGAATGTACAGAAATCAACATTATCTGGAGACACCGATGGAAAATCGGTCCGCGATTTTCTGCAGGACCAGGACCAGCTGAGGACACGTTGGAGCCCGGCTGCGCGTGGACAGGACAGATCGTAGCCTCCAACGTTGGGTATCGTATCAGTTTTAGGACGCTGCGCGAGAGATCAGGGTATCGCGACTTGGGATGAAGTGGTGAGCGAAGAAGAGCTTGTTGAGCCCCGGGGAGCACATGGGTTTTCGCCAGCGGGTGTCGGAAAGATTACCGGAATGGAAGTTGACACAGGGAGAGCTGGCGGACGGGTTTGCCAACGGGTGTTGGAGGAATTGCGGGAATAGCAGTTGATGCCGGTACCGCTGGCGGACAGTTTTTCGATGAGGGACACCGGGAAGAGGGGACCTCCCCGCCTCGCCGCGTTTGCCAGCGGATGTAAAAAAGGTTGTGAGTTTTCAGATTGAACCGGGAGCGCTGGCGGGCGAGTTAATGGACACTGGGATTCGTATCTGCGGGGCAAGGGCGGTTTGTTGCTTCTCGTCATCCGAACGATCGACGAAGGGCAGAAAGACAACCATGTTTTCAAGGTTGTGATTCCCAGGAGGCTACGGAAGAGGCCTATCGGATGCTTTCACGACTCCGCTCCAACTGGACATAGAAGTGACAGCAAGACTTTGTATAAGTTATCTCGCGCCGCGACCGGCCCGGAGATGAGGGGGAACGTGTTCCGGTACTGAGTATTCCGGTACTCTCGTAGATGCCCCGCTTTCAAGAAAGCAATGCCAGAGCTGTAAAGACTCCGGATTTAGTGCAGCTGTTGGTGAGTCAATACCCGCGGGACGTGGTCGCCCGCAACATCATTGGCACCGCCTCAAGAAGTCGATTCCGCAAGGATCAAACAGGCGGCACGTGGCGGTATCAGTCATCGTCGCCTGGCATTTAATTTCGGGTACGGGGTCTTACGGAGAGACCGCCCACTGAGCAGCGCGGCTTGCGGGTTGGCTGCCTCACTGGCTCCGAAAAGGGGGTGTGCCCTGCAACGTAACGACGCAAGTGTCGCTTCTTAGCTACGAACTCACTCGGCTAAGTATAAACGAGCAGTCTGAACGCGTTTACGTAGCCGATTGGAAGGGCTATTTCCTTCACGACCAGTAGAAGGGGGCGTTCCGCTCCAGCGACCTCTTGCACGCGACCCCAAGCGCGGACTACAGACACGGTGGTCAGCCGGTTGGTGAGGATGTTGACAACAGCTCGGGCCTTCGCAAGAAAGAACGGCACAGAGTGCAGTGATTCTGCACGTCTTTAGCAGTGTTATATAACAGAGAATGCCCGCCTGGAACGACCGCTGGGGAGGAGCTCGACGTGGCGCCGCTCATGGGCGACCCCACAGGGGGAGCCCACCTGGGCAGAGCGTGGATGCCACGGCCTCCCCAGTCAGCCAAGGCGCCCATCCTGGATTCCGGTGGTCCGACGAGCAGGGCATCCAACCCTGGAGGCGGCAACCCCAAAGGAGGCACAGTAGTGGAGCCGGTCGGTATCGACAGAGCCCACTACCAAGCCCGGCGGGAGCTGGTCCAACTACCCCAGCCGTTGCGAACCTTTTGCGGAACTCGTCAACCCTGTTCGTGGCGAGGGGACAAGCTTGGAGCAGTCCCCCCTGCCTCGCGATGGTGGTGAGGACGGCGTCCGAGGACCAGGGAGCAGTCCACCTGATTTCTCGACGACGGAAACAGCAACCGAGGCCAGAGGCAGGGCGACCCGGCGACATCATCCTGCCGCGCTTCCGAGGGCGTACGCTACCAATTCTGATGCGCCACCTGAGTCTGAGAACAGCGGCTGGCTGTGCTTCGTCCCCCCGTACACCCGGAGGCACACGAGGCCGAATGCGTGCACCAGGGGCGGCTGAAGAAGCTGTCTCCTCGTTCCAATATAGAGATGGCAGCTCAGATTCTCCAACGAGACAGGTTTGATCTGCTCGCCCCCCATGCCCAAGGCCTTATTCATTCTCCTGGGGGCCACGCCGCCACCACCAACGCCGTCTAAGGTCCGCAGCCGTCACCGTTCACTCCCGTCGGCGTCAGCCTGCGGCCTGCCCCACGCCCGTCGCTTCTCCAGTGGCCGTGAAGAACGCGCCCAGGTCTGAGCCCGGCGACCTCCTCTTTGATGGCGCAGTAGAATCCCATCTCCGTCTTCAAGCCCCACGCAGTCCCGCGTTTGAAGGTGGGGGGGGGGGGGGGGAGTGGGGGAATCGTGGCCACGAGGGGGCCGGACATGGGCCCGCGGGGGCCAAGTGAGAAGAAGAAAAGGACGGCACGGGACAGAGCTCGGGCAGTGAGCGCGCGGTTGGTTGACGACGGAACGGAAAAGGACAAGGCACTGCATCGAGATCGTCCAACTGTGAGGCAGCCGATCCTTCCCACCTTGCCATTGTGTGATCTCCTTCTCGGCGGTCGAGGCGGGGCCTGATCGGGTGATAGCTAAGGTGGAAGCCCACAAGCGCCCCAACGCGTCTTTCCCTTCTGTTCACACCTGGAGTGCGGAATAACGCAACATATAGTCGACTAGTGCCCAGTCTGCAGGTTCACACCTGGAGACTGGAATAACGGTACCTAGACTCTAGATACGTACGGAATACATGTAGCACTTGTAGGAGTTTGGAAGATTTAGAAATAAAGACTTTTCATTATAAGCTCGACCACTGATTCCAACTAAGTATTCTTGATACTGAAGTTAGATTGAACGGAAATCTATTGCCAGATTCACCACTCGCTGTTAGTAACTTTGTGAAATGGCCACGACATTTCAAGGTCCCTTATCGAGGTCATTCTTGAGAAAAACCAACTTTCGGTTAATATGGGTTAATATTGGTTCCCGGCAAATAATTTACGGTTGCCGTCGGTTTTCATAAATTTCAAATAACGGTTTTGTTTCGGTTACGGTTACTGAACAAATTTCGTTCCTAACGATTGTCGGTTACGGTTACACTTTGAGTCCCGGTTTCAAAGCGTCTTTTGCCAAGTCAGAGCGGTGGCGCCATCTAGATTCGTGAATATCTTGAATCGGTTATATAGACCAAGTTCCTGTCCTGTGTTCTCTGACGACGAGAGAACACACTGGCACGCACGTGACATCTACATGGTGACCCTGGAACTGCATTTCACTGGAGCCAAAGTTTTAATATAATACACGTATTACCTTTGAGAAAATGTTCGTTTATAACGCTGTAAAAAAGTTTTAAAGCAAAAAGAAACAAAATAAAATTAAAGGATTGGTGTGCAAAAAAATACGAAAATGTAAAGTGTTGCACGGCTACTCGATGTCAACAGTGTGTTCTGTCGTCGCAAGAGATCCCAAGAGGTTTTAAAGCACTCAGCATTAAGCAGTCGCAAGTGCGTAAACCAGCTAGGCCATGAAACCTAAAACGACTCGGTCATGCAACATAAACCTAAAACTAAAACGTCTAGGGTAGGAAACCTAAAACGTCTTGAGTCACGAAGCCTTCACAGCACCAGTTTTGGAACGACGCACTGTTAAAAAGCAAAGGTTCCGAAACCATTCTTTCATCTTTCGAAACTTCAGTTTCGAGCACACATCCTCCGCGTGGTTGTGCTCTGCCTGACATTGTTAGCGCGAACACGACATCGGTGCATTTTCCTCCTCAAACGGGTTATTGATGACCTCTTCATTTTAACACGTAAGCTAATACCCCGAATGAGCACTTTTAGTAGTGCGAAACGACAGCCTTTGAGTTCTTAGCCAAAGGGAAACAACCAACTGTTCGTACTATGTCGCGCAGCGTAAAGGTGCGTTCGCACTGGCGTTCAAAACACAACCACGAAGCGGATTCGCTCTTTTTTTTACCATCAAATGCACACAAAACTTGTACTGAATCTTAAAGCAACCACGTTCGGAAACCGGTTTGCAAACGCGTTACAACAGCCAGAGTGAATGCGGCGTAAATAACCAGATGGAAAGCAGAAACTATAACGCGTTGTTACGATCACTACCCATTCCGTTTCACTTTAGACCCAATCACATACCGACGATGGCGTCAGTTAGGCAACGCCGAAATCGCATCGTCATGGTGCTCACTGTCTTCGGCTAAGTCATTCACGCGTCGCGTCGGAATGGACCTTTTCTGAGAAGCGTTCTGCGCACGCGCGAGCGCCCGATGCCAAGCGGCGGAAATCTGCACGAAAAATCGAGGAAATTCGGAAGGAGGCTGTGGACCAGCGTGTATTGTTGTTCACGTTTTGTTTTTATTGATGCCCTCACCACCTTGATCTCAGATCATTTGTGGGAGGAGATGAGCGATGGGGATGATGTGGGATGAAAATATGTTAAAATAGATGGCGAATGCCTGCCTCCCGAATGAATTTCAGGAGGGACTGAAGCACTGCCTCTGTGTCTGCTTGTGCGCCTTCGGGACTCGTCCATTCTTAGAAGTTTGTAGGACGAAGCTGATGTGGTAGTCCGCGGAGGACACTTCGGCGAATACGCTCTGTCGCTGTGCATCCCCAGACAAGGTGCTCCAGCGTAGCTTTCTGTCCGGACTTACACCGGTCGCACTCCTCTGCGACAACGGGTGGCGGGTTGTCTGGGTGTCCTCGTCGTCTTGTGAGGCCAAACTTATACCGAAAAGCCGGAGTCATGGCGGTGCGCGTTCTAATACGCCACAGGATTACCCTATCGGCCCGACTGAAGCGTGTCGGTAGGGTTCCGTGAGGGTCTGGTGGTATTTGGGCAGTGAGGGTTTCCCTTCGATGCTTCTTTTTCAGGGACAAAAATGCGTCTGGGTTTAAGGGTAGGACATTATTTTCTCCTTCACGACTGACACCCTGTTGGTCCTGATTTCGAAGCACCGGCGCAGATTCTAGCGCTGCTTTGGCCGCGTTGTAGGCCTCTTCGTTTCCGTGGATGCCTGAATGACCCGGCACCCACCCAACCTGAAGTGTTCGCCCATCGAGGGCGAGGAGCTGAGCGAGTGTCCTCAGCTGGTGGACCGCCGTGTTGTATGAGCTGACGTCCTGGCACTCAGCGTAGGCGTCCCTGGAATCGGTGAAGACGCATATAAAATCGAACGGATCTGTGTATGCATTCTGTTGACACACGGCCTCACGTGCACCCTCAAGGATTGCCTGTAGTTCCGCTTCCTTCGTACTCCGTTCTTCATTGATTCGGCGGATTGATGTGGTCATGGTATTTAATATTTGTATTCCAATGCTCGCTTGGTCGTCTTTGCCAATTGCTGCGTCCGTGTAGATGAACGAGTTAGTTGTGTCGACTATACAGTCTTTGACAAAGACTTCATGTTCCCTCGCCCAATGTTGTCGCCGCGCTTCGTAATCCTTGCCCATGTTGTTTCTTCTAGGCTGAGAAGCGGAATCTGAGGGGGGCTGTCCGTGTCGTAGCCGACGTGGCGGAGGATAGCCCTTCCCGGTTCCGTGGATCTAAGACGATCGAGTTGGGCCGTTTTCAGCATTTCCGATCGTTCTCTAAGGGTGTTAAGTCTGGAGTGAATATGTAAGTCTTCAATTTTTGTGAATTTCGGAAGCCCAGTGACCACGCGCATTGCTTCTCGGTTAAGTCGCTCTAGCCGGAGTTCTTAAGTCTGCGTAAGTCGGTTGTAGTTATAGGCGTATAGCACCTTTGAGGCAAGGAGTGCCAGGGTTAGGGCACGCGTCACTCCCTCCGTGGCTCCCCACCTCTTGGTGGCTACCCGGCGAATGAGGTGGAGTGTGTTTTTCCAGGTTTGGACAGTCCTTTTCATCCAAGTCGACGCCTTTCCGTTTTCATCAATGAACAAGCCCAGAGTACGAATGTTCTTGACCCTCTGGATTTCCTCACCCTTCATCGTCAGTCGGATGTTGTGGGTCTCTGACTGAGCCCGGATCCGCCAGTTCCCTACGACGATATATTGTGTTTTTTCGGTCGGAAGGAGGTTGGAAATTTGGAAGGAGGCTGTGGACCAGCGTGTAGAACACATAATTTCAGCATATTTATAATTGTGTGACACAAAAAAAGGAAATGGACGGAAAGAAGAATACGACGTTTGGGTGGACGCCACGGATGCCTCTCTTTAATGTCGCGTTGGACACGCGCCGCAGCTCAGAGAGCGAAGAAAGTGGTAGTGTAGCTCCCATTATCAATTGGTAGCGCAGGTAGGTCACTTCCTCGATTTTTAGTTCGTGCAGCCACCTCCTGGTGCCGTGGGTATTTGGAAAAGGTTCATTGGAGAGAGACTAAAGCGCCTCATAGCAGTTTAGAAAAAAAAAAAAATTAAATCGTCTTATTTTCGTCTTTAGGATGACGGATATTTAGATTATTTTTCAATTTTGTGCACGGAGGTTGGATAAAATAATTTTCAAACTATACCGCCGAACCCCCACCTTCCGTAGCGCGACGTCATATTATGAGTTTTTCGGAACCTCTTCTTTCGCGCATCTCCAGCGCCTATCAAAGCTAAGCACGCGCACACTTGCAATTAAAAGAAATAAAAAAATAAAAAAATAAAAAATAAAATAGAGGGCGTTTAAGCGTTTTTAATGAGTGGTGAATGCGAAAGCAGGAATGCCGTCTTTCCGCTGCCTTAGTTCGTCTGCGGTGAACTGGCGTGGACGGCCACGTTTCCCCACTGCCGAAGTTGCGGCCACGGATGACATATATGCCTCAGGCGCCGCGATGATCCTCGGCGCCGAGAGGTGCAGAAGCAACCGCAGCCACTGGCGACGACTGACACGAAAGCGACGGCCGAGCGCGCTCCTTCCTGGTGTGCGGGCCGGAGCGCCAGCAAGAGGGCTTCTCTGCGGGGTGGCTTTCCTCGGAACTATGCACGTCCTCCTAGCTAATGGCTAGCTAGAGAGCCGTGTCGCTGTTGGACCTACTTTTATGTTTCTCGCGGTTACAGTGGTTACAGCGGTTACAGACGCCGCTGGCTCCGCTCCATAAAACACTTAATCCTTTTGAATAAAAAACAAGAAAAAAAAAAAAACAAGAAAAGCCAGAAAAAGACAGTGCTACTGGGTAATGCGGATGCTTAAGCGAGTTGGTAGTGAAACTTGGAGAACGTAATAGCGCTTCACGACAGGGACGAAGAGTAGGAACGAGACAACACAGTACGCTAACTTCAACTGGTTTAATCATCAGACAATCAAGGGTATAAATACTCTGCATCATCGCGCCATTCAACCAATCCCATGCCACACCACTGATCGCAAGAACTGTATCTTTTTTTCGCCCAAATCGGTCGACGCCACGCTGACACATCGATCGCCGTAGTTTTTTTTTATCAGGTCTGCCTCTATAATTTCTCTTACCGTCTTATCTCTATGTTTTCTGATAACAGTGCACAAATTAAATTCAGGTTTGCACCCACAGTCATGGCAGTGCATCGACAAATGACCGTCACGCTGTCCGCTCACTTTTTGGTTGTGTTCGCGCAATCTGTCATTTAGACATATTCTCGTCTGTCCCACGTACTTTTTACCGCATGTCAGCGGGATCTCATACACGACGCGACGCCTTCTGCGCATTGTACAAACGGGCTGCGATGCTTCTTCACGCAGCCAACCGGTGGTTTGCGGTAAGGGTCCGTCATTTTGCACAACTTGGCAAGTTTTTCCGGTGCAGAAAAAGCTCCCGAGCATTTACGCGGTTTGCTATCTTTTGAGATTGTGTGCGGTTTTGTGCATGTAAAGCACAACCGCCACTCTTTGTTTCTTTTGGGCCACATCCTGGCCTGGACTCGCTACTACTCGTAGCTTCTTTTAAACCTTTTCTTCAACCGACACCAGGGCCCGTTTTCTCGAACGCGAACCGTGGGTTAAAGTTAACTATTGCCCTAGAAGGGGGAATTCTAGGTCACGTGACTACGAGAGCAGGGGCGCCGAGTTAGGAGCAGTACCTAGAAGCAAAATGGCCGCGACGTCGCCTAATGAGGGCTAATAGTTCTGCTTGGTTCTGCTGAACACTCATTTCAAAATCGGCTGTTATGTTAATCACGCACCATCAACCTATTAGCACGTCAAGCAAAGCGGCAGTTCAGAGGAACAACTAAACTAACCGACGGCAGCATTCCGCGAACGCATCACTCTTCAGCAGTTCGGGATCCAAGACATATAACGGTACATAAGCCTTGCAAGTGTTTTTATGGTGAGTAAAAAAATGTTTTGCGAACGAGTGTTTGTATATATTTATACTGACACGTTTAATTTGTTACACTATGCACGCCGACTCGTGAGCAGCGATTACTTTGCGGAGAAAGGGGGTTATCCTTGATAAAGTCTTCGTTCCGGGTGAACAGCTGGGACATTGTACTGTTTTTTTGTTCGCAGTGCGCCGACAGTATGCCGAAAGCATCGAGGTTTCTACATATCCCCAGTGGCCAGCAATTCAACAGTGACGAGAAGCTTAGCTTCTCGTCACCGGTGGATCGGTTGGGCAAACGGAAGAGAAGGCAAACAGTTGAGATCAGCAGGAATCGCAGAAACGTGCGTCCCAAGAACACTGTAGTAGGGGGGGGATCGGTGGCCGAGTGGTCTAGCGCACACCAGCTCGGAGCACGTGGAGCGAAAGCTCGCGCTGCAGAACCCAGGATCCTCGGCTCGAGCCCCACCCCTGCCCGTTTCGATCTGGATGAGCATCGTACCGGCGTGCGGTCGTGTATCACTACTGCGTGGTGCACGTTAAAGACCCCAGGCTAGCGGCTGTACCGCACTGGCAAAATTTCTCATCTACAGCTGGGAGACTCGTCGCCCCTGTGAGGCAGACCAAGTTCTAGGCTGTATAAACACACACACAACCCAATTTTAAGAACACTGTAGTCACAAGGAACAAAAACGAGACTACAGCGCCGGTGTTGCCAGACTGGAAGGCACAAGGGAACGTTATGCGTTGTTTATGGCGAAACATATTGAAGAAAATGTTTCTTACATTTTCGAATATTCGTCGACAAACTCTAGCATAGTAGCTGAAATTTATTCGTACCATCTGAAGCAAATAAATTGGTCTTCAAGTACAACATTACTATATTTTGACTTAAAATAGCATACTAGATCCATAACAAACACCGGGAAAAGAGGATAAACAAAATGACTGGCTTGTTTCACCGATAGATGGCGCATCTTACTGCGCAATCATAGAGTGCCTTCATACACACGCGCGCTTTTGCTTGAGTGGTGCCATCTCAGCCATTTTTCCGCCCACTCGTTTCTTTATGCGTTTTGAAGCGCGCGCAATCCGGTGTCACTCAGCTCGAGCGCGTAGCTTTGGCTAATGCATAGACGCCATTTTACCGCCCAAGTCACGCACCGAGTGCGCGGGAGCGTCACGCGCTGGCATATTCAGGGCAACAATGGATGTCTTCACCCTGAGACAGACAGACATGTAGGCACCCTACGCAATCAAAAATAATTATTGTTGTTCTATATCCAATTGTTTATTACAGTACCTAGATACTTTTCCCTTCCTAGGCACCGTGGTTTACCAAAATGGGTTTACCATCGCTCCGAGAAAACCGGCCCAGAAGCGTCCCCGGAAAACCGGCAGCCACCAAGCGTTGTGTCGGTTGCAGAAAAGGTTCCAAAGAAGCTACGAGTAGTAGTGAGTCGAGACCAGGATGTGGCCCAAAAGAAACAAAGAGTGGCGGTTGTGCCTTACATGCACAAAACCGCACACAATTTCAAAAAGATAGCAAACCGCGTAAATGCTCGGGTGGTTTTTTCTGCACCTGAAAAACTTGCCAAGTTGTGCAAAATGACGGACCCTTACCGCAAACCACCGGTTGGCTGCGTGAAGAAGCATCGCAGCCCGTTTGTACAATGCGCAGAAGGCGTCGCGTCGTGTATGAGATCCCGCTGACATGCGGTAAAAAGTACGTGGGACAGACGAGAATATGTCTAAATGACAGATTGCGCGAACACAACCAAAAAGTGAGCGGACAGCGTGACGGTCATTTGTCGATGCACTGCTATGACTATGGGTGCAAACCTGAATTTAATTTGTGCACTGTTATTAGAAAACTTGGAGATAAGACGGTAAGGGAAATTATAAAGGCAGACCTGATAAAAAAACTACGGGGATCGCTGTGTCAGCGTGGCGTCGATCAATTTGGGCGACAAAGAGACACAGTTCTTGCGATCAGTGGCGTGGCATGGGATTGGTTGAATGGCGCGATGCAGAGTATTTATACCCTTGATTTTCTGACGATTAAACCAGTTGAAGTTAGCGCATTGTGTTGTCTCGTTCCTACTCTTCGTCCCTGTCGTGAAGCGCTATTATGTTTTCCAAGTTACTACTGGTGCCAGTGCGAGGGAATCTACTTGTCACGCTTGCAATCGCACGCGTTGCCCACATGAGCGACGCGCTCTTGGCGGCTGAAAAAATCCAAGTATGACGTAACGACTGGTTGCAGGTTTTTTCTGTTTTCTGAAATTTAGTTATATCTTCAGAAAATACGAACGTGATACTCAGAATCAGGGGATAAAGATACTCGAAAATTCATTTATCACTCGATTTAAAAAAAAAAAAAAAAAAACAGCTTTTTTATTACTTTTTTTTTTTTAAAGGGAAACCAGAGTATATCTTACTTGCTTTCATGCGTGGCAATCAAAGCGTCGTTCGTAAACGCCTCAGTTAGTATCACAATGCCGGGGTTAGGAGTAGCTTTTGAATTAAATTATTCGCGTGTACGAGGGAAGACGCATAGGAAGCCGCGAGCTCATCGCGTCCCGAGGAATCTAGAAAGAACGCCGAGCCACACGAAACAAAGTATGGCGGCGGTGCTCTCGTGGAAACTTGATTGGGATCATCAGACGTTCGGTGACCGGCCAAGTAAGGGCAGATCAAAAGAAAGCAAGTGCGGTCTTGTTACTGTTCCTGCAAATAACGAGGTCTCTCGAAAAACAACAACAACAAGATGTTAGCGCTTCTCCGGGCAACGCAATACCGCGGGATGACGTTGTACGTCGTACCACTCCAGCATTACGACCGCGAACAAGCGACATGATTACGAAGCCTCCGATAGAGGAGATCTACGGGAACCAAGTGTAGTGCAACGCTCTTGTTGCATTCCAGGGATTGGGAAACAGCGTCTGCTGCTCACGAATAAACGAGAGAAAGGGATCGTAGATTTTCTTAAAGGTGGGGCAACGACTCTCGACGTCTTCGTTTTCTTGACGGCGAAGCTTCTCTATAACCACGGATGGATGACATTACAGTGTTGTTTACATCTTTTTTTTTTTTTTTTTTTTTTTTTTTAAGGAGCGAAATAGGAATCATGTTTTAGTGGCAGTGGAGATGTCGGAATCGTCTTTTTTACTGCTGGCCCTGCAGATTTGGAAAAAAAAATGTTATGAAACTATTACGGTATACGGAATCTGTGGTACAGAACAAACATAAAATAGTTTGAAAGCTAGACCATTTTTTTAATGCAGACTTTACACATAGGCTGGATTTCATGCGAAAAATATCACGTTTGAGTGTGACGAAAGAGTGGTGCACCGGAGGCCCAAGCAATGCAAAGAGCAAGTCTTTTACTTATAATTGGGGTGGTGTGGATATTTATACAGCGCGTAGTTGGTCAGCCCTTTCAAAGTTGCGACGAGTCACTCGCTGTGATGAGCAATTTAGCCAGTGCAGTACAACCGCTAGCCTGAGGTCTTTAACGTACATGACGCAGTAGCGATACACGACCGCACGCGGGTACGATGCTCATCCTGATTAAAACGGGCAGGCGCGGGGATTGAGCCCAGGTTCCCTAAGTTCTGCAGGGCGAGCTTTCGCTCCACGTGTTCCTCCGAGCTGGTGTGAGCTAGATCACTCGGCCACGGAGCAAGCCTTCTGCTTCTTGCGCAGAACTTTCGGTGACATCACAAAAACTCCGAGCTCTGATTGGCTTTGATTGAAAGGATAGTGGGCAAGCCTAAATCGTAGATGCATCCAGATGTACTCACAACTCTTTTTTTCAATCAGCGTTTACGCTCCGTGCGGGAACTATAGGGGGCGCTTTGAAAAACGCGTGTAGCGCCGCTAGCGGGAGGAGCTGGCGTTCGGCAGTGAGGCGCGTTCAGCAGCCTGCGGCGCCTTTTCGCATGCCAAGCTGTGGCGGCGGAAGCGCGCATGGACAACACTTTTGCTTTTTGAGCCGATACGTTGAGGGTGACGCTGCATGAGTGCTGGGGCAGAAGGACATTTAGCTCTCCTGCACTTCTTATATATTGAGTCTGAGTCGTTATTAGGGGTAATTTCTTTTGTTGCGGCCGAAAAAGGAGTTGGATTAATTTTCCAAAAGGCAAGATGGCCGCCACCATAATTGCTCCGAGTGGGAAATTTATTTCGCTCGTTGCTGTAAACGTACGACTGCTGGAACGATGATATTTGGAAGCGAGTGAGATGTTCACTAAGTTTGTGCACGAAGTGTGCCAAGTTTCATTAAGACAGCAGGTGTGAAAGTTATGTTTCTAACGAATAAACAAATAAAGCTGTACGGGATATCCAATATTGGACCCAAAATGTTGTGTTATAGCGGGCTGTGCAAAGTGAAGATTTCGGCACACAGGTGCTTGGACTTGACAGTAACATGACACAGCACTTACTACACCAAAAACAGGAGGCATAGGGAAACCAGGTGGAAATTTGATTTGGGCAGCGTAACTCAATGGGAACTGGTTTTGACCATGAAAGGGCTGTCAAGAGAATACCACTCGTCGTGGGAGGTGGATACTTTACAGGTAGGGACTAGTGGACTGTACTTCCAATTGAAACAACTTTACGAAAGGTGGTTCCAAAGCCCAGAAAACAAAGTTGTCGGCCAACGCACGGTTTGGCCGTCTAAGGCTTTGGCGGTCAGCTGTTGTGTAATAACCTGTTGTGCAACGTGCTGATTTTCGGCGCACAGGTACTTTGACATGACCTTAACTTGACACAACACTTATTATACCAAAAAGAGGCGGCATAGCGAAACCAGGTGGAAATTTAGTTTGGGCGGCGTAACTAAATGGGAACTGGTTTTGACCGTCAAAGGCTATCAAGATAATACCACTCATCGTGGGAGGTGCACACTTTACAGGTAGGAAGAGACCAGTGGGATGGTACTTCCAGTTTTAACCACCTTGCGATAGGTGGCTTGAAAGCCGAGAGAAAAAAAAATTGTTGTCTACAGAACTCGGGATCTCAGCGTTTCCACATCCAAAAAAAGGCTGATCACGAAAGAAAGCACACCACATGAACTTCCATACTCAAACGTCGATCCTCCAGTGATTCCAAGTTTCATTGTAGTTTTCCTTAGATTCATATTTGTCACTTTCTTTTTACCGTTCGAATCTTTCTACATGAAGTACAAATTGCGTGCCAAACTTGTCCGGAAATATCATCGACACGTACGATGAGGATAAAACTTCTTTGGAGGGCATTCCTCCAACAAAATTGGCACTGCGTACCCGCGACTTTGGGATTGCATTTCAGTTCGTCCCATTGGCGCTAACACATGTAGGCGTTACCGTTACGAAAACAAACGCAGAGCGCAAAGCGGCAGAGTAGAATATGTCAGCCGTGCCGACACAGTGGCAGACATGATCGAGAGACCAAATTTCTCGCGTCGTACGGCACGGCTCCATCGTTGTCGCTGTCCCACAAAACATCGGCGAGGTGAAAAACTGTGAAACTGTCTCCACGAGATACGACGCATAACTATTGAAGCACTTAATGACGCAGCACAGGCAGCACTTCATGCTGTGAACCCAGCGCAACCGCACCGCTCCGACTTCAATGCGTACCAACATACGCGGCGTGGTTTCGGTTTCGTTTTCTCTGGGGTTCTCACTGCCTACCTTCGGTACCAGCCGCGCGGCGGCGCGAGCTTGGCGTTCTGACATCATCACAACTCCTGTGCAAAAAAAAAAAAAAAAAAAAAAAAAAATATATATATATATATGAAAAGGAAGATTGCATATTTAGTTATAATTGGCATACGTAGTCATAACTCGGTGCAATTAATTATAACAAGCGAGATTTACCACGCCGCTCAGCGTGAACCGAGCCCCGGACCGTGTGATCCGTAGCCCCGATGTCTCGGCTGGGCGGTACAAGGAAGGGATGAAAAGCTCCGTCTCGTCCCTTCCTTGTTACGCCGAGAGGAGACATCGAGCTACGGATCACACGGTCTACGGGTCACATCGGGCAACGGATCGATAGGCAGGAGGATCACGTATTTTTTGAAGCATGAACTTTATAACGTTACGCCCCCCCCCCCTCCCCCCTTCCCCCCAACAAAAAAGATAGTTTTTCCGTTTATGCATTTTTTTTTTGCTAAATTTAGTGGGGCAAATGATTTCACGTGACCTCCACGCGAATTCAAATTCCCAGCTATGTTTAGCGAGAAACTTGATGTCACCTGACGTGACGTCATCGGACCCACAGACCAATTCAGCTTCCCCGCTAAATTTAGCGGAAAAATTGACGTCACATGACCTATAAATCAATTCAGTCTCCCCGCTAAATTTGGCGGGGAAAGTGATGTCTCATGTACTATACACCGATTCACGTGATCTATATATGAATTAAGCTTCCCCGCTAAATTTGGCGGGAAAATTGATGTTACGGGATTTTATACACCAATTTAGTTTCCCCGCTAAATTTGGCGGGGAAATTCACGTGACCTATACACCGATTTAGTTTTGTGTGGAAAGTTTGTTGGGACATTGATGTCAATTCAGTTTCACTGCGAGGTTTGGCGGGGAAATTGATGTCACGTAACCTGACTTCACGTAAACTATACATCGGTATAGTTTCTCCGCTAAATTAAGGGGCAAAGGAGAAAATTCAAAATCCTATAAGGCATTTCATGCATTCTAGGACTTTGGAGGTAAGAGTCGCTGCGAATTGTTTTCTTTATTGCAAATGAAGTGAAACACTGTTAGTCACTTTTCAGACGCACGATGAGATGAACCATCGTGCCTTTTTCTTGAAAGATTAAAAACTTCGCATCTGGAGGAGGGCATCAAAAATACTCGTTCATTGGGCTGCATATTCAGCGGCTTAGTACACAATATGTGACAGTACAATTATACGGAAATTCACATTCGCTACATCAATATCAGCACGGCGGGCAGACATCCGCGTTTTCCATATGCTGAACAATCCTAACAGCATAAACCTGTCATGGAGAAAACCATCTTCGGAGTCTCCGGTCAAGGTATGTGGACGAATAAAATTGAGTGCAGAAACAACTAATGTCGGTTGTGTATGAAATGCGGCAGAATTCGTCATGATACTCATGACGCAAATCCCTGTAAATATGACGACGCGCGTTTTGAGTAAACACTTTATTTTATGAATGGTTTACGACGCAACCATTGACGGCAGCGCGACCGCAGCGCGCCACTTCAGAGTTAAGTGATTGCTCCGTCTCTTTGTGATCGTTTGATCTCCCGTCCAAGTGTTATCGTTTAATGTTCAAGATATTTCACCACCATCGATGACCACGTACCAGCTAGCTCAACTGCAACCGATAACCGCTTCGTAGCTTTGACGCAAATGTGAACGTGTGCGTACTGACGCTTCGTGTGTGCGCGGTGCGGGTTTATCTGCTCGCGCGGCAGCCATGAGTTATTGATTCGTAGCTTGGGCACAAATGTGAATGCGTGCCTACTGCGGCTCCGTGTAGGCGCGGCGCGGGTTTGCCTACTTGCTAGGACGACGTCGAGGGCGATGTCCTAGAGGACGACGTTAATGGCGACGCCTAGGACGACCACTAGGACGACCTCGAGGATGATGTCGAGGACGATGTCAAAGACAGCGTCTAAACGACCTCCAGGGTGATCTCAAGGACAACGTCTAGGACGACTTCAAAACGGCGTCTAGGACGACGTCCTAGAGAGCAACGTCAAAGATTACGTTTAAGAAGACGACCTCTCAGACGACCTCTAGGACGACATTCGCATACGCGCAGCGCCTGCGTATGCGGGCGTTCTGTGTGTGCGAAGGCGCCGCGGCGCCGCGCAGCTCCTCCTCATACGCACGGCGCATTCGAGGCCACATAGCGTATCGCAAAAACCGGGTGAGGTAGCTAAAGAACTCTATCGCGTTAAGTCTTTTTAAGTATGACCAGGTATGACTAACGGTCGCTTGATGGAGCACGTTACCGTCGGCGCGAGCAAGTGACTTCCGAATGACGAGGCATAACTTCCCACGGGATCTCGCGACGCCACAACAGAGGATCATAGCTCACCAACGAGCAGCTCAGTGGGAGTATGACGTCAGGACTCAGCGCAGAAGCCGACAGATAGCGTAGCGGGCACGATAAGCATAAAGCCCCTTGATGTGTTTGTGTTTGTCTTACAAGTGGCGCCGAATGCGCCGAAATTGGCCAAAAGTTCTAGGGCTGGGAAATTGGTTGATTAACCTACCGATTAATCGATGAATACTTTAATCGCCATTATTTTTTTTTCAAGCCGGTTAATCGGTAAAAGTTTGATGAACCAAACGAAGGCAACACTTAAAGGCTTTCACCACGCACAATTCACTCTTAGGCATGGGGGTGTATAGGGGTACACCCCTTGTCCCATATGTAACACCCTAAAACTACCCTGTGTCCCAAAGAGCGGCCAGGCTTTTTAAGTCGACCGCAAAAATCGGTTTATTAAGCTATCGCGTTTTGATTTTGTACAGCGTTGGCCACAGGTGATGCATCTTTTCTATAACATTTGCAAAGAGCGAACTTATCTGAGGAAAAAGTAAAAAAAAAAAGAAAAAGAAAAAAAGCTTAACTTCTATGGAAACGCAGCAAAGCCACCGGTCAACAAACCATAGGGCGCCCTATGGTTTGAAGACCGGTGGCTTCGCTGCGTTTCCATAAAAGTTAAGCCTTTTTTTTTCTTTTTTTACTTTTTCCTCAGGTAAGTTCGCCCTTTGCAAATTTTATAAAAAAAAATGCACTACCTGTGGCCAACGCCGTACAAAATCAAAACGCGATAGCTTAATAAACCGATTTTTGCGGTCGACTTAAAGAGCCTGGCCGCTCTTTGGGACACGCGGTACATTTGGACGTTCAGTCCACTGACGTCAAGCTGGCGATAGCAACTTTTACGAGCGGCCTGATAGCTGTGTGTATCAAAGACTAGCAAAAAAAAAAACACTGAAGTTTTGCAGCAGGGCCAATAAAACCTTGATTGTCTTTCTGTAGCCTTTAATGCGCACACTAGCTATTTTAATAAGTTGTATCGGCCGACAAGCAAGACGCTCGTGAAAGTTGGTATCGTCTGTTCAATGTCTGGACTAAACGTCGAATTACGGTTTTGGGGTGTTACATATGAGGTAAGGGGTGTACCCTTGTACACACCCTATTTCTAAGGGTGTTGAACAAGAAGGCCTGAATGAAGGGAAAACTTTAGTTGAACTTTTAACCTGAAGTAAACTGCAAAGACAAGATATGTAACTTCAGACAAGTGCAGAAGGTTACAAGTATCCCGGCCACCTCAACGCCGTGCGAGTCTCCGTTTAGGGCAGCAGAGACTATTGTGAACAATCAGAGGTTGCTTCTACTGGAGAATGTTAACGAACCTCTGCTTCATGCAGCTGAAGTAATAATCTGTGAGTGTGAGTGTCTTTGAACTGTTGTAAACTTCACATTAAGGTTGATTCATATTCAAAATTGTAAATTTCGTCGTTTAGCACATTATCAGCAAAGGCAAGTAAACATATTATTTTTCAAAATCTCATGCAAAGGAACTAACAAGAACGATTAATCGATTCATTATTCGATTAAAGGGTGGCGATTAATCGGGTTACAATTTCTAATCGGTGCCCATAGGCCCCGAATAAAAATTTTAACCCGATTAATCTCCAGCCCTTAATCACCGCTGTCTCGATGGGTTTGCTATGCAAACCGGTCGAGAGAGCGGAGAGAGCCGTCCTCGCTGTCTTGGAGAGTCCGGTATCTCGGTGCGTCGGCGGCACCCAGCTGTTTCGGCGCACCGCGCAAGCGAGATAGCAACGACAGCCCGATGCGCACGCGTCATTTCGGACGATTTTGTTTCCAAACCACTCGGGGACGAGGATTTAACACTGAAGGCGCGCCGTGGAATGAAAATGAGCGAATTCGAATTTCCGCTCCTACCTATGAGTTTGGGTTCTGCTTCTTCCAAGGTGCGTTAAACCAGCACCACCTAGACACAAGGCCTCCACACACGTCATCATAGTCAGATCGATCGAGGCGAGAGATTGGGCACGAGTGCTGCGTCAGTGTTCGGCTGTGGCTCGTGGCCAATCAGCGCGTCGAAGGTCGGACTCGGGTCCAATAGCCGACCGAGCGCGATCCGACTGTGATGACGTTTCATAGAGGAAGAGGAAACCATGCGGAGGCCTTCTGTCTAGGTGGTGTTGGTTAAACGCCTTGAACCCTTAGTGTTCTTGGGTTACGAGGACCATTGTGGTAACTGAAATAATCGCCATAGGGAGGAGGCTTTTCGCATACGCTTATGCATCTATCGACTGTTGTGCTAAGATATGTGACGTCATACTGTCGGTGCGCTATTCGTTGGTGCGTTATATTTAGGGTTCCGTTTTTCCGGGGTTTATTTTCCAGCGAATTCGGGGGCGCATCTTGGGGGTTTATTTTTTCCACAAATTCGGTGTTTTTCGGTATAAAAGTTTCGGACAAAAAAGGGGTTTTATTGGGGCTTCTGTTGGCGAAAATAGAGCACGGATAAGGAATTCCCGAACCTTCAGGGACCATGCACGAAGCACGACTACTTTGAAAACGCCCCCGTACTGAAAAGAAGTAAAGGAAGATTCATTGGTGGATCCTTAGGGGATGCGTTAGCATGACACTTGGGAAGCGTCGCACACGTTCCCCTTTGGAAAATACTCAAACTCACCCATTCACCTTTATGTTTTGTCTTTCCCTTTTGTCATTCTTTTACTTCCTTTATTTTTGCTGTCTCTTTTTGGTTTGGTCACGAGGTCAGCGTTAGCTTTTCCCAAACGGGGACGTGTGAGGCGTTTCTCCAAGTGTCATGCTAGCGCATTTCCAAAGGAGCGACCGATGGATCTTCCTTTAATTGTTTGTTCCCGTCTAGAATATCTATCTCTCGCCTGGAGGGGTAGAAGAGGCGTACATGCTTTCTCTTGAAGTTGATCACGTCGGTTGCGAGGTAGCTGTGGTAGCGGTATACCGCGCGGTCTTCTGTCGGACTCCCAGACGCTCAGTGTCTAGCTCAGCTGTCCGCATTTCGGCCAGCCGAACGAGGCGCTGCTTCCACTCCCCTGTCTCGTTCGTCCGCCTTGCACGCTTAGCAGCGGTATCCGCTGCCCTATGCTGCTTTCGCAGTTCACCGGTTTCGGCAGCACATCTCCTTCGCTCGCAATCCGTCTTCTTTTGTCGCCTACTTGGTGCAGCGTTAGTACTTGGTTCGCACTTGATTTTGTAGCACAAACCAAGGCATACGCGCTGCGCGTAGCGCATACGTGCAAGCTCTGACTCACTCCAGCATCCGCGGGCGCATTGGCTTCCACCCCGTGACGTCACCTTCTCTCGCCTTTTTCCTTCACTACTCTCCTCCTCTCTACGCGGCGCGCTTCACTTTTCACTGTTTTGTACGCAGAGAGACACCGTCAGCTTTTCTCTGACATGGGGGTACTAATGCTAACGCATTAATGAAGGAAAATGAAATAATATGTGTGGTTTCGAAGAAAGGAACAGCCTCGCGGACAGTTCGTTGGGGGCTGTGTGCCGGATAAACTTAAATAAATATGTACAGGGTGATTCAAGAAGACGCCAGGCTTTTTAAACCGACCGCAAAATTCGGTTTCTTAACCTATCGCACTACGACTTTGTGCAGCGCTGCTCACAGATGGTGCATTTTATTTGTAAAAGTTGCAAAGGGCGAACTTACCCGAGGAAGAAGTAAAGAAAGAAAAATGCTTAGCTCCTATGGAAACACTGCAAAGCCACCGGTCTTCAAACAACACGGCACCGTTTCGCAAGGGAGACAAGAGATGGCGCAAGTGGTCGCGACGCCAACTGCCGCCAACGAACGAGCATACGACGCCGAGAGCCGACGTCTTCAGCAGACGAGGAACGGCAGTTCCTTGTTGTTACCGCGCCTTTTTTGGTTTCTGCGACTGTCGCCGCCTGCGGAACGCGCGCCGCGTTTGAGTCGAAAAGATCGTCTGCTAAAAACGCCGGCTCTCGGCGCCGTATGCTCGTTCGTCGGAGGCGTTCGTTGCGCCATCTCTTGTCTCCCGTGCGAAACGGCGCTGCGTTGTTTGAAGACCGGTGGCGTCGCTGCGTTTCCATAGGAGCTAAGCTTTTTTCTTTCTTTACTTTTTCCTGAGTAAGTTGGCTCTTTGCAAATTTTACAAAAAAAAAAAAAAAAAAAAAAAAATGCACCATCTGTGGGCAACGCTGCACAAAGTCGTCGCGCGATAGGTTAAGAAACCGAATTTTGCTGTCGATTTAAGGAGCCTGGCGTCTCCTTGAATCACCCTGTAGATAAATTTTCCCGATGAAACTCAGATTTTTCTTTCACAAGAAAAACTCGAATTAGGGTTCGTTCGGTTTTCCTCTATTTCAATAGAACCAATTCGGGGTTTGATTTTCCGGGTTTTTTGGTATTTACTAAAAACACGGAATCCTAGTTATAATTAGGGGTTCCGTGTTCTCGGATAAATCCGATAAACTTTAAAAAACGCTCGCCGGCAAACGTTTCGACACCTCAGCTTTATTTGAAAAAACTTCGAATTTACAAATTACAATACCATAACACCGCTTACCCACCCCCCTTTCCAAAAAAAAAAAAAAAAAGAGAAGGAGAGAGAAAAAAAAGGACGGTATTTTATGGTTAAAGTTTGTCACAGAACAGGGCTAATGGTTCTGACTGAAGGCCAATTCACCTTTTTTTTTAAATCTTGAACTATCGCCAAATGGAAGTTTCCCGTTTACCTTTTCAAGGTTCGTTCAGTAGAATGGGCCAATATACTTCTGGTCCACGACAAAATTCACTTTTCCGATTTCCAGTTTGGACCGTACTATTTCTGGTTTTTGGAGGGGCGAGGGGTTCTTTTTTGTAAGTGAAATATGCACACCTCTAGATTTCATAGGATGGGGAGGGAATCTGAAGGTTTTATGCGTGTTTGACTATTCCAGAGTACCGAGATGTCTTGAATTAATGCTCGTTTTCAAGAATTGTCGCGGGGCAGTCAGTACTCCATCACAAGGGCGCCAATGCTCAATGCAGCTGCAGAAATATCTTTAGTTACCGGTGACTTTCTCGAATAAATTAGTGTACTTTTTTTGTCTAAACATTTTCATTAAAAAAATAAGAACAGTAAAGTTAAAGTCTGAATTTCGGAGAATCAGGAATGTAACAAAAATAAAGCTTAAATACACCCTCCAAATAAAAAAAAAAAAGAAACTTCGAGAAGACGAAGTCATAGTCATAATATACCCCGTGAGGTTGTGGGACCATCACGTGAGCGAATACCCTTTGTCATTCGGCAGACAGCCGCACGCACCCACGGTGGACTGTTCCCGCGGGCTCGCGTGAGTCATAGTTGGTACTGCTGTTTGCGTTCTTTT
Source organism: Ixodes scapularis (assembly GCF_016920785.2). Taxonomy (NCBI): domain Eukaryota; kingdom Metazoa; phylum Arthropoda; class Arachnida; order Ixodida; family Ixodidae; genus Ixodes; species Ixodes scapularis. Next base: position 77,227,010 of record NW_024609835.1, read on the forward strand.
TCACCTCTCCTCGAGGCTTCGAGCAAAGGCGTCGGTCTGCGGATCGTGCGGTCCGGGGTTCAATACCCACATTACTTACGCCTAATTATAAGTACTTTTAATTCATAGACCGATCTCACCAGCCTGTATGCCTACGCCACTGCGGCCGCAATGCATCGAGGGAACTTTAGTCTTTCTGCATGTGCGACAACCTCGCCGGAGCTGTGCGCATGTAGAACACGGGACAACACCATCTCTCACATGCGCGGCCGTCTGCCCTTTAGGAACTAAAGTTATGACGGCGTCACGCATGCGCCGAAAGTTTAGTGAGATCGGTCTATTATGATTAAGGTGCCTTCTCCTGGGATGCTTATGCCTTTCTATGGCATGGGCTGCGTATGATTTCCGTTGCCTTGGTCTGTGTGTAACCCTTCTTTGTCACGCTTGAGCGTGACACTTTTCGCATAAAATACAGCCCATGAACACCATTCTGTGCTAAACATAACATTAGTTTTCATCGGTACCTTAGCTTAAAGTTGAGATGTTGTAGGCGCTCCATCAAGAATTCTGGTGGCACGAGTGCGGCGCTTTAGAGGATGCTCTTTTTGAGCGGATGGTCGGGCCAGACGGTGTTTGTTATGGAGATACGCTCTCGCATATACGCCTCTGATGCACGTAATAAAATACAAGGTGAGTGCGACAAGCACTCAACTTTAGAAATCAAGAGTGCACGTTCATCGAGGATCTATCGCTTTTACAAAATAGTTCCCGAAAGAAGCTCAATGATCAATTAGTTTCCGGATGTGCTTAAGAAAAACAAAAACAAAAAAACACGACATACGCGCACATTTACGGACAAGCGCTGCAGGTTCGTGGCATAAAATAAAAGCAGGTAAGCGCACGTGATAAAGAATGATTGTTTTTCCGCTAAGATGAGAGGAAGGAAACGAATGGAAGATACGAATGTCAGAAGGTGGATGAAATTTGGTGGAGTTAGGTAATTTATGTATATTCATCCAGTCTAATATAGCCATGACTGGAGTGGAACGCACAGCGGCATGCTGAGAGCCCTCCGAGGTGTGTCCGCTGCGCAAAGTTGTCGATACCGGGACTATACTTCCAGAAGCTCTCGACTCGGATGTACTCTTTTCCTTCATATCGGAGGGAAAAAAATATGGATAGAGCACATGTCACAGGATATAATAGGAACCCGCTACGGCCGTTCTAAAAGAACAAAGAAACAAACAAACGCGGTCATTGAAAGTTACGTGAGCACGCTCGTACCAGATTGAAGTGTCCAGAGTTAGTTTTTGTTCGTTTCCCATTTTTAAAAGATATTTTATTTCGGCGTCTTTCGTCCGCCATCCAGCTTTCGTCTCCCTCTTAACAGGAGGCAAGAGGGGATGCTTTTTACTAATTAAGCGGCGACGTCGGAACAAGCGTCGCGTAGATTAGGACAACGAAAAGATGAGAGGCATACGCGGGAGCGAGTTCGCAAGGGCCGCGTACCCGCGCGCGTGCTTACGTCGCGGCTTTACGTATACGTCTGCGGAGGACAAGCCGAGAGAAAGATGTGGGAGGGGTAGAGGGGGGGGGGGGGGGGGGGGGGGGAGGACCTCGAACGATACGCTTCAACCTCCCGAAATCCCCGCTGGAAGGCTAAACTTTTAATGAGGCAAACAGCCCCCCCTCCCCCCCCCCCCCCCCCCCCCCCAACCCGCCCCCGGTGTCGGATGCAAGCGCTGCAGGGGTATGGTGACGAGGTTTTTCGCCATCGTTGGCGCGATTCGCTCGTTGTTCTGCGGTCACAACAGTGAGAACGGCGGTGGAAAGTTGGCGCCTGTTTGTTTACCGCAGGCGGCTGTTTTTTTTTTTAGATGGGGTTTCGTGAGGTGTCGAGCGCTTGGTAGAGAATTTAGGGGACACAGCGTTAGGTGCACGCATTGCGGCGGTTGACCGCAGGGCTCGAAGCGCCTGGGGCACGGGACGGCGCAAAGGTGCTTTGAATGTGCAAACGAAAAAAAAAGAAAAAGGAAAAGGAATGCATGCGTTTTGGCGCGTGGGTGCGGGGAAAGTTGGGGAGAATAGGTGGCGCAGATAATGAGATGTTACACTGTCGTTGCCACGTTCGGGAGGTTCTGCAACTGCATTCATATTTGTCACGTATAGACGGCGACGGACGAGAAACGAGGGGAGGGAGATCTGGAGGTTTAGGAGATCTAAAAGAAAAGTCAAACTTCTAGTACCTTTGAGCAGAGGTCGGCATTTTAGGTCGCCGTCACTCACCCTCACCCTCACAGCCACACTCACCCTCATCCTCAAAGTCACACTCACCTTCAGCCCTTCACTCACCCTCACTGAACCTCACGTACTCATGGCCCTCATGTCCCTCACTGCCCTCACGTCCCTCACGCACTCATGGCCCTCACTGCCCTCACGTCCCTCACGCATCCTACACCTCACGCCACTCAAGGCCCTCACGCCACTCACCGCCCTCACGCCCCTCACTCACTCATGGCCCTCACGCACTCACCGCCCTCACGCCACTCACCGCCCTCACTCACTCATGGCCCTGACTGCCCTCACGCACTCATAGCCCTCATGCCCCTCACACACTCGCCGCCCTCACGGCCCTCACGCATCCATACCCCTCACACCCTTCACGCAGTCATGGCCCCCACGCCGTTCAGGCCCGCTTCAGATGGGACAATTTGGCCCAGAAACTTGACGTCGCAACACCAGCAACACGGGCCGCCCACGTTCACACGCAGCAACCCAATTGCTGCAATTCGCCATAATCACCATGAAATTTTATTTTTCTTACACACACACAATTATGCGCTATAAACGTGTTTTTAAGCATTTAAATCTCGTTGAGAATACTAATGGCTCTTTTTGGAACAATTTATTTCCAAAAATGATCAATTTGAGACCAGAACCAAGCATTTTGTTATCATCACCGGCACGTGGTATCACGTGAAAATATCGCGTCCCTGATTGGATGCAACCGCTTCAAACGTCTTCGAATTGCTCCGAGTTGCTCACTTGTTTGGAGCCGGACCCGATCTCAGAAATTCGTGTTCATCGAGGGAAACCTAGGGAACAACCCGCCAGCAACACCAACATTTCTGATACAGCTGCTCCGCCTAAAGTGGGCCTCACGCACTCACCGCCCTCACGCATTGACGGCCCTCACACCCCTCACAGGCTCGCCGCCCTCGCGCCCCTCATGCACTCATAGCCCCTGACACCCCTCACGCACTCACCACCCGCACGGCCCTTATACCCCTCACGTACTCGTGGCCCTCACGCCCACTCACCGCCCTCACGCCCCTCAAGCATTCAGGGCCCTCACACCCCTCACGCCCTCATGCCACTCACTGGCTCGCCGCCCTCACGCCCCTCACGCACTCATAGCCCTCACACCCCTCAGGCACTCACCATCCTCACAGCCCTTATACCCCTCACGCACTCGTGGCCCTCACGCCCACTCACCGCCCTCACGCCCCTCCCGCACCCAGAGCCCTCACACCCCTCACGCCCTCCTGCCACTCACAGGCTCGCCGCCCTCACGCCCTTCACGCACTCATAGCCCTCACACCCCTCACGGCCCTCATACCGCTCACGCACTCGCGGCCCTCACGCCCACTCACCGCCCTCACGCTTCTCACGCACTCAGGGCCATCACACCCCTCACGCCCTCATGCCACTCACAGACTCGCCGCCCTCACGCTTCTCACGCACTGATAGCCCTCACACCCCTAACGCACTCATCACCCTGACGGCCCTCATACCCCTCACGCACGCGTGGCCCTCACGCCCAGTCACCGCCCTCACGCCCCTCACGCACTCAGGGTCCTCACACCCCCCACGCACTCACCGCCCTCACGGCCCTCACGCACTCACGGTCCTCACAGCCCTCACGGCCCTCACGGCCCTCACTCACCCTCATGAATTTTCCTTGTTCAGAAACTCACTCACCCTCACCTCACCTGTGAAGATGAGGGTGAGTGAGGGTGAATTGAGGGCCCTCATGAGTGAGGTTTGCAGAGGTATGCCTTTGAGTCGTTGCGGTCTATTTCAATGTATTCTCCGAAGAGTTCCTAGAAACCACGACCGTTTGCCCGCTTAAAAAAGAATCCGTGAGTATTTTTTAAGGTGCTGGCTTTGTACCTTTGCCAATGTTTTAATATCCTCGATACCTTTGAACCCGGAACCTTAAAATGTATCTTTATTTGGTTTACGTAAGAAACAAAATCAAACGCATAAAAGGACACAATTTTGGAAGTAGCAATAAAAAATTTTAAAGTCGGACGAGACCCTATTTTTACGAACGCGTTACATCATAGTGGTACAATTTTGTTTTCATAACGAATGTACTTTTCTCTTTCCTTACTTCCAGACATTGTGATTTTCTATCGAGCAGCTTTAAGTGTTCTCCCGAAGGGTTCTACTTTCCTACAATCCTCATATTCTCGATTGTACCTCCTCTTCCTACTCACTAATTTATTGCGGCGATATGTTCCGCACGAAGAGTAAAATGAAATAGAATGCTAGGACCTGCATCGAATCTGCTTTCCATCTGAGCTCGCTGTTTGGACGCAGCCCAATGGGCCGTGCGTCGCGTGAAGCATTCTTTCCATGTCCTGCGTGCCTGCGTGTACTGACCCTTGCAGGCCCCTGCGAGTGTTCATCCGCAACGGTAAGCTTCCTCGCAAGCACCCAGATGCCGCTGGGCGTTAGAGTGCCTAGAGTTCAGAGTGTTTCCAACCGCTCGCTTGGGGTCACATGGTTGATGGCAGCGTTTGCAATACGACCTGCGAGAAGGTGACCGAAGTGTCGGTCATCTGCGAGCGTCTCCCACTTTTACGCCCGCTTTTCCTGGCCACGCGACAACGCAACGCATGCACACCTGCGACCAGTCTACGAAGGAGGCGTTCGCCATTGAATTATACACACTCTCCATGGTTTAATTTGCTCACTCTCTCAAATCTAGGCTCACTACTGGGTGAAAGCGACCACCGCGCAACTGTTCTGGGAAGAGGCCCGTAATGGACATTCCCCGTTTAGGTTTTCTGCTCTCCACGTTTGTTGCTTCTGCGTTCGCGGCGTCTGCTCTCTTTTTTTATAGTCTAGCTGCGTGGCATTTTTCTTGATCGCCATATTTTCCTTTTGACGGGAGTGTGCGTGCGCACTGACCCTGGAGCGAATATCATGAAAACTATGGACGAACTTTCTCGGTGGCGCGTTAAAGCAATACCAGCTAGAAGACGAGGCCTGAGAATGACGTTTCGCTAGTAGATCCCCGACCCGCCCCAAGCGGCAAACACCCGAAGCTGGACGAGAGTAGGGGCCCCGTCAAAACCACGGCGCATTCACTGGTGGCCACAGCTCTGCACGCGACAGCTGAGCGCGAGCTGATAGCGAGCTTCCAGTTCATTTGTAACTCGCATGTGAACACTCGCTCAGCGAGCAGCGCTAGCCAGCACGCGCTCCTAGCTTTGAGATGTGCATTGCTAGCGCGTGCGCTCGTTCTGCGGAAGAACGCTTCAAAGCAGGAACTCGAGCTCTCGTGCTCGGGGCGTTGGCTGCATTCTTTGCTTAGTGGTGAACGGAATATAAACAGCGCCTTCCAAAATGGCCTCCAGTGCCAGCGTCCAGCGAAAGGCTTTGCAGCGCTTCGCGCTTCATTAAGGCATTTTCACTCATGCATTTCATGCTCCACGTGAACGTCGAACTTCATCGTATGCTATAGCAACAGGCACTCTGCGTGAGCATCTCTTTCATTATCTGCTACACAAACCACTGAAACAGGCGATGGAGCAGACGATGTCGCATATGATGTAGCAGTCGATAGTACCCAACCGGGCTACCTAGGGAGCGCTGAGGGGATCTATTAATGATGACGTTTAGAAGAGGAAACGCGCAGGCTTTGTGTTCTAGGTGGTATTGCCACAGCTGCGTGCGCAACTTCTAAGCGTGAGCTGATAGCGAGCTTCAAGTTAATTTGCAACGGGCGTTCGAACCCTCCCTCGGCCAGGAGCGCGAGCTAGCACGCGCTCCTGACTTTGAGACGGGCATTGCTAGCGCGCACGCTCGTTCTGCTGAAGAACGCTTCAAAGCAGCGACCTCGAGCTCTCGCGCTTGTGGCGTCGTTGGCTCTTAGTATAAACTGCGCCCTCGAAAATGGTGTCCAGTGCCTGCGTCCAGCGTTCAGTGAAGCGCTTTGCAGCCCTTCGCACAGCAGTAAGGCATTTTCACTCATGCATTTGACGCTCCGCGTTAACGTCTAACTTCATCGTATGCTATAGACAATTGCAAGCATGGCGCCACAAGTGGTGGCCCATGCGTGCAAGCGCGTGCAACGCGCGGGTGAACGTAGCTTTGGCAAGCTCGTAGTCGCACGGGCGTGCCTGCTCGAGCAGAGACGTGGCGGCGGCCAGTCGCCCAGCTTGCAATCGTCTATAGCACGGCCACTCGATCCCCCCAGTCCTAACCGAGTGGCCGTGGCTATAGCAACAGACACTCGGCGTGAGCATCTGTTTAACTATCTGCAACAGAAGCCACTGAAGCAGGCGATGGAGTAGACGATGTCGCAGACGATGTAGAAGACGGTGGTGGTCATCTGGGCTACCTACGGTGTGCTCAGGGGATCTACTAGTTATAACGTTTAGAGGAGGAAACGCGCAGGCCTTGTCTTCCAGGTTGTATTGGTTAAAGTCGCTGTTCTGGTGCCAACCGAGCAGAGCGAACGCCGCCGAACATAATGTGGCGCTTATTCGCAGCACACTGGGTTCATGGAGTCGAATCTTTTAAGTTTTTGCTTTTTATGTGAGTAAGATGAAGAGCTTTCACTGTGTCGCGAAGCAGAGAAGCATAACTTGTAGAGCAGGACGACCGGATCGCGCAGTCACGTGGGAGTAGAGGTTCCGGGTGTCGCCTGTTTCACCGAATCGATATCGTGACCGACAGCTTAAGGGCGTGGTTCAATAGCGGCTAGAATATGTGGGCGTTGTCTTTATATATTTTTTTTTTGATGCGGGAGATGTAAGTAAGAGTGAGAGCTTACTGCTTTAATGAAAAGGAAAGACAAACCATGTGTGCGTGTTTAGGAAAGCTGAACCTTTTTTATTGTAAATGGGCAGCGAGTAAGCAGTCACAGTTGAAGCAAAGATCTGGCTTTAGCAATATTTGATGACCATGTCAAACTTAATAGGCATAGTAGTGCTTCAATTTGAAAATCCGATCAGTGTTTTCGAGTCTGCCTTTGTGATGCACGACTTGGGGTAAAAAATATTGCCTCTATTTTTTTGACAAGAAAGCAAAAAGGAAGGTGTAAAGCTGTCCTACAACAACACGCAGTGCCTCTGTTTTGTTTTTATTTGTTTATCAATTAATTTTATCTTTATTTAACAAAAGTCAGGACTACCGCTCGTTCCCACCGAGTTCCTCGCGTTGTTTATGATTTGTAGCAATTCACTAACAGCTCGTAAACAAGTACATCACTTTTCTGTGTAGTGCATACATACACTTTCGGAAAGGGGGAGAAAGGGGGGGGGGGGGGGTCTAAATTCGGGTTGGCGAACGTTCTACATAACATTTTAAGAAAGTGAGGAAGCTTCTCCTGTATAAATAGCTTGTGCTTGTTTTTTTTTCACCTTTTTCTTTTTGAGGAAGTAGGCGTTTGGGGGATTAAAGGGGAGTTTTGTTTGTTCATCATTACCTTGCAATTTCTAGTGGGGTAGATGACTGTGGTTCGCAAAGCTTGGGTTTGCTGGTGGACCTCAGCCACTCACTGCGATGCTGGGGAAGTAGCAGTTCATTCGATATGGTATTCTGCTTACCGTACAAGTATATGAACGCCGTTGGGATGATATATATATATACACAACGAGCATAGTGGCGGGAGGCCGAAGGCGTGGGTATATAACTGGGAAGAAAAGGTTTTTTCTTCCCAGTTATGTATATATATATATATCGTATGCTGCGAAACTTTAGTTTAGTTAATTACTAGACCGCATGCCCTTAAATGTGTATGCGGTATAGTATTTCTTAGAAGACTGCATTTCCGGATAGCATTTGAAAATTGCTCTAAGGGAAAGTGTACAAGAGCTTTTGGTAAAAAGCAATACAAATTAAGTGTACTAATTTTGTACTTTTACGAAAAGAAGTACGCTTGAAGTATATCTTTGGTATAGTTAAGTGAAGGTTTAGTATAGTTTTAGTTTACGTCCTATTTTGGCGGTGTGGTTCATGCTTCGACTCTGCCAACTAAGGTGCTTATACTAAAATATATGTTAAATAGACTTTAGCCCATTAAAATAATACATGAAACGTATTTTGAGACGTGTTTATTAAATGTAAAAAAGATAGTATACTTTTAGTGTATTTTTTTAGGGTATGTCAACAGTTGTAGCCTTGACTGCTCAACTACCTAATGACGGAGCTCCATCGACTCACGACTGGGAATGCATTCATAGGGCTGGCACTCCGTCGTCTTTTTAGCGGATACACGGCTGATGGCCCAGACTCCGCATTCTGCGGAGATCCCGAGGGCATTTCTAACGCAAAACGAACAAGAAGAAATAATTCTTACAACCAGATGTCACTAAAGACGCTACTCTAGATTATTTTTAGCTCCGTCTCAAGCCCCTTCACCTCAACGATGTTTGCCGAGCACCTCAGCCTCCCACTGCTCCAGAAGAAGGTACAAATTCCCGAACTCCAAGTTTCTCCCCTTCCGCTCGTTTTGCAAATGCAATAACCTCCTTCATTTTGCTTGTCCAAGTGTCGACCCGGATTACAGCATTCATATGCGTCTACCCTCTTTTTACGTATAACCGGCTGCTCCTTCCCTCTCTCTACTGAAGAGATCCGCAGGCCAAGTTATTAACCTTCAGTGAAGCAAGATAAAAACTTAGGTGATGATTTGAATAAAGGATCTCATCGAATGGACAGAGAACTCAACGGAAACTGACTACACCGTGTTTAAGTATGTAAACTATCGTTGAGATTGAAATTATTAAAATAATTAAATGTATAAACGTATACGGGGTGTTTCTTTTTAAGGTTAACCTATTTGTTAAAAAAGGAAGCCATAAAAGCTACACTAATGCGGTTTGTGTAGGTGAGTTATACGGCCAGGGGGACAGAGGATAGGGGCTAATTGTAACTATCAATCGGCTAATTAACTAAAATATGTTAATTTACCGTTTTAATTATAAAAAAAAACATATGTTTCTAATAAAAACCTTGCTGACTGTCATCGAAAACCCCTACTTCAGTATATTAGGAGGGCTTGGAGCACGTAGGAAGAGCGTTGGAGCGCCAAAGTTACGACTCGTGCAGCAGGCGCAAGGCTGCCGGCGCCATGTCGCGCCCGGTCGGTTTTCCCGTCTCTTATCTGTGTTTTTAACCCCATCCTGGTTCCTGTTGTACGAGTGGTAACTTTAGTGCAATACGCGCGCTCCCCAAAAACTCAATATAATTATAATATTCACTGATTTAGTGTTTTTTGATGACTAACAGGAGGTTTCAAATTAAAACCATAAGTGTACTTTCAATAATGAAAACGCTTATTGATTTTTTGTTAATTGGCCGACCATTGCGATTAGTCCCCTATCATATGTTACCGTATAACTTACATGCACCATCCGCATTAGTGTAGCTTTCTCGATTTTTTAAAAAAAATTGTTTAGCTTAAAAAAGGAACACACTGTATAATCACATTAAATAAAAAGGTTCGTTAGCAATATCACTTTAGTTTGTTCTTGAAATTATTACGGCTAATGTTTTTATAACAAAAATATAGTTTAATTTCGAAAGTTTTAGGATGAGTTTGTATGCGAGCTCAGCTGCCTATAGGTATTACACCTTGCCAAACATATTGTAAGCTTGCAAAACACACACAAAAAAAAGAAGAAAACGTTGAATCAGCTGCGCAGAACTGAATATGAAAACAAAGCTGCATCCATGCAGTTTTTTTTCTCCTTTTACAACAAATGTAACCTTATGGACAATAAATAAATAAATTATATTTATTATTATTATTCCTACTGCTATTATTATTATTATTATTATTTACCTTAATATGTTTATATGGAAAAGTTAGGGTCTTAAAATGAAAGGGTGTTTCACGCATAAGTATGTCACTCCAGATGTCGCATAATTAGAGGCAGGCTGTTAAAGAAGGGACACAAATTGATCACGCGCCTTATTCAGTGCTATACACTCTAAAAAAAGTCTGTTCGTCTACATTCACGTACAACACTCGGCGAGCCAATCAGCGCAATTTACGGAGACAGCTCGGAGAATGACGATGCCGAAACATATGTTTAGACCAAAAAACGCAGTCTGAGTTGTGACACTAAGCAATGCAAAACGTAACGCTTGCATTGCTTAATATTACAACTCAGTCTGCGTTTTTCGCTCTAAACAGATGTTTCGGCATCGTCATTTGCTGAGCTGCCTCCCTAAGTCGGGCTGATTGGTTTTCCGAGTGTTGTGCGTGAAAGTAGACGCACAGACGTTTTTTAGAGTGTATGTTCCTCAGTTCTAGAATAATATGAACATGCCAGTAACTTTATTTGGCCGAGTAAGAGCGCGCAAAAACGATCTGCGCCGTAACATGTACGAATAATCGTATATCCTATGACAAACACTTCTTTACTAATTTAAAACAAAATATTTTTTTCCCTCAGTCTGCAGGATGAGAGAAGGTAGGAAGCTACAGGAGCAGAAACACTCCAGTGTGACGTAGGAGTCGCTGGAGCATGCAGCCAGGAATTAAGCTATATAACAACAAGAAAACGGACAAAGAACTTTTCTCACAAGCCACGTAACGATGCACAAAACATTGAGTGAATATTCTAGAAAGTGTCTCGAGAATGCAAACACGCGACGTTCACGAAGTACCTTTCCAGTTCATTGCACTTAGGCGAAGTGCGCGAGGCAAACTCACGCCAGCGACGCGCTGAGCATAACGGCACCTTTACGTCGGCTTGAGCTGTCGACTTCCGTGGATAAACATATTCGCTCAGGGCGGAAGTATACGCTTGAAAGCTTGTTTGAAGTTTTGTCCGGAAGATAACAACTCTTGTCGTCAGCGTGTGTATAGATACCCGTAAACCTTCGTAAGCAAAAAAAAAAAAAAAAGTATCTTTGTACAGAACGTTTTTGTATCCGTTCAAATATTTGCGACTTCGTTGCTCTCGTTGTGTTTCGAGCTGGCATGCTTCACTGCTTGGCAAGGTGTACGCTTCCTCCTCTTGGAAACGCAGAAGCTCTACAAAAATAATGCGAGTCTCCCTGTCTATTGTTCTCAATATTTACCATTGGCGAGGTCAAAGTTTATCATTGGGCAAGACGCGAAACCCTTAGATCGTACCTAATGTTGCGGTATACTACGTCTCCGTTTTACGTTTGGCCGACACATCGATCCGATGTAGCCAGTGAAGTTGTTCCAAAAGTGCGTCGGCACGGCGCTCACTGCCTCTGTGCGTCTGTAATCGCCATCTAAGTCAATCACGCCCTATTAATGTGCCACGATCCTTCGCTTTTGTTTTGTGCCTGTTTGGTATAGCCATGGCGCATGCGGTTTTACATGTGGTTATACAGTGTGGTTATCGATGTGGTTATACAGTGTGGTTATTGATGTGGTTATACAGTGTGATCCTAAACAACGACAAAGAGAGCCGTAACGAAGCACTTTTGGCGCTGCAAGGTTGGCTCCGTCGAACCGTAGCGTTGTAGTAGCGTGATTGTACTCGAAAATGACGGAGGACGCTTAAGCTTTACCTTTCAGAGTAGAACGCGATAGATAAACATAAAAATTCCCGCTCGTTTTCAAGCGGTGCAAACGTGCCTGCGTGGCCTAGTCGGTAGCGTGCCGCCCTCAATGCGACAGACTTTGACTGTTTGAATCCCTAAGCAAGGCTCCGCCGATGAAGTAGTGACTGTAAAGAGCTACAGACCAATTAGTCTACTCTGTACTGGTCATCAAATACTGTCAGATCCTTGCCGTACGGATAAACCGAGTACTTTCTGCCACCAAGCCTATGCGCTGAAAGGGAGATGCATAGCTAAGAACGTGCACGCGATGCGAATCGTCAGCGAGGCAGCTCGGGTATTTGATACACCTTTAGCAGTATTTCGCAATTGCGTTAAAAAAAACATGTTTTACGGTTGCCGTTATTAAATGTTATAGAAATGTCGCCTACAAAGCTTTTAAATTTCCTGATTTTTGACGTCCCCGATTAAAAGAAGCAAAGAGGTGAGCGCGGGAAATATAAAAACCAAAAATAAGAAGGCGCGCGCGCGCGCGCGGAGAAAATTTTTTTTCGCGTGGCGTTTTTTTTTTTTTTTGCGTGTCTATGACTATAACTTGCATCGTTTTAGATAATAAAAAGATTACGACCCTTGGGGTGTCAGTGTCCCTTTAAACCTTAGACGTTCACTGAATGCCGAACAGGCATCCGTTTTCGTCTCGGTTTATTAACTTCTACACAAAAAAATAATGAAATGTCAACTTTTTCTTTCTCCCCAACTGACCGCAAAACAAGCTGCTGCGTAATTTTGACGGTCGTGACGTACGCTGGGACAGGAGTCGGAAGTTCTCTCGGCAGTAAGAGAATGGGAGTGTTAGCGGAGGCGAGTTGGGGGTGCGCCGGTAGGTTTTACTACGCTGATGTCACCGACGTATTTTCTGAATCGGCGCCTCTCATCGCCGCGATAGCCATGGACACATCGCAGCTGAGCGAAATTCAATGAGATATGTTGCGCTACAGCGATAGCATGGGACTAGTCCCATACACCGAGATGCCTGTTGGGAAGTGCGGCGAGTCTTCCGGGGAAAACTCCAGAAGTCAACCCAACTGTATGGTAAAAGGCGGCCCGTGTCAGTCGTTTGCAAAGCGACGTAGATGGAAACAAATTGCCGCGGCGTTTTTCGCGGCCTCAGAGATGCAGGAGCGAGCCGACGTTAAAAAAAAGAATACGTTTGAACTACGACAGTGTCAGCAAGAGCCACGTAAATACCTGTTCACACTCGGAGCGGACGCGCGCGTTTGATGGAAGTGCTGTATTCGCGCTGCTGGTGAGCGCTCCGGGACCGATCTTTTACGATTGCAACTCGAAACTGACGTGGAACTCGGCAAAAGAAGGTTACCCCGGCATTGCACGAAGCTCCCACGAAATTTTATAGTTCGACAGTGACGTGGAGTGGTGTCAGAATAAAAATGGCATACTAATAACAAAGTGTACATACCGTGTTACGAAGGTAATCCATACGGCGTTTATTCGAGCTCTATATCACACAAAACAAGCAGATAGAATCGAGGAGAGTCCCTCTTCGACGACAGTGTTCGTCAAGACTTCCTCGGAAAACAAGGAGATGACAAGGGAAAGAGATTGACCTCACCTGATAATCTAAAATTGAGGTCAGCGATCAAACTGTAATACGGGAAGGGTCCACAAGGGTCGCGCGGGAATATTCCACTCAGCACACCAGCCGCTCGTGGGCATACGGTCTTAGCGAAGTACCGTCGAAGTAACGGTGCGCCGAGTCCGAGTGCCTCTTAGGCCTATCTGCCGAGCTCGCTTGGTTTGCGTCAGTAGATTCGTCGCCGTTGTAGCTTTTCTCGGATGTCTGTAGATCCAGCGTTCTTGTTCGTCGTGGTCTGTTTCAAGCACTTTTTTCTTGCTGATTGAAGTCGGGACGCGCGAGAAGAACACGCAGGAAAATATACGTTCGTTGATCGTCGCGGCCAAGTAACTGAACGACGCTGTCGGCCCTACTGTAGTTGCTTCATTTACCACACGATAGATGGCGCTTGGCTCTCAACATTATCAAATTTGGCAATTTTCGTCACATCTCTAATTATGCTACAAAATGTGGATCTGAATAATATTTAACAAAACGTTTAGGGAACATCCGCCGGCTATTTATTCTTTATGATCGCGGTGCTGGTGTGGTAGGGTCTTACCCAATAGGCGACGTGGATTCGGCTGACGTTCTGCTGTTCCGCGGATGCATCGCAGTGAAAAGACAGAGAGCTTTTGTAGGAAAGGAGGTGCAAAAGAGTCCGATTTTTTTTTAAAAGTTCTAAAGCAAAGAATTTTTTTTGTTCTCTTTTTTGCGTTTTTGTGCTTTTTTTCACACATTTTACGACGTGCGGTGGATGAACTTCGATTTCAGAATCGTTTCATGGTCCCTTTAATTTTACCTAGATTATTTCCAACAATCTTCTAATGGTCTCGTTGTCGCCTGTAATCCTTTTCTCTTCCATCCTTCCATCATCGCCAATAAACCTCAGGGCCCCGGCCAAATCCGTTACCCCTTCAGGGAGGGCAGGGCGAAGCCCCGTGCACTTCAAAACCAAATGCTCTAGCGTCTCGCTAATATAACGGCAGGCGGCACATAATGTGTCTGTCTCCTGGAATTTAGCCCTAAACGTCCTCGTCCTTGAGACTCCCGTGCTTGCCTCGAACAGCAAAGCACTCCCCAGTGAATCGTCAAACAGTTTTTCCTCTCTTATGTCCTGCTTTCGTGACCTGTACACTGTTAAATCTGATTTCGCCTGCATTCTCTGCTCCCACATTTTCCTCTATGCCTCCTTCACCCCCTTTTTCACTGAAGTAGTCTGTTCATGTGTGTAGGTATTTAAATGTAAACTTTCGGGTTCGGTTTGTCCGTCATGTGTTTAAACTTTTAATATATAAATACTTGAATACCTTCCGCGCCCACCGCGTACCATCCATTTCGGTCAACTTTTGTTCAAATTTCAACTTACTAATTGCCTCCCTTCTCTCAAAAGACGACCATTCCATGTCCCCTGTGCTCCTTCGTCTGGTGTTTTTCCATGTGCTCCCAGCGCCAATCTGCCTACGCTTTTTTGTTGATTTTCTAATCCTGATTTAATCTCAAAATTTATGCACAATACTGCATTGCCAAAAGACAGTCCTTGTACCATTACTCCTTTCCATATACCTCACCACTTCGTATCTGTTATTGTTCCATAGTGCCTTGAGCTTCATAATAGATGCATTTTTTTACCTTTTCTAATTATATTCTCCTCGTGTTTCTCTAGATATTTCCTTCCCTCATTGAGCCAGACTCCCAGATATTTGTATTTTCCTACATGGTCTATTAAAATGTCTTGAATCCTCAGGGGTTCCCTTTTTTCATCGTTAAACACCATCACTCCAGTCTTGTCACTACTAAAACTCATGCCCAAGGTGTCCCCTACCTCTTCACATATTCCAGCCAGTTTCTGTAATGTATCCCGGTTATCTGCCATGAGTATACTATGTCATCTGCATTCATCAGTCCTGGTATTACATGTACTACATTTGTCCCTACTTCCATATAACTCACATAAATCCATAAGTTGCACTGCTTTAATTTCTTTTTCTATTTTACTGAGATATATCACGAAGAGCAGAGGCGACAGTAAAGAGCCCTGCCTGAGTCCTCTTTTTATTGCTGCGGGTTGTGTAGTTTCTGCTTCCCATGTTATCACTACCTTATGGTTTGTGTACACCTGCTGAAGAAACCTAACCAAATTTATATCTAAATTATACTCCTTCAGCTGACCCCAGAGTTTTTCCTGGTTCACATTATCGTACGCTCTCTTGATGTCCAAATAAGCTAACCATAAAGAAGTTTGGTTCTTCATTGCTATTTCTATACATTGAGTGGTGACGAACAAGTTGTCTTCCAGTCTTCTCTCTCTTCGGAATCCATATTGGAGCTCGCCCAGTATTTGCATATCTTTCGTTCATTGCTCCATTCCACGCTTTGCTATCTGCATAGCCAATCTGTAAAGAACTGAAGTTACCGTTATCGGGCGATATGACTGAATGATGTTTTTGTTTCCTTTGCCTTTGTATATTAGTGTCATTTCACTTAGTTTCCAATCATTGGGTACTTATCCTCCTATAATTACTTGGTTAATCACATGTCGTAACTTCAATTTGCTTGTTTTTCCTAGTGTCTTTATGAGCTCCAAGGGTATGTTGTCTGGACTTGTCGCTGTATTTGCTGGAACCTTACTTTTTGCCTTGTCCCATTCTTTTGTAGTCGTCTCCATCGTTACACAATTCTGTTCCTCCTCAACACTGCTGCTGACCGTGCTGTTCACTGTCTCCCTCTGCTCAAGCTGGGAGAAAGCCTCTTTGATTGTCTGCCTAATATATTCACGTGCCTCTTCCCCCTCTACTCTTCTCCCTTCCTGCGTGGTTAGTAAGTATTGCATACCCTCTGTCTTTCTCCCCTGCGCTTAATGTGCTCCCAAACCTTTTTGCCGCACTCCTATCTTTTTTATTTACTTCCATCATCAACTGCACTCCTGCACTTACAATTTTGGCCTGTGTTATAGCTGATGCTTCCCTTTTCCGCTCTTGGAAGTTCTCTCATTTTGAAGCTACGTCAGCTGGCAAGGCTGCCCTTTTTTTGCCCACCTATGCTTCCTAGATGCATCTTGCCGCCGCAATATGGCTGCTTTGACCTCCTTATATCACCAGACTTTTGGTTTATTTCTTCGTTTTTGCTTTCCTTTTTGATTAATTTGATGCTTCTTTAATTCTCCTTTGAAGATTCCCATTAGATCCTCATACGTCCACTCTCCTTCTGGTTGTCCCGACACTATGTTCTCCATGCTTTTCGATGCTTTCTGTAGTTGAGCTTCACTTAGCGTAGGTTTACCCGCTCGTTCCTGGGCTTGCTGTTCTGGTTTGGATGGGTCAAATTTAATCTTAATTCGTTTGTGGTCACTCCCTAAGCTTTTTGTTCCTTCCTAATCTATTTCCATACTTCCGAACCTGTCATACAGTTTGTGGAACATGAGGTAGTAGTCTATTGTTGAGTGTGAGTTGTTTCATTCCCACGTTATTTTGCCGCCGCATTTTACTTGTGCATTAACTAACACTAGGTCCAGGGCCTCACAGAAATCTTCTAGCAGCTTTCCAGTTCTGTCTGTGAATCTGTGGAACTCCTCTAAGTGGGCATATCGAGGAACTATTGTCCGCTTTTACCTTCAGCGCCCCCTGGCTTCGCGGCTTCCGGGACGAAGCGTCTGCGTTGCTGTGGTTTTCTTCGTGTTTTATTTCTGAGGAGCGTTCGCCTTGACCTTGATCGGCGCATGCTTAATGACGTATTTTTATGGCCATCTTTCGGGCACAACGCCGACGCCGCCTTTTCCGGTAATAAAACATATAAGACTTTCGCCTTAAAACAAGAAGCTACAAATCGCATAGTTTAGGGGGAATTTAGAATAAGCTTTCTGAAAAATCTATATGCAAGTTATGACGAGTTGACGCGACATAACTTGGGCGACAGAACTTGCGACATAACGCTGCTCTGTGAATTTGCCCTTAGCCGAACGAGCTTCCGTGAACACGAGATTGACAAACCGCGCGTTTCGTAGAATAACCTCCTCGTGCCCGTTTTTGAATAGCGCTGGAAACAACTTTAAATGACTCTTATAATAGTTAACAGATTTAGGTGAAACGAGTAGGTCAGTTTCAGACAAATACCTATTTAAATAGCTATTTTGGTCGGTTTACGGCACTTCATACATATAGAAGAAACAACGCACACGTGCACCTAAAACATGTTATGGCGCTGAAACTAATGTAAACAAGGAAGTGGAACTTCTGCTGCAACCATTGTTGATTCAGTAGTCAACAGGCTCAGTTGAGCAAAATGGTCAAATCTGAAAATTCTAAATAATGGTAGAAGAGGTTGGTGAGGTTTTTGCTGACCAACATCAAGAACACACATTTGCGGTTTTCAATAGTTTTAATATTATGAGGTCAATATATTATAAAAGCAAAGTAAAAGGATAATCGACGTAAAGGTTTTTCTAGGATTCGCAGTTTTTTTATAAGCCCCCCCCCCCCCCTAAAAGACTGAAACAAAAACCGGAGGAGGGGGGGGGGGGTCACAGTGTATGGGTATGCACGCTACGGTCCTGTATAATAACACACAGTTCTGATTGCACATCATTGGGATCCTCTAGACATGACCTTTGGTTGAACCGGTTTTGTAACTTTGCTAAACAAATTGAAATGTTTGCGCCAAACTTGCCGTTATTTTTTAAGCTTTACAAAAATCAACGGGAACTTTCGAAAACTTTGAAGCAACCGGCGCCATTTCAAAGCTTCAAAATTCTCCATAGCACCATCAATTTTCTTCTTCGAAAACTTGCAACTTCCCACTTCAAAAATTGTACTCATGTTCGTCATAGTTACGGTTTTCACATTTTATGGTACGTTTTTAGCAGGGTTGTGAGCAGCGTGCCTATATTTAGTTTTGCTCCTGAAGTTATGTGTCAAAATATTTGACAGTAATGTGTACATAAATATCTGCTATGTTGAGCAACATCGTCATACCGTGCTTGCGCGCCGGCATATTTTTCTCCTATCTTTAATCGTCTTCAAAAAAGGGTGTATAAAAACAGATATACGTGAGAGCTAAACACTCGTTAAGAATTCGTCAAAGTATATGCGACCTCAAACCGACATAATCGCTTGAGAATTTAGACGTTCGTCGGAATGGTTTGCAATGCAAGAGTTTTATATATGAACTAAGCTTTTATTAGTTTAAAACAAAATTTAATCCCCATTAAGTGGACAAGTTAGAGGACTTTATGAATTATTTATAAAACGGTTAAATGTCACGAAAAAATATGTATTCTAGAGATTTTATTTACACCCATATGAGCTATCAGAGTCCTAGAATGTTTTTGTTTTGCAAATTTAAAGTCACTTCACTTTGGAACCAGTTGAGATATAATATTTAATTTTCATTCTGAAGGTTGAGTCACACTTGTAACTTGGCGAAACAAATTAAAATTTTTGCGCACCTCAGTTTTTTGGGGGTTTGACGAAGTTAATCTTAAATGACCAGGAGTGCGAACGTGAAGAAGAAAAGAGTCATTATTTTACAAAACAAAATCAAACAAACAATTTTTTTCACGCTCTGTTGCCCGCCAACAATTTCACTTTACTTTTTATGACTACGGTGTTAAAATAGTTTTTATACCAGGTCGCAGCATGAGTTGCACACTGTTGTAACTAAACCCCCAAGAACATAAGGAACAAGAGCCGAGACAAAAGAAACGGGAAATTTCGTGCAAACTACACTGTTAAAAATGAGTCGTGAAATTTACGAGGAAAGTTCTGGCAGCTCTATTTCCAAACATTTCCCGTCAAAATAACGTACAATCATTTTTTTTAAATTATGTGGGAAAAGTTGTCAAAAAAACGAGGCACCGCATTCTTAGTTTACGAGCATAGACGTGAAAATGACGATTGAATCGTTTTCAAATCTTCCCCCGTGAAAATAACGAACTGTCGTTTTTCTAAATTGACTAGGAAAGTCGTCATTTTTATTTGCGGCTTTGTACGTTAAAATTACGAGGAAATCTCTGGCAGCTCTATTTCCAAACATTCCTCGTGAAAATGACGTACCAGCGTGTTCTGAAACTGTGTGAGAAAAACCTAAAGAAAAGGTGGATTGCATTTTTCAGCTGTAAGTATGTATGTGTAGCATACAGTCATTATGCTCAGTGTTCTTCACGTAATTATAAAAACAAAAATTGAAAGATTACTTATCACTTTATTCAAGTTTCCGAGCTTCCTCACTGTACACTCTCCTTGGTGATGATGGTGTGCCATTACATCCTGCGGGAAAAGAGAAGAGAAAATTACCCTATGCCACCCTATGATATAACGTCACATAACTCGCTCAAAGGACTATGAGAGGAAAGCAAGAAAGATAGTAACAGCTTCATCCGGACAAAAGGGTGAGGAAAATTGGACAATAGCATTTCTGAAAGTCTGATATGTCAGACATTGCTGGTGTGCCTTCTTTGCATGCCCAGGGCTATGCTACAGGTAATAGTCTTCACTGCAGGGCACAACATTTATTACATCAAACCTTAGGCACCATAAAGAAAATGTGTGACAAACAATAGCCTTTTCCAGATTCAAGGTTGCAGCTGCTACACTTGAAGCCCATATGGATTGATAAAGGCCACAGCGAAAACATCCGCAAATGGCCATTTTTCAGGGCTGTGCTAATATTAAAATTTTCTTATAGCAGTTTAGTATTATATGGTATTTGATATTGGTTTCAACATTAATCGTACTACTGTAAACGGCTTAATTTTTGCAAAGGCTTACTGTTTGCGAGTTTATCGAAATTGCTTCAAATTGGTCATGCAAATAAGTAACCCCATGGCTACGAATACATTGAACATTACTCCTCATTGTGAAATTTTGTTCCCACAAAGTATTTCCAAAACTGACACTTTACAAAATGTATGAAATATCAAGCTCGCGAAAATAAAGTCGTTTACGCCAGTCGAACATTTCAAAGCACTCGTAAAGTCACCATTGCAATGAATTGGCTTTGTTCAGTGCGCTTCTCCGCATGTGCACTGCGCTGCGGAGAAGCGAAACCCATGGAGCAGACTCCGCAATCGCATTAATCGCGTTAACACCCAACAACACCTATAGAATAATAAAAGCCTGGGCATCGCCTCCTCTCCCTTCATGAAACGTCATCACAGTCGGATGGCGCTAACTCGGCTACTGGGCCCGAGTCCGACCTTCGACGCGCTGATGGAACACGAGCCCCGGCCGAACACTGACGCAGCACTCGTGCCCAATCTCAGGCCTCAATCGATCTGGCTGTGATGACGGTGCGGAGGCCTTCTGCTTATCTAGGGGGTGGTGTAACACCCCGGTCGCAAGAATCTCGCTTTGTCGCAGTCGCAGTGCAGACTCATACTTCGGTGGGAAATGCACACCTCTATAGCGGAGAGGTTTTGACATGTACACAGGAGGAATTAAGAAAAAAATTTAAAAATGGTTACGTGAATGTTTTTGCATCTGATGGATGTCGGTACTCCCCTCAAGGTCAAATTTAGAAGACAAATAACACTGTAGCTATCCTGTTATCAAGAATATGTATTAGGCTGCAATGTCCTAACATGCTATGTCACGACATTGCAGCAACAGTTCTAATTTGAAATTGAAGGATGAGCATGGCGAGAAGGCCATCAAATCGTATATTTATATTCACAACCTCTATGTGGGCCTTGACCTGATGATAGCCAGAGCCACAACATAATTTGGATCAGAACTAACAGAGCTTTGGCAATGGGGCGATGATAACGAGATCAATTAGAATTTCATTTAAAAAGTATATGTATTGCCCTCATGCTGATTATGTACGCTTATAAATCTATATGCTCATGCAGCATGCTGCTGACAAGCATAAATAAATGACAAGCTTTGCTTGCTGCCTCGATTACAACTGTGCAGCTTAAGCAGATCCTTGAGAATTTTAAGAGAGCATTCAGTTTGGTAATCAAAATTATTCACTTCTAACTTTATTTCAGTGGATGACTACCTGCCCCTGATATTAGGTATTTTTTTGTACCATACCTAAAGTTACTATTCGTGCACGATCATGCTCCTTCACTGACATATTACTGCATTTTGAAAACATATGTACTAAAGTAATCAAAGCAGCCTACAGCTAAACAAGTGATACCAACACTGTCAGGGTGGCTGAGGCTAGCGTGACGGCACTAAGTAACAGGCTTGGAGAGAGGTGCAGAGACTGTGATATTCAACTGAAAAGTTAATAAGCTCAAGTCATTATACACTTTAAGCCCAAAATTCATGATTCACACATGCCTATTATTCTCAGTATGAAGCCAAAGGCGAACCAAGTAGTAGTCCGTTGATTTATTACCGAAATAGAATACAATTTGAATACCAAACTGGATGCTTTGCTTATTTTTGGAAGGTTGTGATAAAAAATGCACTACTTAATTGGGTGAAAAACAAAGCCTTGTAACACAATCATGTGCATGATTACATTCTACAAGTCGTTTTACATGTATACACATCATTCTATATCAAAGCTAACAGAATTTTCAAAAAAGGCCACGAAAGTTATCAGAATGTCTTCTTCATTGCGCATTCGTAGGACTCTGTGGACATCAGTAAAGGGGATAACCGTCACAGTATGTTGACTAATTGACGAAAATTTGCTAGCTTTGTAACTAATGGCTTTCTCGGCCATGCTGCAACAGCAGCGTTAAAAGCCAGCCAATATTAAAGGCTATCCCGACTTAAACAATTCACGAAATGCCAAGCGGCTTCCACATATTCCTTGTCCAACTTTTGTGTTTTAATGTCGGATGCAAAAACCGCGCTCAGGAGCTCAAGAATTTGTGCCGTTAATGGTGGGTGGGAGAGTGACATAGTCGTACTGGGCACATCGTCACTATCTCGACAGTGTGTCCTTGGTAGATGCATCCGCGTCATACTTCCAAGATAAAAAAGGTGCGTCCGAAGCAACCACGTCCGCACAACATCCTGAGGTCTTCCCCGAGTACGCAATTTTCGAATCGGGTGACAAAAAAAGCAAATTTTTAGCATTCCATATCTTGAACCTTGTTGCTATACAGAAATTCTGTTAGTCTAATATTTACTGCCTTTGAAACTAGAATTGAAACGTATCCCATAAAACAATTAATTAAAAACATTATTTAAAAAAATTTTGTTCATTAGTTTTGATTAACATTCTGCAACGGTTATCCCCTTATCTAATGTCCTCCGAGCCCGATAAACACACAGTGAGGGAATCATTTAAGTAACTCGTGCCGTTTTTTTTTTTTTTTTTTTTAATGTCGTTTGAATCAAAATAGACAGCTTTGTATACATGTATATAAAAATATTGAATGCATGTCCATCCCACTATAGAGGTCCACCTTTTCCTTAGGTAAAACTGGATCAAACTGGAGAAGGCCAGTTTTACATAAACCCCCAGCATGGTATGTACCAAGGGCCGCCAGAAATGATTGCTCACCTCAGAACACTCTGTGCGGCTTGAAGAAAGCGGCTTGCGGTCTTTGACGGTGGGTCTACCCGCTTGGTGCAGCTGGGACCGGCAAGAAAGTTAATGCAGCTTGCCATATACCAGAAAGTAACAAAGACAAGGCCAGTATTACATAAACCCCCAGCAGGCATGCACCAAAGACCGCCAGAAATGATTGCTCACCTCACTGAACACTTTGTGCGGCTTGAAGACAGCGGCTTGCGGTCTGATGGTGGGTCAACCCGCTTGGTGTAGATGGGAACTGCGAAAAAGTTAATGCAGCTTGCCATATACCAGAAAATAACAAAGACAAGGTCAGTATTACATAAACCCCCAGCATGGCATGCACCAAAGACAGCCAGAAATTATTGCTCACCTCATAGAACACTTTGTGCGGCTTGAAGACAGCAGCTTGCGGTCTGAAGGTGGGTCAACCCGTTTGGTGTAGATGGGAACTGCGAGAAAGTTAATGCAGCTTGCCATGTACCAGAAAGTAACAAAGACAAGGGTAGTATTACATAAACCCCCAGCATGGCATGCACCAAAGACAGCCAGAAATGATTGCTCACTTCATAGAACACTCCACGCGGCTTGAAGAGAGTGGCTTGCAATTTTTGTTGCTGGGACCTGCAATATATTTAATACAGCCTGGCGTATACCACAAAGACAAAGCCAGTAATACATAAGCCTACAGCACATGTCCCAAGGACCACTACAAATGCACGCTCACCTCATGGAACATTCCATGTGGCTTAAAGAGAACGGCTTGCAATCTGTAATGGTGCGTGCACCTGTTTGGTGCAGCTGGGACCTGCAATAAATTTAGTACAGCTTGCCATATACCACAATGTAACAAAGACAAGGCCAGTAATACATAAGCCTAAAGCACGACATGTCTTAAGGATTGCTAGAAATGCTTGCTCACCTCATAAAGCACCCCATGCGACTTGAAGAGAGCGGCTTGCAACCTGAGCGTGAGTGCACCTGCTTGGTGCAACTGGAACCTGCAATAAATTGAATACAGCTTGCCTTATACCCACAAAGTTACAAAGACAAGACCAATACTACATAAGCCTCCAGCATGAAATATCCCAAGGACCACTAGGAACACTTGCTGAACTCATAGAGCTCTCCATGCGGCTTGAAGAGAGCGGCTGGCAATCTTTGGATAGTACCTACGGGTTCATTTCCCTTCCTTGATGAGCATGAGAACTTTCGGATAAATGCCGCTCTTTGCGGTATGGCATGGTGCACACCTGGTACCTCTTTTGAGGTTTATCTGGCCAAAGTACCTATAACAAACATATAACAATTGGGTCACACACTGCAGTAGCCAGCAATACCACAGCAATGACAAACGTTAGAGAAGAGAATAAACATAAAATTATGTTTACTAACCAAAATATGTTAATTACCTTCTTAAGTATTGGTATAATGGGCTATGCTGCGATTGCAATTTTAAACGGAGACATTATTAAAGCCCAACCTAAATGAAACAATTTTGTGAAAAAGCAGCAAGTTTTGAGTAATCCATGTTTTTCGGAAATCGCCGGTTAGAGTTTTGGGGTTGCATTACTCTCTTTAAAATTGCAATTGCAAAGAGGCCCATTACACCGCTAAATAATAATAATAATAATATTCATAATAATAATATAATACATTTATTGTATCTAGCGCACATCAGTTAGCATGACGGGCACATCACAGCCAACATGAGGCTTGTGGGATATGCCACCCTGAAATTAACAGTCCAACATAGCTATACTTTGAGCCCGAGTGCAAAGTGAAACAACTATATGCAGACGTCATTAGGATGTCACAGGTGCCATGTGACACAGTTAGATGCAGACACACACCATGCACATGCACACCAACATATGCAAATGCAAAGTTAGGTTTGAAAATAGCCACTGTAAAAAAGAGGAAGCAATTATAACCTCGTTAAAAAAAATCATGCACTAATGATAATAAACGCAACTATACTAAACACAAATTCATTAAACCAAGTCCAAAGGGGAAGTGTCACGGCCGGGGTGTCTGAAGCTGCACAAGTGTAATCTACAGTGAAATAAGAAAAGAAAAGTAAAAAGCTATGTAATTAAACAGTGACTTTACAATTTTCGGTTAATTAGTAAACATATTTTGACGTTTATCCGCCTGTCTAATGTCCGCCGAGCCCTACTATTATACAGTGAGGATGGCATCCACATATATATCACCTTCATTTTCCTTTACAGTCCGTTAAAGATTACAAAAAAAAATTTGATATATCAGAAGAATCTTTCGACGTCATTTCAGCTTTCTAATGACTCAGGTGTGCAAATGAATGAACAGTACTCATCAATGAGAAATAAAACAAGAAAGCGCAGAAAAATAAATAAAATATAAACTTCTGCGAAGCCGATCAGCCGTTGGGTATGCTGAGCGGGATACGGTCCATTCGTCACATGCACACTCGTCACAGGACGATTGGTCACAGGACGATTCGTCACACAGGAACATTCGTCATAGGATGACTCGTCACGCGGCCAACCGGTCCCACAACAGTTCGTCCCCCCAAAAGTGTATTGTTCAGTTTGGTTCGGGCGGACAAAGTGGCTAACCTCATATCTTAGTATGTCTTTGGCTTCTGAAAGGCGAAGAATTTGTAACAAACGTTTCAGCTTCTGGTTCGGTCCCGAACATTGAATGTTGGTTCGGCATGACAAAGTGGGTCACCTCAGACGTTTTAGCTGCAGGGTCCGTCCGGAACGAAACTGAGACTGCAATCAAAAGGATAGAGGTGATCGCAACAGAGGGAGGTAGAGCCATGATGCTGCACGAGGGGTACTCGTACACATTCAGCAGAAAGAATTCCGATACTTATTGGTTTTGTCAAATAGGTGTATGCAAGGCAAAACTACTGATTTGGCTGCCAGTCGGATTATTGCTCGTTTAAACTAGCAACTGAGATCAACCTGCTGAAACCCGTAATATAATGAGAGGAAAGGCGGATGAGTATTTGAGATCAGTTTTTCTAACCATTGGTTTATGTGACAGTAGAAAATCGTGAAACTCGTCATCAGGGAATGTGGGCAGACTCGGTCGATGTGACCAATTGCCCGCATGACGAGTCATCCTATGACGAATGTTCCTATGTGACGAATCGTCCTGTGACCAATTGTCCTGTGACGAGTGCGCATGTGACGAATCGTCCTCATCCCGGACTATAGCCCGGAAAATACGATATAAAATATAAGCACACTGTTATATATAAAGTCAGAGCCAGCAGCGAGCTGCAGAGTGGATGTTTACAACAATTAACCCTCCAAACTGCTTGAGAAATTTCCCGTCAAATTACGAGGGCGGTCAATAATTTTGTGTACGTCTTAGAGGCTCGTGAATCGAGTGCACTGGAAACTTCCGTTTTCGAAGCCGCTAAAACGTCGTTCAATGACATTGCGTCGTTACAAAGACGTTAGCCGCTCGCTTATGTTGTCTGGCTGCATGAATGTTGTTGCAAAAACAAACACAGAAACTAAGCTTCCATAAAAGCTCGTACTCGCGAGTTCTCCTAAGAGATAAGGCGCAGGGCTCTGAGTAAAGGCGCCGCCGCTGCAGCACGGATAAATAAACACGTGCATATTATAACGGAAACATAACGTGCTGAAAAAGAAACACCAAAAGCACGATGTGTCGCTGGACGCCCGTGTTCTCAGACCGCAGATTTCGAACACGCTCGAGCGCTTTCAGTCTTCAACCGAAAGCACTCGAACCGCGAACATGGAGAAATATTCGATTACAATACGTAAGCAAGACATTGCAAGGATAAAGTCACATTGCATACCTTGAAGTGGGCGATTTAGTCGTCGATGAGCTGATGAGGCCCTGATGCATCACAGAACACTACACTGACCACGATGTCAACAGCCACCGAGGCGAGTTCGACGAACGCCCGAAGAGCGACAGCATGGCGATAGCTGCTGCAACCTCTGTTTGCGCCTGCGCGGCACGGGCGCACGACTCGGAGCAAAACCGCAAAACAACAGAGATGGGTGTTGCAACAACGGCAACACCATTCTGCGAGAGAGGAGGGCCGCGAAAGAGCTGCGGGGCTGCGCGTTGCGCGGCGGGGCATTCAACTCCTCGCCATCTGCGCATGCTTGCACTCCTGGGATTTCGGCTTTTCTGGAAGGCTCGGCTCTCGCGCCAAATAAATAATGAGGGCATCCTCGTATTTTGAAATGATGAGCGTGCCCGTCTTTTTTGACGAGGGAAAGACACGTCAAATTGACGTAAATTTTTTACAGTGTAGCGTGCTCTTGCATCGCATCATTTTTCTTTGCTCTGAGAATCTAAGAAATGGAAGTTTCTTGTAGTCGACGTTTAATGGGGTAGAATCTGTTTGAGCTCGCAATCAAGACTGCAGACACCCGACTGATTGTTTCTTCTCGTTGAGTTGGCCATATTTCACTGAAGCGTCTGAGTTATGAATGTGATCGGATAGTTTCGTTCGAATCCCTGTCGCTGGTAAATGATCGTCAAAGACTGTGGGAGTTGTTTCCGGTATGGCGATACTCCGCTCTTTCTGCTTCGATAGATGTTACGGGCTCTTCCTCCCCCCCCCCCCCCCCCCCCCCCGCCCCCCGCCCCCCACCCCCCACACACACACTCAAAACAGTGATGTAGGGTAGGACGTCTACGTCGTCGATATCACGAAATGCTCGAAAAGAGAATTCACTAAACCTGGCGTGTTTTTTTCGGGATCTGAAGTCGGGTCCGCTGATTATGAAACGAGGGCGCTACCACAGAGCCACGCCAGCTGCTTCAAGGCGACGTCTAATAAAAGCAGGTGTTGCGACTAGCGCAGCTCTCGTTAGGTGGTCATAGTTGTGGTGACGTCGCATCAGGCCGCGCGAGCCTCACGCCGCGATAGTTAGAGGGCTTATTTCTGTATAAGATTAAAGAATGTGACACTCGCCGAGTAGGAACTGGACGTAAGGTGCACGATACGTAAGTGCAAGATACATGAGAATAAGGTAGGATCCGATGAGGCGTCAGAGCTATCTCTATGGCTGTACTGGGGGCGCACAGAGGTGTGCTAAATCTTTTTTATCTTTATTTTCATTGCCGGAAGTGTTTGGGAAAGCGCAGCACTGAATCGACACTGTTGTGTCCTATAAAAGCGTCACTTGTGAGATCGACTAAGCAAAATGCAGCGTGGGTGAGTACATACCTACACGAGGGCATACAAAACAGCCGCCCATGTTGATGGATGGAGTTGGAAAACGTATATTGTTTTGCTTTATAGGAAAT
Organism: Ixodes scapularis; assembly: GCF_016920785.2. Lineage (NCBI taxonomy): Eukaryota > Metazoa > Arthropoda > Arachnida > Ixodida > Ixodidae > Ixodes > Ixodes scapularis. Next base: position 77,255,181 of record NW_024609835.1, read on the forward strand.
GACTAGTGCATTCATATTTGCTATTCTGCTTATAACTTTGCCAGTCACATAACGTGTTTCGTTGCGTTTTTTGGTGCCCCAATAATTAATTCTGCCTTATTTAGTATATTATGTAGATCCGAAAAATGTAAACACATTGAAAGAAAATTTGAAAAAAAGGTTTTGGGAATAGGAGACAAACGCCGACTCGAACATATTTACGATGCCTATTTACCTTCACTGTTTGTCTGGATACACTCTAAGGGTATAACCAGAATATAATAGTTATATGTTCATCAGTCTGAAATTGTATTTTCTTCTGACTATCGTACACACTAAAAATTTTAACACCCATGTTCGTGTTAAAAGGGTGTTTTTCCGAGCTCACACCCTTCCTACACCATTTTTACATGATTTTTGAATATTCAAGGGTGTACGGAAAGGCCTACACCCTTCGTACATCCTTTTTACACCCTACGGCTACCGAAATCGTGTTAAGAGGGTGTTGCGGTGGTACACCCATGATTTCCGAATCGTCGAACTCGGAAACCGCCGAATTGCAGACATAAGCGCCGACAGCAGAAGTCAAGAAGCAGCCTGCTCAATTTAGAGGATTTCGTGAAGTTCAAGTAAGCACAATGGGCAGCTGACATCCAAGCCAAGCCAACGCTCAAGTTGTTTTCAAGCCAGATGAATGCCGGCGTTGTGTACAAGCTCCTTGGTTGTTTACGTGCAAGCGACCACGAAAATATCATCGGTTACTCACGCACTTCTGCTCAGAATGGTGAGACCACATCGGTTCTATTATGATACATTCCGTCTCATCCTGAGATGTACTAAAGCGAAGGCTAGACGTGCGAGACGGTTCGGGCTCACAGCTTTACTGTGAGCCTGTACCGTAAAGGTCGGTTCCGACACTTGCGTTTGAGTGTGTTTGTCTGCGTTGCGTTTAGAACCGAAAACGAGTCACCGGCACATCTGTGCTTCGTATGAAGCGTGGATTCCAATTCAAAGAATCATCTTGGCACGCGATATAAGCAGCAGGGATGTCCTGGTTTCTCGCAGCCGCAACGCGGTCAAACGCAACTGTTTGAACCAGGCTTTACGTGGTTGTCCTGGGCTTGTCCCTCGCGCTTTATTCTTTCGATTTTAAGTATTCATTTTCAACTCGCTCGCTTTTACCAGTACTAGTAGATACTCAGGCTGCACGAGGGTTCGTGCAGTGCGACCATCTAGCGATGCTATGAGCTTGTGCTCGAGCCTTGGCTTTAATGCATCTTAGTGGGGAAGGCAATCATCGGGGATATATGACACACGATGATGCCAAGTCTGTTCACGGCGGACTCCCGTGCTGTTCTGATTGGAGGAGAAGGGGCGTGTAAAAAATTGGCAAATGGAACATGGTTAGCGACAGCGCAAATATATGTTGGAAAAAGTTCAGAACGTTAAAGTGCAGCAGCCTGAAACTTTGGAGTTAAGCAATTAGAGAATCATTTGAAGACATCTTTAGAGGTTCAGCCTTCTCTCCCCCCACACCAATATCGAAGGCTGCTAGGATATTGGTTCAGGCTAAGCCCTGTCTTTCAGTCAGCGAACTTGAGCCGTTCCACCTGACCTTGTTATTTCATAACAGATATGTTAGAAAATGGAATGCAGATTTTCTTTACACGGCCAAAACATAAAGTGTTATCAAATAATACCTGCCATATTCATATTCTACATTTACAGACCGGGGCTGCCCCGCCTGTGGAGGGTGAAGATGCGAGCAGCCTCGAAGCCCACCAACAGTGGCTGTGTGCTGAGAGCGAAAGCTGGTGCCTGACGAAGGCCAGATTGATCTTCGAAAGGATGCGACTGCCTGCAAATGGCTACATGTGTTGATATTGATGGGCATATAGACTGCAAAGAATGCTTATCCCTACCTGATGGATGCTAGGAGGGTATGCATTCCATATTTTTTTACTGATCTCTACAACAATTGCTAAATTGCGCTTCCCCGCTCCGTGATTGCGGCTGCCGGACGACCATCTTGGGACACGGAAAATTAACCTTTTGGAGCGTTGCAGAGGCTGGCCGGCAGCGTGCTGCAGACATGTTTTTTGCTCGTTTGTCGTCATTGGGAGCGTTAAAGTGGCCCTGCAATAACTTTTGGACTGGTTTTTAATTTGGACCGAACCTGAGCGCACTGAACGTAGTAATTTAAAGAAACTTTTCTCCAATTTCGCTTTATTTTAAAAGTTATAGGCAAATTAGACTTACAAAAACAAGCAAAAAATAACATCCTTCATGACGTCGTAGGTCCTGGTTTGAGTGGCCGTGAAGTAGTGAGCTCATCGAGCGCTCACGGCTGCCGCACTCAGTGTCGACGGCTCGAGAGGGTGCCACTAAAGCACGTGTTGACCAGGCTGTATGAAGTGGGCGGCCAGGGCAGCTCGCATTGCATTTGCCGCGCGATTAAAGACTAATTCGGCATAACACTTCATTGGCCACAAACGACGGTAAACACGGGGTAAAGATCAGTTCAGGATGGGAGCCACTTCGCGCTGCCATACCGCCAAAGGGTCAAATCGCCAGCCAAGCCCGCGCCGAAAGCCTTCGGAACGCTCGGAACCGGTCGGATCCTCGATCCAGTATACGACCGCAGCGCCACCGCGTACATCCGGGACCTTTCTAAGCCCATTGTTCGTCGGAGCCTCATCCCACTACGCCTTTCTAGTACAGTAAAACCTCATTATAACAAAACGGGATATAACAAAGCAATCATAATTCCCCTTGCTTGCTAATAGTGGGAAGAAATGGACATTGGCTATAACGAACTAATGGTTATAACGAAATAATTACGACCGCTCCTTCAACTTTGTTATAACGAGGTTTTACTGTATGCGCCGTTTTTTTCACCGCTTGGTGGCGGGTTTGTCGACGGGTCTTTTCTTGTTTCCGTACTTTATAAACTGCATTTGTTTCTTTTCTGATCTAAAATACTGAACAAAAACTACTTTCATACATAATTGAAACGGTTCGCGACACTTATATTTTGTATAGACTAAAAAAAAAGCTTTTAGCGGCTCTGACCAGTAGTAGGCCCAGGACCAAAGACGTCACATATTCCGCGCTTTCGGCAACGCGGGTCGCCCTCGTAGGTGGAGGAGGTTTCCGCGTCGTCCGGTTAAAATATGACTCACTGATATTTAGTTATTCTCTCCGTGCCCGCTGGCTTACCCGAACCCAAAGAGACGTGGAAACCGCAAAAGAGGTAGACGCTTAAGTATGATTGCAGCTCCCCTTTAAGTCCACACTCCTTTACCCCTACTCTGACGCTCCGAGTTTCATACTCCAGGCACAGCAACTAAACGGCGCATGGCGTACAGGAGCGCGACACACCGAATCTATTGACAAGCCGCACAAGCTCCTTCCCACCGCACGGTTATGACGAACCTGGCATCCCGTGGATACGGGTGGGAGAAGCCAAAATTATTTCGGTGGTAAATTAATTAAAGCCAGTGTAGAGCGGCAGGGTACAAAGTAAAAGAGACGGCGACGTTATGAAGTTTCTACGAACGTTTAAGTATTTCTTAGAGGTTTGGAGACTCGCTTCGAGCACGTGCGGGGAAAGGCACCTTGGCTGATCTATTTATTGACCGTGCAAGCTGTTTATATTTGAATTAAAGACAACATTCTTGAACTTGTTTGTCGACGCACGAAACCCTCACACTTGCCAGATATTTCGTGGTTCCATATTGCAGCGAGACGGAATGCGATGGAAGCTGTTGATGTGCTATGCCGATACCGGAACACTGTCGTTCAATAGATAGCACGTCAATTCGTTTCAGGCGAGACATGAACATGATGTTTCGGCTTTCCATTCGAAGTATCTTGATTCTCTGGGCAAAGCATCCTAGAAAGGGCAGCGCTCCGACTGTCTTCTCATCTCAACAACTTTTCTGTCGCTGTGCTGTCGGTAACCTTCCGTTCAATAGATGAATTCGTTTTCAGGCGAGATGCACGAACAAACCTTTCCCGCAATGCTAACTGATGCTTCGGCTTTCCAATCTAGGTATCTTTATTCGCTGCAGCTGGACTAAGCAGTTTAAAAAGGGCAGCCGTCCCACTGTCTTCTCGGCCGGCAACTTTTCTGTCGCCGAGCTATCAGCACGCTCGTTCGATAGATCACTTTGTTCTCAGGCAAGGCACATGAACAAACCTTTTCCGGAATGCTAATTGCTGTCTTGGCTTTCAAATCAAATTGTTTTTACCTGCTGGATTAACCACTAATGACTGAAAAGGAGCAGCTGTCCGGCTACGCCTTTTGTTTCAACAATCTCAACAATGGCACAGCCATCTTGTTTGTGGATGTGACATCACGGAGCGCAAGGAAGTCACTTGTGCTCCAAGAAATGCTCGGAGCACGAAGAGCACGCTCGAGTGTCAGTCTCCGGCGGCGCTCCCCTCTGTTTAGTGAAAGGAGCGCCAAACGCTCGCAATGTGTAAACTATAAGAATTTCCTTTGAAATCGCATAAACTTTTTTGCAACAGCGCGGCACCGCAAGAAAAAGGCACAACTTGTCGAACGTCGAGTCTCGCCGGTCTTGCGGCGTGATCAAAGCTTCCTGGGCCTGCCAAACTGCTGCGTCTCTGTGCCTTTTCACGCTTGGATACTTATCAAAAATCGATGCCATGGCAGAGCTTTGAAGGTATGTCGCACATAGGCGTCTTCTCTATCACCCAGCTGTTCCAGCGAGTTGCTATCAATAGGAAACGAAATCGGTGGTTGCTATTATGGATTAACCATGGCTATGTTCCAAATCTATTTAAATGGATCACATGACAGCACAAATAGAGCAATGCTGTGGAAGAAGGTAGGTTTTCGAAGGCAAAAGTATGAAGCGGCGATATCTGAAGTTTTTCAAACGTGGCCCGTCCATATGGTTGTGTGCAATCTGTCGGCGTCGCCATAGCTTCCTACCCCTCCTTTGTCGCCACTGGATCATGCCCGCTTCTGGACTGCAAGTGCCGCAAGTTACAAATACAGTCGTAAGAGTAAAGTAAAATGCTGCTCCAGAGGCACATGCATCTTTATGCTCTTTGCACTCACGAAACAAATCCACACGGCGTTAATTCTTGATCGGTATTCAAGCGTGCGAAGACAAAGATGCAGCACTTTGGCATGCCAAGGAAGCTTTGATCATGCCGCCAGAACGGTAAGACTTGCGTTAGACGAGTTGCCCCTTTTTCTTGCGGTGCTGAGCTTTCGTAAAAATTTCCACGTGTTCTCAAACGCAATTCTCACCGTTCGGGGTTTTAACAAACTTCTTCGGTAAATGACAACGAACGAGCAGAAAACATGTCTTCAGCTTACTGCCGCCCAGCCTCCGCAATGCTCCAAAACGTTGACTGATAATCTTTGTCCCAAGGTGGCCATCCGGTGGCCGCACCTGAGCTGCAACGACCAAGCGGAGACACGCGATCCAGCAAATTGTCGTGGAGATCAATGGTATTGCTTGCACGGAGTACTATTAGTCTTCAGAGCAAACACAAGTGTCGCTGCGGTCGCCACATCTTGATTGGGTCAGGTGTACCGTGACGTCTGGTGACAGACTCCGCTTCGCGTTCTGGCATCTGGCTGGCTTCCCTGCGCCCGTTTCCTCACGATCGGAGGTTTGTGATCATGCTGACCTACTGTTCAGCGCTGCAATGCAATTTCCAAAAAGAAGCTGGTATCATATTCTACCACCCGAAAACTTCGAGATTAAAAAGAGCATGGACAGTCAGACTAAGGATGGGAAAGGCACCGTCAACATCGGCCGTTGTGAGCTGTAAGCACGTTGAGAAGCGGGGCTTCGTTTACCCAGTGTAAAAGGCGCTGGGTGAGACTTATGCCGACAGAATTTTCATAGCTTTTCCAACCGTGTTTGTCACGTTTACCCTTATAATTGGCTTATAAGTATGGAAAGCTATCGGTGGAGGCAACTCCCGTCGATGAACCCCCCCCGCCCCCTCCATACGATATAAGGCGGTTGTGCAAGGGGTTGTGGAAGCGGCGGTGTAAGTGTTTCAGACACTGAAATTCTGTTCTTTGCAGATTCATGAGTTAAGCACGAGACACATGCGCGAAAAATCCATCCGATCCGACGTCCGATCCGACAGTACGACTGCCTGATCCGAAAAATTTGGTCGCTTCAGGCGTCAGATCGGCGATCCGACATGCGTCAAACGCGCCAGATAGTTTTGCACGGCGGACGGATTGTCGGATGCGTCCAGCCAATGACAGCACAGCTAGCGCGGACGTCATGATGACATACTTGGTCTGTCGAAACGGGCGACGGGAAGCCGGACGCGTGGATCCCACTGATCCATTCGAGAAAGATGGCCCCGGCAAAGAATGCACGCGCTAACAAGAACGAGCTCCTAGCTTCGCTCGTGCGAGCTAAACCATCAATCTGGGACCAGAGATCTATGAACGCGGACCTCCGCTGGAGTGCTTGGAAGTTGGATCTCCTGGGCGGAGCCGAACGGATCGTTGTGTTGCTTGCAAGATCGGAAGTGTGTGCGTGTGTCTCAATTCGGAGCGGCGTTCGGACTGTCGGATCGGACGATTCTGCTGTCCATTTGTCTCGCGCTTTAGGAGAACATCAGACCCCGCTTTGCGGGCATACAAATGGCATTTAAGTCAAAGGCCTTTGGGCGGTCTCACTTGTAATTTTCTCCCCATGGCGCAGAATATATTTAACATGTTGCTCGAGCAGAGTGCAGCTTTTTCGCTGAGACGTTTTTGTTTAGAAACAAAGTTGAAAAAAACCTCTTAATTTATTCAAATCATCAGCAGCGTTGATTGTGCAGGATGTAAATATATTGCAATGCTCCTGCAAGTGTGGTGGCATTTCTTCCTTTTCATATACCATCTGTGATTCATGCACTGTCTGCCCTGGAAACCATGCTCGGAATGTTGGTTGAAGTTTCGCCTGCAGCTACAGACCATACCTCAATAAGGCCGCATATAATAATTCACATTTCCTATGTAAAATGCGCACAAAAAAAAACAACAAAAAAAAACGAAAGTAATATGCCGACAGCTAACGCCGTCTCGGCCTTTGTAGGGCGAGTGAGGGGGTAAATTTTGTCCTCAGCAGGATGTCGCCCCGGCTCGCTGTAAAAGGTCGCCTCCCAAACTTCTCGGTGCTAATACTCTCACCATACAATGCACCTGTTATTTGTTTGGCCCCTGGTCATGAAATCATTCTCAGTTTGCCATTCCATCTCACCGAGAGCCCGATTTTGGTCATTAACGTCTCAACCGGCTTGCACTGAAGAAGTATTAGCGAGTTCGTTCCACGGCACTCGTGCCCACGCGTGTCCACTCGCAGCGTGGAGCGGGTTCGTTTCAGCCGGCACTCCACAAGTGGTTGCACTCTCCGAGTTCGTTTCATTGCTGACACCCCACGCGTGCATGCACTCGCTGCACTGAGGAAATCGAGATTGCGCCAAAATGCAATCCCGTCGTGCCTCGCTCCGGCTAGGCCGGCAAGGTGCTGGAGCAGATGACGAAAGTTTGTCTGCTACGATGTGTCGCAGAACTGAAAGGAAAAAAAGTAGATTTTCTGATAGAAATTGCGTCCCGTGGGCAACGGAATCAAACGCGAGCTTGAACTGTGAGCGTATCCTATTTCATGAAGGAAGCAGTTGACAAACTGTGATTTATTTGGAGGTTTTAAGTCGCTCTGTTGTCATAAAAACGCTGAAATATACCAGTGTGTAAAGAAATGCTCAGAACAAATGCATCAGCGGCCCCCGAGATGTTTATCACCAACGTGTGCGGGTGAAAAATTGAACATTTGTCGACAAAACTGCCCCAGCAGAAACTTTGACTGCCCAATAAGCATCAAAGAAAGCTAAATTTAGTGATTTTACCCGAGGCTTGGGCAACATCATCATGTTGAACATTTACCTACTTCAGCTAACTTGCACCGTCATATTTTGTTTGAGAAAGCTCTCGTTCTCGACGCCCTCACCAAAGCTAATATCTGATCCACCTGTAATGACGATCGAAATTGAAAAGTTTTGCTGGGTATTCCAGCAGACTAGTTTTAAGGCGTACCCTTTCAGTGGTCCATGCATAATGCCATGCTGAAATGGATCAAGCTTCTGCTCAGACAGCATCATCCATTTTCTTCAGTGTAAACGGTTATGAGAATTGAAAGATCGCAACCAGCTGCTTTGTAGACAGCTGGTTGTGGAAATTTACGCCGTCTGTAACTATCCCTATGACAGCCGTGTTGCTTGAAGTCATCGCAACTATAAACTAAAGGCTGCAGCGACCAACGTTTGTAGATAAACGTTGGTAGCGACTGTACTCTCGCATTCCCACCCATCACTCCGAACAGCAAGGCGCCAGTTTCGGTTTGAGGTCGGTATTCTTTCTACAACATAGATGGCGGCAGCATCAGTCTTCTGCACTTGGTGCATTTGGCGAATTCGTTTGAGTCCAGTTCTCAGTGCAACACTCTGCGAGTGCGATGCATTCTGGGAGAGAACTCGAACGGTGCCAGTGCGTGTGAAACAAACTCGCTATAAAATACCGCTACCAGACGCATTGTCTGCTAACATGAGGGAATAATAATGAGTTTGTTTGCTACTAGGTAGGTATCATTCTCTGACAGAAACAAAACAACGAACAGACTGGCAAGTCATCTGCGAACAGAGCCAAAAAGGGACAATCGTCTGCTATAAATTGTGTGCTGCGCAGAGTGAGATCAAAAACTAATTGAAATATGGAACATCGGCTATTTTACGGATGCAATTGTCCTGTGCTTCGTTTGGCTATGCTGATTTGTTTTCTGGCTGTGTGTAACTTGACACCCACTGGTGCTAAAACAAGAGCTTGGGACAAGCACCCACCTTACCACTATATCAATCTCACTATCCGAAAGAGTATTGGATTTAATTACTGAGTGCCTTTTCCATTGACAAGAAGGCCCCAGCATTTTTTATGAATGCCAGTAGGGTTTTGTTGTTGCATCTTTATACTCTCAACTCATTCACTTTGCCGATTTCGTTTTTCTAGCCTGGCTCAGCTGGCAAGCTGAGCAGCGAGTCTGAAACTGTACCAATATTGTTTCCGGTCAGACTGTCCATTATTATTTATTGTTCTTCCCTGCTATTGTGATATGTCTGCACTGTAGTCATGACAGGGGCTTGAATGGTGGCTCCAACTTTCTACACATGGGTCCTAGGAAACATTTTGTAAGTGATGAGGTGCCCACAATCATGGGCGTCAGCAAAGTGGCGGAAAAGGGGGGCGGGATTATTCTGAAGGGGTGTAGCTTTCAAACCTATAACTTTAAAAGAAAACAAGGTTTGCCCCCCTCCCCCTCCTTTTCCTGCAAAACATACTGCAGGTGCCCATGCCCGCAATTTAGGCCAACGGTTCTGGAAAGAGGGTTTGTGGAACCTCTCTGTAAAGGCATTTTAGGAGTCCGCAAAACTCTGCCGGCAATAATTTTTTTTTAAAATATGATTTGGGGCATTGAGTTGAGCATAGTTGTAACCCGAGACTGGGGATACGGACAAGGGACAAAACACAGAACGACAGAACGTCCCCCACAAAACACAGAACGTCCCTTGTCCGTATCCCCAGTCTCGGGTTACAACTATGCTCAATTTACACCAGCTAGCCTGCACCCTCACCATTGCTTCATTACATTGAGTTGAGCCCAGCCCGGCCATGGCACATTCACAGCTCTGGGAGAAAAAGGAATCTACAGAAGAATACCTCTTTTCACTCTTCCCCCTTTTTATTCTTGGTAAACACGTTTGCAGTCCACCCCCCCGCCCCCTTCCCCTTTTTTTACATTGCCTGGCGCCTCCCATCACTTCTGCCAGTTCAAAAAGGGTTTGCTTGCCACGATTGGCGGTTTCCTTCTTTTCTCTATAACATCCTTTCTGCTAAAGTGAAAAGAGTGTAGACGGAGCTTCTTCCCCTCACCGTACCATCTTAACCTGCAACATACTATACTCTCGGGAACAAGATAATAGCCTTGTATCTTTTCTGCCGCCACAAATGCTGTGCTTAGCATGTTTTTGGCAGAGGCTTTTGCTGCCACCACATGCCACGCTATGAAGTGAGTGCCTCGGTGTGTGCGTGCCACCTGTCGCATAAAGCAGTGCACTTTCAAGCTGCGTGGATGCAATGACGGCAGAAAAAACACCAGCAGAGCGGACAATACAGAGCATGTTATTAACAGCACTGGTTAATTCCCAATAAATCACAATCTGAATCATTACTGTAAAGCCATTTATTTTTGCAAATCGGTCACAGAGGACATAATCGCGGCCACTAAATTTTGCGAATTATAGACGCCTGCATTCAAACTCTTAAAGAGATTATAAAAGCAATTTCGAAAGTTTATTTGACGTCTGAAATGGGCGTCGGGCTCATCTCAGACACTGTTGACCAAGTTCCAGCCCGAACAGAAGTTTGTGTGCCGCACCAATCAATTAAACAGTTGTGGTAATATTCGCGCGGGGACGATGCCTGAGACCCCCCCCAAGACGGCGGCAGAAAGGTGAACTAAAGTGCGCCGTCAAAGCGTGATGACAACGGGCTCCTCGTCAGGCGATTGCTTCAAACGGTTTAAACGAATGATGCGCTCTTGGTTTAGAATTCGGTAGTGAGATGGCATACAAAAAAGTAATTTGAATGTTGGATAATTTTTTTAAAGCTGTAGTTCGGAATTAATAGGTTTCATAGTGTGTATAAGAATAGGTTCCATAGCATGTGTAGCGTGTGGGATGACAAGGAAGAAGACTTGTGGAAATAAATGACAGCTGTATGCTGTGCTGGTTTTGAGACGGTGGTGTGTACGTTCCTTTTTGTTTCCTTGTCTCAAGGAAGCAAAATTTTGACAGCAAATTTTGAACCCTGCTAGTGCACACCTTTCTGATCCAAAACTGACTTCGAGACCCAGTAGGTTTCAAAGCCGGTTTCAAATAAGAAAACCAACGCAAAAGTCAACTTCGAAACCTGGGATGTTTTGAAGTGATTTTTGGCATTAGTTCCCAAAAAAGATATGTCATCAGTTTGGTGGCCGGGAGCTAAAAGCATTTCATGCTTAAAATCATACTCATCGGTGCGGCCTTTATTATTCTCTGACTGAATCAATTCTGCTTTTATATGCAGGAGGGAACCATTTGGCTTTTTGAAGGCTTTACTGTGGTCATGGCGGCCTACTGGCTTTTCGGCTTCGCCCATGGCCAGAAGACGTACAATACGAGCTGCCTTCTTGAGAGGCTTTGTCTTATTCTAATCTACTCACAGCTACGGCCAGTTGCAATCAAGGTGATTAATACAATCAAGAAAACACCTGTAGCCTGATTGCTGATCACATAGTGCAATCGCCAAAGTCTGTGAAACTCCTGCCAGGATTGTTCCGATTTTCGAAATCATTAAAGGCTTTGTTTGTTTTTCTTGAGATGGCAGCTGCAAGTTGTGTGGCTCACATACCTAAGTATGCTTCAATTCATGACCAGCTTTATTCATTTATATTCATCACATTTCTCTAGTCCTCCGTGTTGTTTCCTAGTCATCAAACTAGGTATTAGGCACCTGTATGGAGTAGTTACATTTTGTTTTTACGTTTTTATCAAAACGGTTTGTGTCACCCTGTCTGGAATTCATCACCTTTACTATGAAATGTCAAATTAATCTCACGTTGAGATACTTTTTAAAAGTGGAGATGACTGGCATTAAATGTTGTGTTTCTTTATCACTCCTGTTCATACTTTGTATATTACTTCAGTCAAAAGACACCACCAGTGTTCAATATGCCCCGTCCGAGCACAAGCTTTTCAGCCTGGATAAGGTGAGCGTGAGTGAGCACGTACTAAGCAGTACCGAAGGTAATGAGCGTGCACTGCTGCATTTTCAAAGTTTCATAAATGCTCTTTTTTAGAAAAAAATAAAAGCCAGGCATTGTTGTGGTATATTCATAACATTGTGGCTTTCTTGAAGAATGCGGGCATTCTGAAGGTGTTGCCGAAGGCTTGCCAGGGTGACAGCGCGGTCGAAGGCGACAAGTGCGAGCTAGTACACGCTCTATCGCAAGCTCTTGTTCTGCGAAAGCGCTTCTCAAAGTCACTCTTGCATGCCTGTAGCCTTTGCTGCCCTACAGTGGTAATGGTAGGCAACTCCGGCTGACACAAGAAATCATCCCATCGCTGCCACACTCTGTTTCCCTTTAAAGGGCTGCTGAACCGAAATTTGGATTTCAGAAAACGATGCAGAAGCCGTAGGCGGGACGCTACAATCCCTAAAACACTACTCGTAGTCACAAGGCGATATCTCGAATGGACGGCCGTATTTGGAGAAAGAGGTTGAGATTGAACGAGACCGATGAGGCGCGTGACGTCGAGATATCTCATTTTCTCCTCTCTCTGCTTCGCCCTTTCAAGGCGGCGAGGTGGAGGAGACGCGAGGTCGTTCCCTTTCCTTCTCGGAGAAACAAGACAAACAAATCTGTCAAATGCGCCTCCTATTTTTAAAAATAAGGTCATCCATTCGAAATATCGCTGTATGAGTGATGTTTTGGTGTTTGTAGCATCTTGTTACACGCTTTTGCCGCCGTGTTTTATGGAATCCAGATTTCGGTTCAACATCCCTTCAAGTGCAAGTGAAACTGAAATGCCAAGAATGAGCACGTTGTCCTGAACGACAGTTGCACTGCACAAGCGCGCATGCTTAGCAACATTCAAAGCATGGAGCTTGCTCTTAAAGCCTCTGCATCAGGCTTCCTGTTGCAGCTTGTGGTATTGAAGCAAGCTTTTGGGCAGACACTTTTTTATAAGCAGAAACTTCACCTGGCACCGCAGAGCTCCGACCGGTACTCGGAGTACTTAGTTGCGGTACTTTAGATAAAACAGAAGGGCAACAGGTGAAGTAGAAACTTCACCTGCACCGCAGTGCTCCGACCAGTACTCGAAGTATTTAGTTGCGGTATTTTAGATAAAACAGAAGGGCATTGAGCAGTGCAAACTACGATTATTGTCAGGTAAGAAGTATTCAGTTGCAGTAATTGTTTTGCTTTACATACAAAAAGGCTGGAGTATGCTTAAATGCTGGGCTAGCCCAATTGCTACCAGGGGCCCTATGCTACACGACGGGACCAAGCATAATCAAGGGACCGGGAGCCATCCAGCGACCTTGATGGAAAGATGGGTTCAGCTTCCACGGGATTGGTGCCACCTGGATCTTGTCCCAAAGGGCCAGCAGCAGCTGGATAGCCTCGCATTGCGATGCGGGGATGGGGATGCCGAGCGAGCTCGGGGCATGCCGCCCACTCAGTGTGAGGGCCAGGTGCTCCCACTGACTGGCTAGGTGCACGTTGACGAGTTCCTGGAAGGTGTTGTTTACACTTAGCCGCCGGAGCTTGGCGTTCGACGCGTATGGCGGCACCCCCAGTGCCAGCTAGTACCCCTTGCGAATAATCACGTCCATCTTGCCCTTACCTCTCGACAGCAGGTTGAGATACGGATTTGCGCAGGCGATGTGGCTCACGACGAGTGGTTGGGTCAGCCGGATCAGGTCCGACTCCTCGAGCCCGTGTCTGTGACTCGTTATCCTTCTCACCATGCGCATGACTTGCGTGGTTGTCATGACGAGTCGGTCGACCGTGTACTTGGGTCCGCCGTCCCGCTGGAGGTGAAGGCCCCAGGATCCGAACCCGCTTCACCACCGGCACGGGGGTACCATCCTTTAACGTGAGGCGGATGTCCGCCTTCTTCTTCTTCGGGAATTGGCTTGCCCGCGCGGAGGAGCAACAGCTGAGACTTATCGGGGGCGCGCTGGAGGTTGCCGGCCTCGAGGTAGTTCTGCACCGTCTCAATGACTTCTTCGAGGAAGTCTTGCCTCCCGCTGTCCGATCCCGACGTAGCCCAAATCGTCAGGTCGTCCACATAGAGTGGCATAGAGTGTATGCTTCATCCGGGGAATCCGTTCCAGTAGAGGAGGCGGCTTGCACATCGCCAGGTAACAAGGTGGGTGACAGGACCGAGCCTTGCCGATTGCCCTTGCTCGGTATCGGGATGGTGCTTGTGCGGATGGACTCGATTCCGATGGTGGCCATCCAGTTGCTCAGGAAGTCCCGCACATAATCATACATCCAGGGCCCGCACCCAGTTGAGGCCAAGTTCTCGAACACCAGCGTGTGACTGACGTTGTCAAAGGCGCCCTTTATATCCAGGGCCAGGACCGCCCGCATTGTCGTACAGGAGATTCTGTCAAAAATATCCTCCTTGATCTGAAGCAGGACATCCTGCGTGGAGGTGTGACCAGAACCCGAAAATGGTGTTCATGGTGGCATTGAGTTCAATACAGGATGGTCCCCTCAAATATTGCTGTAAACAGCTGATCAGGGCATGGGCATTTAAAAAACTGAAATGGAGTGTCCAGGTCTGTGACGCTCGGCGGTATACCTGATAACTTCTATTTCTTTTGGATCCTTTTCAAGGGAGTATATTTTCCACTTCGGGGCACTTTTCTTGTTTCTGGCACTTACTACTGCAGGAACTGTTTCACCCTCACTTTCTTCTTTGCTTTCACAGCACTCATTTGATGTTAATGTGGAAGGGAATTGGCCGGATTCCACTCTTCGTTCCTACGTAAAATGTGCTGGCGTCCAATACCTGCCACAAAAAGGGTACTTAAGATTCCAAAAATAACTAAGAGTCTGTAAACATATGATGCCAGCACTTCTTTTTTTTTATTTCCAAAGAGCAACATTATATTATGCCAAAACTCTCCCTAAATGCACACTGCATTTCACAGCGCGCTAAACTCTGCCGGAAAAATCGGCGCCTGCACGCAAAGGGGCGTCGTTTCCTCAGCAGTGTATTTTACCTTGTGAAATTTTAAGGCGCTCCTTTCTTTTGCAGCTAGAACATCCTTAAAAATTCTAAAAATGCGTTCGCCACGGACGACCGAGTCTTCCACCGGCAAACGCTGTCGTTTGCATACGATACGCCTTGAAATTTTCACCCCATGGTCGATCAGGCGCCGATTTTTCCGGTTGCTTTTTCATACCTTGAGCCACCCAGAAACACCGCGCGCCCCCGTAGAGAAAAAAAAAAAAAAAAGAATGGAACGGCATTGAGTGTTTTTTTTACTTACCGACTTTGTGCGTGGACCGCGCCACGTTGCGCTGCCTGTTGCACCCGCGTTTTGGAACTAATTCAGTTGACAGTTCCCTCCGAAGATGAAGCCACTGAAGCCACGGCGGTAATCGGACTGGTAGGCTGCTCCCTTTCGAGCGGGCGGAAGAAGACTACGAAGAATTCGGCAGCGAACGGGCGGAAACTAGATTACGTACAGCTTCAGTAGTCGACGCTTTGTTTTCTCGATTGCGTTCGCGGCGTTCACCGTGGACTCGCGCACTCGGCCGTAGCCGAACGGCCGAACCAGCTGGACGGCTGCCGGCGCGCGTACCGACAGCGTCGCCATAGCAACCACGCCGCGAGTGTGGTTGCCAGACAGAATTCACACGATTTTTTTTTCTCGTCACTCACGTTGAGTTACTAGAAGTTAGGCGCGTATCATTATAATACATTATGCTGTAAGAAGTTATTAAGGGATATGTGTACCTACCTAAGACAAATGCAGAAAAAATATTATTGAAAAATAAAATTGGCGTAATCGTTTCATATCTTGATTAAGACCAGCGTGGTCACCGGGCTAACCGATGCGCGAAATAGGAGGGCATATATACCGCTCGGGGCACTTGTTGGTTTGTATAAGTAGGATGTATGTACTATTTGTTGTGTATTGTGCAATTGATCAGTGCTTGCATGCCCTTGTGTATGTACAGTGTTGTGTGTATGTCCATGTCGTAAGTGAATGAAACCGCGCGGTGGGCAGCAAAAAATCTGCTGTTTTCTTTTTTCAAATGTTGATCACTTTTTTTTTTCGTCGCTAGATGGGGGTTGTCGCCGCCCAATTTGAAAAGTGTGCCGGTTGGTGGTCTATAACTATTAGAGGGCTGGATGCCATTAGTCCATCCGTCGTGTTGATCGCTCCGAGTTTTTCGGTTCCGCTGGTAGCTGTGTCGTCGTGTTATGCTGCCTGATTGCAACAAAAGGAGGTTAGGCGGCTTCCCCAGCGCGTGTTCTGGGTGCTGAATGCCGCTGTTCACGCACAAGCGTTCATGAGTGGATAACGCACGTAACAGAGGTGAGCACAGGCAATAGTTAATCGAGAGCCACACGGAGCGCGAGTGCGATACCTCCTAGCCGCTGTCGACAGAGGGTGTCGGAGCGATTCGTTGTCAACTTGTCGTCCACGGCAAGTGGGCGTTTTGTTCAATAAAGCCAGCCTGTCAGTGTTTTGTAAAGCTATCCCTTCTTTATAAGCGCTTCTGATGCGATGAAAATGCGACCGGCATCGAGCAGGCCGAGCGAGACTTCGGCGACAGTCTTGGCTGTTCATTCTCCAGCGGTTTCGGCCTTACTCGTATTATTTGCGGTGTTGGCGCTTGGACATAGAGATGTTTGGAAAGTTTTTTGCGCCTACAGATGACACCAAACGAGCGTGCGAGCCGTATGCTCTTGCTCCGGCGAGAAGCCGCGTACGGCTCGCCAGGCTCGTATCGCCTGTCGCATACTGGCCGCCATATTGTTTTTAGGGTGTTAGCAGTTAACACGATTTTCACCACCTCCGGCGGCTAACACCCTTACACGAATAAAGGCGTTAGCCAGAGGACGAGCCATTTACACGAATAAGGGTGTAAAAATTTTAAGTGTGTAAGCCGTAAAATATTTCAAAGTCTTATGACATGCTCCTGTATTTTTGTTTTCTTAAACAACAAGCTACCAGTGAAGCCTATGTAATCTAATAGAGAGTTTTAGGGAACCGTGTTTGCACATGCCATGCGGTACGGTGGGCTCTCCGGTACGCACTGGACTTGGGCTACCACAGAAGACACGCACATGCGTAGTTTGTACCGGAGGACCCATTGTACCATATCGGAAGTGCAAAAACGGTTCCCTAAAACTTTTTAATATGCTGATACACCAGATGGTAAACTCAGGACGCAAGTTGTGCGTTTCGAGAGTGCCTTTCATATGCGAGTGCTCGTGCATTCAGAGAATTCGCAGAGCTACGCCTTCACGCCCGTGTCTTTGATATCGCTGTATAAAACATGTTGAAAGACAGAGCATAACCTTCGGAGCTGCATCACATCTCATGAGCTTCTGCCCGAAATCGGGAACTTCAAAGACCAACCTCTAGCTCTTACTCTTCTTTACACCTAAAGCTGACTAGGTAAGCTGGAGCATTTGAAAGTAAACATTAGACAGTGTAAACATTACACTGCTTCGTTGGGGAAAATAGTTATTCAAACAAGACGACCAACCAACCCCTAAATCAGAGGCCCAACGTTTCGAAGCCTCTTCGGCTTCTTCTTCAAGGGACCTTTCCTCCATAGTCGCCTTTGAAGAAGAAGCCGAACAGGCTTCGAAACGTTGGGGCCCTGATTTAGGGATTGGTTGGTCGTCTTATTTTAATCATTAAGCTGGAGCATTGTATCGTTCTTTAGCGCGTCGAATGTGATAGTTTGCTGGGCGCCTCAATTTGCTGTATTTGCGTCATCATGTGGGGAATGCGTTGCGAAAGTGCTATAGTGGTCCGCGAAACTTCCCCCAATGCTTCCGAGAACAGCATTGATTTTTCCTCGCCGCTCGGCCGTGCAATTAGTCTTCGAATATGTGGGCCGATTTCGCTTATCCTTCTTACAGCATTTCTGTGCTCTCTCACTGGTGGTCGCTGTTCGCTGCTCTAATGAATGCGTCGGCCTCGTTTTCGCGTTTTATTTCATATACCGAGCGTGATTAGTTAAGCCAATCTGTTCCCAGATAATTGGCATAGTTTCGCAGGTCTTCGCGCCTGCAATTTTCGGTTGGTAGGCCCAGCCCACTGGTCTATCGTAGAAGGCGAGCGAGGGAAGGAACAACGCTAATAGACCATTTGCTAAATTACGCAAGCACTGAGGATTGTACGCGAGGGCAGTTACAGGCGCAGCGCGGGCTGCCTTTCGCAACAGTTATCTCTTCTCAAGCAAAATTCCAAAACAAATGACACTTTTCACGCTCGGTTATCAACGCCTTATTTTTACTATTTACTTGCAATCTATTCTACAGATAAGGCGAAGACGTGCAGAGCGTGTACATATGATTCCCAGCATTCTCCTTGATGCTTGTGTAATTTCGCTAACGGTCTATGCCCGGCACGCCCACTAGAGCACAGGGAATGCGGTTAATATTGTGTTGATTCTTTTTAATTTTTACTGTTAGATTTGCTATTATTTAGGAAAATCACTCCAGACACGACTCTATGGCAATAGTGATTATCCTCGGTTTAATTTTCGCCTCTGCCCGTTTAAATTAGCCTTGTGTGACCGCTCCGCGGTTGCACAATTATTGTTGCGCGATGCACGTGAGAGACCCCGGCTAGGCATTCGTACGCGCTGGTTAAATTGCCCATCTACAAACGGAAACTTCAGATGCCATTTTAAAACAAACCAACTTCAGAATGTTTAAGCCTGTATGCAAGAAATTTCACTTTTTTGTATACTGAAAGAGACTTAATTTCCTCGAGAAACTAATTTCTGCGTATTGCGCGAATCCCCCACGATTCCCTGAATATAGGTCCCGCGCATTCGTTTTCCCTAGGTAGAAATAAAATAGCATACCACCCGGATTCGCGAAAATTTGAGCCCGCAAAAATTAAGTCGTTTGCAGTATTTAAACACTGCAAAGACTGGGCGCATACAGTGAACATCTCGTCTTATAACCCGCGCATGTGTGCGACAAAAAGGAGAGGACGACATGTGTACCTCATTGTCCCACGCATGCACACATAGGTTTCGATGTGTAGCCCGGTACTTTGTAAGGGGGGGGGGGGGGACCTATATTGATACTACTGCACCAAAATAAAACTATATTTGCTTTGCATTAAGCCACTGACTAGCCGAAGCTACGCCGGTGAGGCCAATCAAGCCACGCTAGAAAATGCAAGGTTACAGCGCTCGTCGTTTTTCCGTGCCTATGTTATTACCGGCTGAACCAATAAAGCACTCGTCATAACATCGTTTGACCCTGCTTTCTTATGGTCACGCAGTTGAAGAAACTTATGGCGTGGATAGTTAGGGACTTTTAGCAAGCCGTACCGCACTACTGGAGCCTTCGAATCATACCAAATTTGAAAGCTGAGCTATTTGGTGTAGGCTACACATATTGTAGGTAAAACAGCGCAGAACGACAAAGACTAGAAGGAAGAGACAGTCACGCCTGTACCGTCTTGACTGTTCCTTCCATCCCGTCTTCGTCGTTCTGCGCTGTTTTAATAGCATTTGAATCATGTTTTTAAGCGTGCTCCCCCCGCGGTCACGGTATCACTTCAGGCGCGCGCCTAAAAGCGTGCTTCAAAAGCTCCAAGAGCATGCTGTAGAGCCACTAAATGAACTTATTTGGTTACCTTTCGTGACGTAATTACCTTGTGAGCAACAAGTTCGATGGTGTTTGTAATGAGCATGGTGAAAGCCTGAAATCATAGCGCTGTCAAATCCACATTGCCAACATCGTCAAAATTGAAGTAATTACATTCCTCTTATTTCCGTCGATGAGAAATCCTTTACCGACGTCATAGTCAGCATTAGACCAATTGTGGTGGGCCGACCTACGCGACGCTTTCGATCTCTCACGTTGCCAATACCCCATTCACACAATCATAAAGGTACCATTAGCTAAGGGACCTTTATTCTCCGCTGCGAATCAATTCACGATCCTCCGCGCGTGACGTTTGCTCGTGACCGAAGAGCGCGGGCTCATTCGCTGATTGCAAAGGGGCCTATAGAGCCACTAAATAAGCTGCGCTTAGAGTATCGGCACTTCGTTCACCGACATTGTTGTGGGCGCCGCCATTTTGGCTCGTATGCAGAACAGGCGCAACGGCCGATCGTCATGATTCAAAAGTGCGACTTCCTCAGCATTAGATTCGGTGTTAGGAAGGTCATGTAATATTGCTTTGCTCTGTGGCGAACGGTTTAAACATTTGTGGAGGGCGGACAAGCATTTCCTGTGATTTCAGATAAAGCGTCAGATAACTGGCAACCATGATTTTAAGACACAATATGGCCAAGTGCCGTTACTCTGAAGCGTAGCTTATTTAGTGGCACTAGGGGCCTATTTTAAAGGCACCTTTATGTTGGCCCTGTGAATGGGGTATTAGAGTATCGGCACTTTGTTGCCGGGTATTGTTGTGGGCGCCGCCATTTCGGTGCTTCTGCAGAGCAGACGCAACTGCCAATTGTCATGATTGAAAACTGCGACTTCCTCAACAATAGATTCGGTGTTAGAAAGCTCATGCTTTGCTCTGTCGCGAACTGTATAAACATTTGGGAAGGAAAAACCGTTTCTTGTGAATTTAAATAAAGCTAAGATAACTGGCAACATTGAGTTTCAGTTAGAAGATGGCTAAGTGTCGTTAGTCTGAAGCGTTGCTCATTTAGTGGCACTAGCACGCTGTGTAGACACTTTCAGGCAACTTTGCATGGGCACGTGATGCTATCTTGGCATCACGTGATCCGCTCGCCATCGCCGGCCTCTACTTTTTCGCTGCTGCACTACGTACAGCACTGCATACTGCGCTTCTCCGCCGGGGTATTACATATGATGGAATCGGACTGTGAATGGGTCGACGACAGAATATGATTATGCCCTAAACATCAAGAACCATGTGAGTTCAAGAGCCATGTGATTCCAGAATCAATCCGGACTTTCTCAACCCCGGAATTAAATGGTAATAGAATGGTGGCAGCGCTGGGGGGAATGAACGGAAATGGTGTTAGATGCTTTATGCTCGGAACGGAGTGGGAATGGAATGGGCTCGGTAATTTTGCGAAGTGCGTCGATTTTAATCTAGGGCCTACGTACTGGTGGTGTAACTCGCTAGGGCATTGTATAGTGGCTTTTGAAAGAACATAATTGCAGTGGAGGTGATTGATAGCTTGATTGTCTCACTGTCTTGTGCTCATTTGATGATGAAAATGGCGCGCCCTCGGTGAAGCAACCAAAAATAAATATTTGTAGACGGAAAAGGTGCCATTCCTGGCGCCGCGAAACGCGACAAAGTGGCTGTTGTAATCATCCGCGATTAGCATGTAGCTTTTAACCAGGGTGTCGAATCGAGCTCGAACCGTAATCTCATGTGGCGGTTGCAACTTCATTGGAAACGGTTCGGTGTAATAAAATGTGAGCTGCGCCTTCTAGCGGGTGGTGGCGCCAAGTTAATTAAATATTCGCGATGGTGGCGTCCGCGGCTCAGTCTTAAATAAACAAACGGCAGCGACGACAGGGAGACAGCTCAATAATCGGAGGCATGCGGTTTAGAGAAGCTCATTCTAGCGAACGTCGTTCACCGACCCCAGTTTATCGAATCACCTAATAATGAAGCGCAGTTTATAGAAATTAATGATGAGAGTCCTTTTAGCGGAATCGACAACGGCCGCATCAGACTGTCGCCGCGACAGCCGCATCAGACTGTCGCCGCGAAGTGGCGTGAACTGGAGGGCGGGAATAACACGCGCCCTAGTGATACATGCGCGAAGAAGGGGAGCCATTTTTTAAAGCAGAGTCCCCTTTTCGGTTAACGGCATTTCTCTAAACTGAGGCTCCGCTTTTCGATAAAACGTGCCCGTCCTCTAGAACGTGTTTCGATGTAATGGTGTTCGATCGACCGTAGTAAACCCCTAAATAATAATGAAACCAATAAGTCTATTTCACGTCCCGACCGGTGCCCCATGCGCGCAAGCACGTGCAACTTGCGCGTGAACGTAGCTTTGGCAAGCTCACAATCACACAGGCCTGCTAGCACTGGCTCGTGTAGCTCGTATACCGTACATTGCGGTACATCCTAAGGTGAAACGGAGTATATCTGACTATGCCTAAAGGCTACAGAGCGATTCTCTGTGTGTGTATGTGTGTGCGTGTCCTTTTCTTTGCTGCTAATCCTCAAGGTAGGAGAAAGCGAGCATCAAAATGAGAACAAAAAAGTTGACGTTTGTCGGCGTGTTTACTTCCCAGTGGCGAAATCTGGAGGCTCCAAAAGGCAAAGCCACGACGAGCGCGACACTGTGGCGCGGGTCGCAGGGACGCCAGTCGCCCAGAGTCCTAGACGGTGATTGAGCGAAAAAAGTTTTGTTTGTGCGTTTTCTAGAAGCAGTAAGTCGGACGTTGTCTTTTTTATGTCCTTTTTTTGTTTATATCGTCTTTCGATCGGCCTGTCTTATACTCTTCAAGTCACTTGTTCGATCAAGTCGTTCGGGCGTGCGGTGTGAGTAGGTTGCCGTTTCGATAAGGTTGAGCGTCGCACCAGTATGCTGTCGTGCATCAGTACTGCATGACGCCCGTTAAAGACCCCAGGCTAGTAGTCCTACTGCGCTGGATAAATGTATCATCTAAAGGAGATATCAATGTCGCGATACTCTGGCAGACTAAACTCCCTCTGTTTCCACAACTAACGACTAATTTTTTTTTTTGTGGGCAGTTTGCGAGTACGGTGCGTGCTACGTTTAGGGTTTCTCTTATTGTGCTGGCTGATTGACTTCGCATGTGAGTACTGTATTTTGGTACTGTTTCAAAGCGCCTGATGACTTTATATGTGATTACTGTACTTTGGTACTGTTTTCAAGCACCTGTATAACCACTTAATTTTCCTAACATGGTGTTTGCGTTAAAAATGCAAAGATCTTGAAACGATCTTAAACATTGTTTTGATGTCCTGATTTCCGCAGCACGGCTTCTGACGACCTAATTCTTTTTAATGAAAATGATGCCGTGCCGGTTTTTTTAACTGGTTTGAACTGGTTCGTGCTTGGTGGAACCAGTAACCAAACCATTATTTCAAAAGCATCACTGAACTCCAACCGGAACAAAATGTAAAAAAACCCAAACCCGAACCGAACCGGAATAATGAGCGGTTCTGCTGCCTGCTTTTAACCCGGACACTCGATCTTCTAGTGTTTGCGTGAAGCACAAAAAAAAATTAGATAGGATATGTTAAAAAATGGCAATAATCGTACAATAAACGTAAAAGTTTACGTTTTAAGGCAGGTTCTATAACATGGTGCTACGGTCCCTTGTGCTCGCGCCTTAAACCGACTTCATTTCGTCAGCGGTTTACTGTTCTTGCGCAAGTATTTGAAGCAGGAAAAGAAAGCTTCTTCTTGCGCCACGCACAAACTAGATATTTTTAAGGCCTTATCAAACAAACAACACACTTACCATGTATATGTGAAGGGTATACGGCCGGTTTACAAAGAAAATAGGTGGTTTCAATTTTTGGCGTCTGTTGCGACTCGCAAGCGTTTTACGCTTGATCGCGCGATCGATGTCTGCAGTGACACCAAGTTCCACGAAGCGCTTTGTGCGACCACCATTCGGCTTAGCAGATTAGTGATTTGAGAAAGCTCTTGCATATTTTTGCAGTCGTTTCCCCGTTTGATAACGCCAGTCGCTTTATGCTGCTTTTCTCCAGTAACACAATGTGGCTGTCAATTTTTCTTCACGTTTAGAAATTAGAGGAATAGAATGGTGGAGTTAAGCCATCCCAGGAGTCGGAGTCGGCCCAGTATATCCATTTCGAGTATTTAAAAGGAATGGAGTCGTCGGAAACTCTAATTCCCCGGGATGGGATCGAATGGAATGGGTGTGCCCATTCCGCAACACTGGTTGAAACCCAGTGCGACTTCTGCAAATGTCGACTCGACCAAGCAAGGCTATCGCAGTCTTATACGTCGCTGCATGTGCGTACTTTACTCGTCACAGTCTTGTTTTTTGCTGCGTTTGGCCACTTTATTCACTTAGGCGATTTGGCCAGTAAAAAGCTTGTCGATCAGCGACAGGCTGGGCCGCCTTTGGGGCGGATCACTTGCTGTTGCTCGTCGCACCGCTCGGCTGTAGTAGATTTCTAGTAAATTTTGCTCGTTGCCCGTTAGTCACTCGTTTGCGGTCTTTGGTGCTGCGCCTCGTCGCTCATCAGAAAATTACCGTTTTCGGTGTGGGGTGCCTCGGAATGAGCTACAGCAGACAGCCTGGGTAGAAAGGCTTGCGCGAATGAGTAGCCGCTGATTTGCGAGCGCGGCCCGAGAAAACGTGCTTCCAGTCCCGTCTTAAAGATGGTTATTCGGTAGGAATCGGTGCAGCGAAAACGGCCCATGCACGAGCAGTCCATGTGCTTCAGCCGGGCATGTTCAGTGCACCCAGCGTGTCTTCATACCTCAATGTCTCTATGGCAGTTTTTGCAACCCACTACAGAGCACTTTTTGCCCGTTAGATGCCGTTTACGTGTCGCACTGCGGCCGCTCATCGTCCCAAAAGCACCTGCAAGCGAGGTAACCCAAGTGCAGACACAGAGGAAAAAAAAAAAAAAAATGAAAGCCGTTTACAACTCCCTGTAACGCCGAATTAGAGCGCAGCTCTTGAGGAGGAGGAGGGAAGGGTACTGGGGGGTGGGTCAAGTGACCTCGGGGACAGGGGGGGTCACGTGATCTTGGGGCGTCACGTGACGTCGCGGGGGTCACGTGACCTGGGGCCACGTGACGATACCGATGACGTCATCAGTAGCGTCACTGATGACGCCATCAGTGATGATGATGACGATGCGGATGCCGGTGACGTCACTAATGACGTCATCAGTGATGATGACGATGACGATGCGGATGCCGGTGACATCATCAGTGACGTCACTGATGACGTCATCAGTGGCTATGACGTCAACGGGGGGTCACGTGACCTCGGGGGTATCCCCAGGTCACGTGACCCCAGGGGGGGTCACTTGACCTGGGTAACCATCGTGACCCTCGTGAGGGTAACCCTAGTAACCCTTGTGAGGGCAACTCTCGTGACCCTCGTGAGGGTAACTCTCGTGACCCTCGTGAGGGTAACTCTCGTGACCCTCGTAAGGGTAACTCTCATAACCCTCGTGACCCTCGTGAGGGTAACCCTCGTGAAGGTTACCCTCACGAGGGTTACTAACCCTCGTAACCCTCGTGAGGGTTACGAGGGTAAGTAACCCTCGTGAGGGTAACTCTCATAACCCTCGTGACCCTCGTGAGGGTAGCCCTCGTGAAGGTTACCCTCACGAGGGTTACTAACCCTCGTAACCCTCAAAAGGGTTACCTTCACGAGGGTTACCCTCACGAGGGTTAGTAACCCTCGTAACCCTCGTGAGGGTTACAAGGGTAAGTAACCCTCGTGAGGGTAACCCTCGTCAAGGTAACCCTTTTGAGGGTAACTAACCCTCGTAACCCTCGTGAGGGTTACGAGGGTAAGTAACCCTCGTGGCCCTCGTGATCCTCGTGAGGGTAACCCTCATGAGATTAACCCTCGTAACCCTCGTAACCCTCACGAGTATTACGAGGGTTGCGGTTACGCCGACGCCGACGCCGACGGCGACGGCGACGCCGACGCCGACGGCGACGCCGCTCAAGCCGGGAACGGGCCCCTAAGAGCTGCGCTCTAAAAATCAGGCCGGCAAGGTCGGCCTGGGGAGCGCGCGCCGACTGGTGGTGGCTGGGGTAGCTGACGCGCTGAACGTGCATTAACGCGGAACACGGTAACGGTTTGCTAAAAGTCCTTATTGTGTTCTCAATTCTTGTTTGATGACTCGTTCTTCAGAATTTTTATCAGTGATGGCCGCGACCTGACTGACTGGCTAAGCAGGGATAACAACATGTTCGCGACTCACGTCCTAGGTTTCCGACGCTGTCAGTGAGTCTGTTTTTTGTGTTTGTGTGTTGTCTAGCGTTTGACGGCGCTCTTCTTAACAATGGTGAACAAAGTATGTAAAACCAAATTGAAATGTGGGCGGCTCTGAAAGCGACAACCGGTGCGCTTTTATACTTTGTTTCAGCTTCGGTCCGAGCGCGGCCGATGTTATGAGCCGAAGGGCGAATCAAACAGAGAAACAGGCACAACGTCGTGGCGTGCTCTCTGCAGTTGATAGAACCCGCCGATATTCGCCGTGTCTCTGTGCGTGCTCCTCCGCCGGCTAGTCCTATCGGGCACAGAGAACACGCCATGACGCTGCGCTTTTTGCGCTGTTTGATTGGCCCTTCGGCCCATAACATCGACCGCGCTCGGACCGAAGCTGAAGCGAAGTATAGCCAGGCACCCTAAACTCGCCAAGGGAAAAGTTGGGGCCGAAGTTTGCGAAGCACGCCGATTGGACTGTGGCGACGATGACGCTGCGCTTTTGTAGCGGAATTCTTTAATCGGCACGCTTCGCGAACTTTTGGCTCTCTAACTTCGCGTCTGACGAGTCTAGAGCTCCTAGTTTTCAATACAACTTTGACACTAAATAGAGTATATGTAGGCAGAAACTGAGGGAGAGGAGGAGGCAAACGATCAGTATTGGGCTTCAGAACGCAGCGCTCTGGTTGGAATGACAAGTGAGTAGACTCAAAGTTAGCTGCCTTTGCCTCCACTGCAGTCGTCAAACGCGTTTCGATGCGAGAGCGAAGCGCCTGACGCCGGCGTTCTGAATTCGAGCGCGTTCGACGAGTGTACCGTAGACAAAGGCAGCTGAGGACTACCCACTAATAATCATTCCAACCAGGGGCCCTAAACCAGACGCTTGGCGAAAACGACGGCGAGAAATTCGGCGGCCGCGATTGGCCGACGCCACACTTGACCTTGACAACGGCCAGTCATAGCCGTCAAATTCCTCGCCGAGTTTTCCGCCAAATGTCCAGATTAGGGCCCCAGAACTACGCGTTTTGACGTCCCCATGCGCTCTCGCCACTTCCTCTCCCTCAGTTGCTGCCCGCATACGTAGAAGAATTTTGCGACGCTTCCCATTCAGAGCTGGACATACTACGCCATGTGTCAGAGCGCACTGGAATCTACGAGAGTGAGCCTCAAATGCAAATGACGAGAATTACAATGCCATCGAGTAGCCAAAAAACGGTGGAACTTAGCCGGGCTAGCTGTGACCGCTGACAGGTTATGAAACGCAAAGCGTGTCGTGTTCCGGGCAACTTATTATCGCTCGACAGACAATGGGGTTGAAGCAGCTGCCGACAAGAGCGCCGAATAAGGAATCACAAAGCCAAGCGCATGAACATGATAGGCCACACATTCCGTTGCTTAAGCTGTCATCCACTGCATTTTTTTAACTAAGTATGTTTACGGGCGGCGCTTTTAAAGTAGACCTGCTACCGGGAAAAGCTTGTAAAGTTATAAAGACATAAAAAACACCGTATTACTATATATATATATATATATATATATTGTCACGAGGACATCATCTTCTTTCATCGTCACGATACACACCATCATAAAGGCATTCATCGTCTTCATCTTAGCAACGATCATCATCATAAGGACTGATCGCTGGCTGCTCGTGGCGCGACCGGGGTATTCGAATCCAGCCTGCGCCCTGAGCAGTCACGATGAAAGAAGGTGATGTCCTCGTGAGAATATATATATATATATATACACACTTTAAATGCGGTGTTTTTTTTTTACGTCTTTATCTTTACAAGCCTTTCTCGGTAGCAGGCAGCTGTTTTCACCAATGGTTTTCCTTTTTTTCAGTTATATATATATATATTCCCAGGTCCCGCAACGCCAGTCTAGAGATGAGCACCTGTCCAGAAGGCCCAACTGCCCCTATGGAGATGTCCCGGAGCACCAGGCCCGGCACCCAGCGAGAGCGTCAACTACGTCGATGTATACCCGACACCTGCCGAGAGTGTGGCATTCAAGCGTCGCCCGCAGCAGCACCCCCAGCCGAGATGCACCCAAAACAGCATTAAAACCTGCAAACGCCCGCTGCGGAGAGCTCCCCGCACCCAAAAGAAGATTGACGACTGTTCGCTGACTCCAGTTCCTCGGCTCCATACTACAGTACCACTTTTCTTAAATTACGAAAGCTCTCAGACAAACACATTAGGCACGAACTCTATAAATCAACTTTGCTAGAGTACCTTAAAGCAGGCATTACCCTGTAGGGCATGCCCCTTCCCCTTTTTCCCACCTGCACAAACCTCCACCAACATGACCAATGAGAACGACAACATATCCTCCTTGAGGCTTCCCTTAAACTGGTCCCAATAGCAATTCATCATCGTGAAAAACAAGTAAAACAATAAACTACCGCGACCGCTACACCTTTACGTTCAAATGACCCCTTGTCAACATTCGAAATTAGCGCCTTATCTAAATTCAATAAAAAGAAAAAAAAAAAAAAACGCCATGACTTTGAAACAATGAATCTACGTAAACTATACAGCTTGATGTGGTTCCCAACCCTATTTCACCTCAACTTACGACATCATTTAACTATTGGACATACTCAATCACCCATTAACATAACAGACGATAGGCCAAGCACTAGTTGCACTTGTGGCGCTTGTTAGTGCCACAAGTGTCAAAATTGGTTAAAAGAGGGGTGGTCATGTCTCTGCTAGACAACGCTTTGAAAAAAATCTTGTCGGCACAAAGTACATAAAGCTGTTATAAGACAATTAGAACGCATTAAGGAGGCAGGGTATAAGAGTAGCCTTGTGGAGGGTGTCGCAAGGAAGTGTGTGGTGAGACTCAGAGGAGAAGTGAGGAAAGAAATTGAGAAACCAGAGAGGGTAGTGTGCATTCCTTTTTTCCATAAGTTTTCGCACAACTTGTTGGCGGTTGCTGGGAGATTCAAGATAAAGGTGGTCTTCACTCCCGACTTTAAGTTGAACAGGCGTACGCCGTTCGTGGGAGGGGCGCGAGGTTGTCAGAAGCGGCACAGAGAAGCTGCCGTTGATTGCCAGGTTGGTGTAGTGTACGATATTCCAATGACCTGCGGTTTCACCTACGTGGGGCAGACAAAAAGGTGCTTGAATGAGAGACTGCTTGAACACATGAGGGCGGTTAGGATCGGGTCTTCAAACTCTGAGATTGCTAAACACGTACAGGAGTGCAATAATTGTCTGCCGGAGTGGGGGTCTACTGTTGTTTTGAGCAAAGAAAAAGACTGCGCAAAAAGAGTTTTGAAAGAGACAATTAGAATCACGACTGTAGGAAACTGTATCAGTCAGCCGTCAATCGCATTAGACGAAGCGACCCAAAAATTTTTGCTGTTGTAATTTTTTTTTAATGTTTTAATGCGGCGTGCTTGTGCGTGTACGAAATGCGAGTTAGGCCTTGCAGCTTGTGTGGAGGTGTGTGCGTTGGGTCCGACCTTCGGGGGTTGCGACAATGAAGGGAGTTCTGAGATTTGAATTGTTATCAGACTAGACGAAGCGACCCAAAAAGTTTTGTGTTGTTATCATTTTTTTTTTGCCAGTTAGGTTACGTGGTGTGTGAAGGTGTGGTTCCTTGGGTCCGACTTTAGCGGGTGTGATGATGGGGCTGGTATTGCAATGTTTGTACAAACTAAGTGAGGTGATAAAAGAGAGAGAAAAAAAAAAGAGTCAAGACGAGATGTACCCTGGCTAAAAGTTGCTGTGACGTGGGAAGTTCCGGAAGACGTGTGGGAGAGATGCTATATAAACGACTGTTCAAATAAAATTTAGTAGCTGCGTTTGAGACGTTTTGTGTGTTGTCCCCTTCTTCGTCCGTCGTCTCCGGTTTTCAAAAATGTGTTGTTAGTCTAGCTGGAATGACTCTATCAACAGACAAGGAAAAACTCCTTTTGAGAGGATTGAACTTCTGTCCCGCCAAAGGTTTTGTTGACGAATTTCAATTACTACTCAACCTCAACAGCTCTGCTCAAAATTTAAGATTTCGGGTATACTTTTTGGACAGAACTTGTAGCTCCAACACCTCTCTGAAACGTCCAACGAGCGACTGGACGCCGAAGGCTAACCGTAAAGATTGTCTTAACTTGTAGATAGCCGCTGTGCAAAAATACAGTACGCGGGAATTTTGCAGGCAGGTGGGAAAATTGGATAACCCCACGATATTCGAAATTGCTTATTTAAAAAGTCTGAGCCATAGGACACATAAATATAAAACAAGCCAATAAAGAAGGGACAATTGTGCTTCTTAGCACCTCTGAATACATCCGAGAAATGACTCAAAGTTTTATGAACCTCTCGCAGCTGACCCTACTGTGCGCCACACGCAGACGTTGACCTCGGTTCTTCAAAATCTCCTAGACGAAGGCAGAATAACCACTAACGAACACAAAGTACTGAAACCGGTATACAACCCTCCCCGGGTCGCTTCTAGATGCTTCCTAAGATTCACAAACCTGCTAACCCAGGGCGCCCAATCATGTCCGGAATAAGTACAGTAACCAAACCCATATCAGGATATGTAGACAGTTCAATTAAACATATACCTACGAGTCTCGATTCGTACATTCAAGACACAACTCACATTTTAAGGGAAATATCAAATTTATGCGCACCAAAAGAATCATATCTCGTCAGTCTCGATGTGTCATTGCTGTGTACGAATATCTCAAACGATAATGAAATAAGTACGTTAATTAACATGCACCAACTCCGCGAACAACCGGACACCCCAGATGGACACGTCGTCGCTACTATAGCGTGGCTCGTCTTAGAACTCAACACGTTTTAATTGAATAAATTCTTTAGGCAGCTTAGCGGAACCGTGATGGTCACCAAAATGACCCCGAACTATACCAACGTATTCATGGGAAAATTAGATGACATATTTACTGTCTGGTCACACACCGAAGAGGAGTTGGTGTACTTCATAGATCAATACAACACTGCTCATCCGAGGATCTTTTTTACTCATTCGTACTTTCAAACCAAAATAAACTTTTTGGACGTCACCGTTAAAATAGACGTAAATAAACTCGCCACGAGTTTGTACCGTAAACCAGCAGATCGACAGCAATACCTGCACTACCTAAGCGGCCACACACACCATTGCAAGAACAGAATTCTCTATAGTCAAGCTCATCGTTTTAAACGAATTTGTTCGAAAGATACAATTTTTGATCCGAGCAGCCAAAATTTAAAGTCAGCGTAAGAGAAACAAAAATATCCACCCCATATAATTGACGATGCAATGTAAAGAAACCAAGAAACTGAACCGAACAGATCTAATCAGCCCGCGCTCTGCGCAGAGCGACACGCAACGCACAAATTTATATCTAATTTATGGCATGATCCATTCTAATGTAAATAATATCTAAATACGACAGTATAACATTCTCGAACAAAGCGAGCGCGTTAAACGCGCGTTTCCATCCGCCCCTGGGGTAGTCTACAGACGATCGCGGAACCTCAGACATGCTAGTGAACTCTCGGATAAATTCATCGCTGCCACCTAACGAAGGCAGGCCTTGCATGAAAACAGAGTGCCTAATCTGTAGACAGATGCAACACACAAACACGGCCAGCAGCACGCAGTCGCATTTCTCGATCAAAATTAAAGGACGCTTAACATGCGCCTCGTTGAATATCGTATCCTTACTCAAGTGTACCGTATGCAAAATGCAAATCATATTGCAGACAAAAACGGCATTTAGACAGCACTTTAATATTTACAAATCTCACGCCATATTTCTTCCGAAATGGCCTCTGTCCAAACATCTCGCTCTCCGAAAACACTCGTTTGATAAATTGACAGTGACGCTCCTAGAATGTGGATTTAAATCAAATCGCGAACGGGAACAACGTGAATCCCATTTAATTTACCGATTCATCGCAAGTAAACAAGGAATAAATGAAAGCCCCGGTACACTGGCATTGATTAGAATGCTACCTGACGAATAGCAGCAACGAACAGAGAAAACACTTTCAGGTCCCAGACCTTATGTGTTTGCAGTAGTACTCTGTTCGTGGCCGGAAATAAGTCATTAACATTTCTCTTTTATTTCCAGGTTTTGATATTCGTTTTCTTTCCACTTGTTTCTAGATATAACATTGTTCTTTTCCAATGCCCCACGGGGCAACCCGTGGGGCGTTCGGGTTGCCCCACGAAGCCACCCGAATGCCTTTTTTTTTGGCAGCACTTTTGTTTTGTTTGCGCGTGCAGCGCAAACAATATATATATAAGCAATAAACGTGGTTCGGCCATAGCTGTCGGTCATCTAGGGTTGTTTAGCCACCACATTTAAACCGACAGATTGAAATGCAAATAATTCCCTGGAAAGTCACCGAGTGTGTTGTTGAACACTCAGTTTCCTGTTGTCGATTTGCCTTGCGTTCGTTGCGGAACGCGCTTTTATGAGCATAGTTTATATCTGGTGGTTTTCAGTGTCAAATATATCGGAAATTTCATGAATCATTTCGGGATGCCTTTTATTATGTGTATGTGAATGAACTGTTTTTCAGCGGACTCATGTTTCTTTGCAACACGATAAGCTGCGACAACCGGAGCAGTCTGCAGTGGAGCGTAGACTGGTATTTAATTTTTTTTCTGCGGATATTTTCAAATACAGGGCGTTGTTTGGAGTGAATTCGAAAGGGCGCTTGTGCACTCGACTTGTCGGCGTCCAAAGTAGCTCAGGGCGCACTTCGACGAGACAAAATACGGAGTAAACAAGTGACTGTGCAGCCCAAACGCGTCCTCGGTTGAGATCTTGGAGTCGGCAGAGCCGTCCGCTACGCTTTTGAGAGTTGTTTATCAAAAACTGCAAACAATGTGCATAAACGTACAAAGAAAATCAACAACAAAACAACATTAAGAACGACAAGTGGGGTGCCATTCTGGTTGCAAACAAGAAAGTGACGTAACGAGAACGTTGGGGCGCAGCCTCAAACTAGAATAATTCTTGTTTGAGGCTCCGCCCCAACGTTCTGGTTCACGCACGCGGTCAGCTAGAGTCTGAAGAGGCCCCAACGTTGCGATGACGCGTCCACGCAGTTGGGGCGCAGAAGTCCACGGATTTCCCCCTGTTCTTTTTGTTATTTTCTTTCTCTCCTACGGGAGTTACAACGAGCGAATAACGGAGAAAAGGCTAACTTCCGGAAAATAAAAGGAAAGAGGGAAAATTATATTATCCTTGTATAAAATGCAATAGATTATTTCAATAATTATCACGTAAAATAAATTTAACTAAGATATCTCAACCTGTTTTTCAGTCTTTTTCTACGGTCCTTCAAAACAAACATGGTGAAAACCGTGGTGACGACCTTGTGGTGTTTGTGCCTCATTTGCGCCGTTGTTTCCCCTGTTTCTGCACGATACGGATGGCATTACGAGAAGAAAATGATATGTGAAGGTACGCTGCGATACCGATAATCTTTTGTGATGCCGCCGCGAACATAAGCTGCAAATGAAATGTCCGGTTTGCCTGTGAAGGATACTCCAAATGCATACAGCGCTGACGACTACTCTGTGGTAATATATGACAGGTCGTGAAATCGACGCAGAGTGTACCGGTTGTCAACATGCTGTGGACGATGCAGGAAATTTTCTTCGGGCACTTTTAATAATGCTTTGCTCCCTTTGGTCACTGCAGTGACTACGACGCTAGTCTCCATAAGCCTTGCTCTTTTATTTTGCGCTGAAGAAATGGACGCGACCGCATAATCTTAGGCAGCCTTTTTTACTTTTTTATTTGCATAGAAGGTTGTGGAACACACACACACACACACACGCACACGCACACGCACACGCACACGCACACGCACACGCACACGCACACGCACACGCACACGCACACGCACACGCACACGCACACGCACACGCACACGCACACGCACACGCACACGCACACGCACACGCACACGCACACGCACACGCACACGCACACGCACACGCACACGCACACGCACACGCACACGCACACGCACACGCACACGCACACGCACACGCACACGCACACGCACACGCACACGCACACGCACACGCACACGCACACGCACACGCACACGCACACGCACACGCACACGCACACGCACACGCACACGCACACGCACACGCACACGCACACGCACACGCACACGCACACGCACACGCACACGCACACGCACACGCACACGCACACGCACACGCACACGCACACGCACACGCACACGCACACGCACACGCACACGCACACGCACACGCACACACACACACACACACACACAACCGGCTTCTACGCTTTTACACATCCCTACATAGGTACAGCTGCAACGGAAAAAGCGTAGCACAAGTTACCGACGACCGGAGCGCCACGCGGCGCTATAGTTCCCGAGAGCGCCGACAGCGAAAGCGCCAGTCACGTTTTATGTCTCAGCGCGGGGGCGGCCGACAGAAAGCAGCCCATCCTAAACCCCACATTTCGAAAGCTATCGTATTTTTCAATATTCAGCCGGTCATCCCCGTTCAGACATTAGGGGGTTTTCGTAGATTGTTTTCGCCGTCCCGCAACGCCCTCCGCAACCCGCTACGATACCCGGAACTCTACAGTCAAGGCTATCGGCACGCAGGCGCAGTAGCGGCTTCTTCGTTGCGGAGGGCTTAGTGGAGGGGGAAACGCGGTCTACGAAAATTCCCTTTTAGCGAGTTTTAGTAGGCCGTATTTCCCCCTCCGCTAAGCCCCTCCGCTACCCGGAACTCTACAGCCAAGGCCATCGGCGCGCAGGCGCAGTGGTGGTTTCTTCGTAGCGGAGGGTTAGAGGGGGAACACGGTCTACTAAAACTCCCCATTGAACGTGACTGGCAAACTTGGTATCGGCGCGCTCGGGAACAATAACGCCGCGTGTCGCCATTTTGCCGCTCCGGACATCGGTCACTTGTGCTACTCTTTTTCCGTTGCAGCCGTACCTCGCTATCCCATTGGCTGCACTGCGCGTGACGATTCAACGCTCTTTGCAATGGGAACGTTCGTGAAACTAGAAAGCCTCTGTTTGCCGCTAACAGTCGCTTTTTGAGTTCAGGTTGTGACGACAAAATGACGTAAGAACAAGAATGCACGGGAGTATTTCCATTGTTTTAACTCGACAACTGTACCCTTGCGAGATAAACTCGAAAGAACATGGCCGCGATGCTCTTCGGATCGACCGCGGCTGGGGTTTGACATGCGATCGGTGGCTTGATCAACGCACACACGAATGCTTTCGTGCTGTTGGATGAGCCGATTCGGCGGCAGGACCGGGTCGAAGAGCACGATGAGCTGGCTTTCAACATCTGATATAACACTTGGCGAGATGAAAGACTTGGCTTTTATTTGTGCCGGTGTTAAGAAGCTTGAACGTGGTGGTGTTGTTGTGGCTCGTAACGGCGGCCTTGCTCAGGTTATGCAGACGATAATAGACCTTCATTCGGCGTTGCCATGTGTCAAGGTTCAAAACCTCACCTTGACACAAAGCGACGAACGCTTCCACGAGCACGGAGGCAACAGCCAACGGTCTGAGAATGAATTATGTCGCCGCCACGACAGCCAGAGATCGCCCCAACGGCAAAAAAACAAACGACAAGCTCATTGAGGTTTGTGTTGCTCTGATGGCTGATTCATAGGACGACAAGAGCGAATGATGTAAAACGAATTGTAAGTTTGCCAGCATCTCGCAAAACTAACGCGTTTCGTTGAAAATGAAATTTGTTAACACCTTGAAAGTTTGACGGGGACTGCATTGTGAGCGCAGCCTTCACACAAGTGTTTTCTGAAATGTGCACTTTGCCTGCATGCATAAAAAGACAAACACTGCCCTATATGGTGTACAAAACTAAGAAAATTTAGCTTATCCTGATAATGTTGACTATCTATTGAGTGCTGTTGATAGTAGTGACGTAGCCAGGAACTTTTGAGGGGGTGAGGGGGGGGGTTGAGGTGGCTGGAATATTCATGACTTAGGGTGTGGGGGGGAGAGGGTGGTGTCGAAATTTTGTGTACATTCTAGGGCCCGCCGGATTCGGGGAAGGGGAAGGTATCGGGAGCATCCTACATTCACAGGCTGTCATAAGCATGTGCATAGCCACTGAGCTCGTACCACAATTGCAAGATAGTTGCTGACAATCTTCACGTTACGTAGCAGTTCTTTATTTAGTACATATGCTCGCTTTTCCTTCACACATCTACTTTGCTTCCGCTTGTCGGTTATGCTTGATGGTGATAAGTCAACAGTGCGTATTTGCTCTGCATTACACTCAAGTCTCAAAAATCCAGTTCACACTACTTTTTAATTTTAATCAGTTACTGTCACTTTTGAAACGACAATCTATTTAATTGGTATCATAACCTTTACATTAAAAATACGCGTGTTGAATGTAGGGAAATGGCATCTTTATTGTTTTTCTTGGTCACGGAGATCACAATCATCCAGAAGATTGCACTGGCTAAATTTCTCGACTACAATAAGTAAGAATGTCGCCATTCTTTGGCGAACTAAACTCCTGCTGTCTAAACAACACACGATTCATTTTACGACACACTGTTCATAGTTCATTGCAGGGTATCAAAATATTGTTTCTTAGGACTGTCCGATGACTGACATGCAACTCCAGAAGCTTGGCGTGAAAAGGTAAAATATCTAATTGATACAATAAAGTGCCGTCAGCAACTTATCCAGACTTTATTGCGTGATTTACAGTAGCTACAAACTGCAACAAATGGTCAACTGTAGACATAGGTAGTACTAAGCGTGCACTAACTTTGAAGCGGTAGAAACCCTGAAGTTTTCAATTCAATTCAATTCAATTCATTTTATTTACTCTGATAATACAAAATGGGCGGTGGAGCAAGGAGGAAAAGCTGCAGAATTGCAGTTTGGCGAAGCCCCTGCCCTCTACAGACAGATCGGACAGCGGGATGCAATTACATCGTTTGAAACAAAAAAAAAAAAAGTACATTTATGCGCCACACCGAAAAATATGTTATTAGGAGGATAATATTTCAGGCAATCTATACTTGTTTAAATTTTCAATGCAGACACCTTTTTCTTTAAAAAAATTCAATACTGTTGGAAGTGTGTGCTGAATCATCTGAAGACCGTAATTAGTTCTTGGACCTGGTACTCTCATGGTTCCGGCGCTGCGCATACCGTATGCAATATTTTTGCTAGTCGACTTGGAAATTTGCCCTAATGATTGATTAGAAAATTTAAGTGATGCCATGTACCTAGTTGCTAGCTTATATTTAAAATATTCTTTGGTTTTCATTACTTTATGTTTAGAAAAAAGAAGTTCAGTATAGGGTGAAATAAGACTCATTAGTTGCGATGCAAATTGCTTTCTTCTGCAGCAAAAACAATTCATTCACGTTAGTACTTGTCGTAGTTCCCCAAACTAAATGACAGTGTGATATACGAGTATTAAA
Organism: Ixodes scapularis; assembly: GCF_016920785.2. NCBI lineage: Eukaryota > Metazoa > Arthropoda > Arachnida > Ixodida > Ixodidae > Ixodes > Ixodes scapularis. The sequence continues at coordinate 77,292,415 of NW_024609835.1, forward strand.
TAATGCATTGTAAATTTTACAATGTTTTACAAAAGAGCGATTCGTATATAGAATACCTATGATGCTTGAAAGTTTGAAAGTAAGATTTTGAACATGCGAGTCCCATAACATATGTTCGTGAAAAATCACGCCTAATGTATTAACAGTAGTTACATACTTAACCTCCGAGGAATTCATCATTAATTTTGTGGTGGCCTTACACACTGTACCTTTCGGTTTGCAGATAATTACATTATTTTTACTTTCATTAATTTTCAGAGTATTGGAGACAGTCTACCAACTAAGTTTTTCGAGGCATAAATTTGCATCGGTAATTAAACTATCAATGTCTTTTCCTAAAAAAAATATACTGGTATCATCTGCACAAATGACAAATGAGGCCTTTCTTTGGATAGTAACTATATCATTTATAAATAGGTTAAACAGCAATGGCCCCAAGACACTACCTTGAGGAACTCCTGTCCGAACTGCTTTCAGCATTGAGGAATATTCGCTTATTTCACCAGTTTGACGCCGGAAACTCAAGTAGCTTTCTATAAGAAAGAGCCAGAGAATGCCCTCGAATTTCATAGGAATGTAGTTTCTCTAACAGAAATTTATGACTTAGCCGGTCAAAGTCTTTAGAACAATCAATAAATATTCCTAAAGTTGGACACTTGTTTTCAAAATTGTTTAGCTTATTTTTTTTTTCTGTAAAAGAGCCAGTTCAGTAGAGCGACCTTTCCGAAAACTATACTGAGAATCTGTAAGTAGCATATTTTTTCATAAAAATTATTAAACCTAACATGAAGAACTTTCTCTAAACCCTTGGAAAAAACAGGCAATATTGAGATCAGTCTGTAGTTGGACATATTATTTTTGTCTCCGGACTTGTATAAGACAGACACCTTAGCTGTTTGCATACCTTTTGGAAAAACACCAGTCGAGAGCGATAAATTAAAGATATGTGTAAGACAAGGCGAGATAATGTCCAACACGTATTTTATTGGCTGCACCTGCATTCTAATAAAATCGGTACATTTACAGTTTTTGAAGTTCAGTAATGTCGAGCTTACTTCGCTCCGTCGGTAGGAAACAGAAGACAGTTTTGTAAAATTCCTTGAGCACGGGGAGCCGCTTGTTCGCTCTGCAAGGGAGAACAAATTTGTGAAATAATCATTAAATTTATTTGCTTGTTTAACTTATTACCTTCTATTATAAGTTCCCTTATAACGTTATCGTGATCATTTCGGTCTAATAAAATATTAACTTTTATTTTTCTAAATCACGTCACTTCTATTTTCACTGTGAAACTTTCTGCAATAATATGAAAATCTTGCTTTTATTTTATTTATTTATCAATAATACCTGGCCCAAAGGGCTGTGGTAGGAAAGACACAAACATACAAATAATAAGAAGGCTACGATTGGACACCAGGGATACTGTTTCCCAAAACATTATACAATATAAATATAAATAGCACCCAGCATACAAAACAAAAAAATATTAATAAGACAGAATCTGATTTGGTCAGATCAGTGTACAGAAATGAGGCCTAAAACATTATGCAATATATATAGCACCCAGCATACAAACCAATAACTATTAACAATTCTAAACATGAGAAAATTTAATTTCAATCTATTTCGAAAAGAAGACAGTTCCTTTTGCGATAAAATAGCCAACAGAGTCTGAATTGGTAACCTCAGCGGGCAGCGTGTTCTATTCAACAATGGTCCTAGGGGAAAAGGAGTATTTGAAGGTGTCTAATTGCATTTGATAGTCCAGTATTGAACGTGCACTAGATGATCTGCCTGAAAATTAATATATTTGGAAGTGTCGATATTTAATTTACCCTGAATCATTAAAAATAACATCTTTAATCTATCTATCCGCGCTATTTCGCTTAATGTTAGCAGGTTAGCTTGTTGCAACATTTCTGAAGGGGAGCTTCGCGTTTCATATTTGTTGTAAATAAACCGTATTGCTTTCCCTTGTCACACCTTCTAGCTTATTATTATTAATTTTAGTGAACGAGTCATAGACCACATTTGCATATTCTAAGATTGGCCTTAATATCGTTTTATAGACTGTAAGTTTTGTGCTGGGGAAAGAGTGCTTCAAGAGCCGTTTGAAGGTCCAAAGCCGCTAAGTCGCTTTTGTTTTAATGTAATCAATGTGTTTGTCCCATTATAGTTTATTACTAAAATATAACCCTAAATACTTATATTCTTCGACATGTTGAATAGGTTGATCATCAATGCAATAGGAAAAATCCAGAGGACACTTTTTCCGCGTAATGAACATTGAAACGGTTTTTGAGGTGTTCAGCTTCATTTGCCATTCCCGACACCAAGGCTGTCCTCTCTCAGCAATTATTTAAAACTATTTGGTCTTGATAGGACTTAACTTCTTTCTATAAAACGGAATCGTCCGCGAATAATCTTATGTTGACATATATGTTTTTAGTGATACCGTTGATATATAATAGGAAAAGTAAGGGCCCCAAGACAGAGCCTTGGGGCACGCCGAAGCCAACAGGAAGAGAATCAGATTCATAACCGTTAGAACAAACGTACCGTTCTCTTCCTCCTAGGTTTGAGGTTAACCATTTTACTAATTTGTTTGAGTTAAGTATGGTATTCAGTTCTAGAGAAGCTTGTTCTGAGGAATTTTATCGAAGGCTTTACTAAAATCCAGAAATACAACATCTGCCTGACTTCTGCTATTCATTACCATACCAAGATCATGCGTTATTTCTATGAACTGGGTTACTGTAGACAGGCCTCTTCTAAATCCATGCTGACTCGCCGCTAAGATATTTACCTTTTCAACGTAATTGAAAATGTGCCTAGCAATTATATGTTTTAGCAGTTTACAACACTGACTCATTATGGAAATGAGCCTATAGTTTGCAACATTTTTGTTTGTCTCCCGATTTAAAAACAGGTATAATTTTAGCTATTTCCATTCTTTAGTAACAGCACTCCATTTTCATGATTTTCGGAATATTATCAACTCAGCCATCCACTCAGAGTAACGTACCAGAAAACATTTGGAATTAAATCTGGCCCCATTGACTTTTTGGATCGACGTTAAGAAGCAGATTAAGGATGCCTTCTTGAGGTAAAATAAGGTCATACAACTGTGGCAGAGCCTGATCAACAGTGTAATTTGGCAGCCGTCCATCATCGCTAGTAAAAACAGATTTTAAATGTTTATTGAAACTGGTGGGCTATATTTTGGGCTCTTCAATTATGTCATCGTTTATTTTAAATGCAGTACCAGCCTCTTCTTTGGCTGATAGATATTTCCAAAACTTCGTTGGAGATGATTTAAGGAATCTTTCTAGAGTTGTATTATGATAGCGAAACCTTGCCTCAGATAACATACGTTTTAGTTCCCGGGACAGAGTTGTTACAGCTTGTTTTCTTATCTGTGATCCAGTGGCCTTGGCCCTTTTACGCGCACGCGCAATCCAACGTTTCAGATGTATTATTTCCCAATTAATCCAAGGCCGCTCGCGCTTAATAATCTTTATTTTGTATGGGGCAAAATTAGTTAGACACTCCTCCGCAATAGTTTTAAAACAGTTCTAAAGCTCATCTATATTCGTGCTACAATGCTCTGAATGATCAGTGAACTTCTCAGGGGACCAATTCAATGTATCTATAATACTATAGCGTCATATGCAATCCAGCACCTTAGTCTTCATAACTTGAGGCCTGTGGAAACGTAGGGGTAGCTCTAGCAGCACCAGTTTATGATCAGAGATTCCGTCTCGTAGTTCAACGCTAAACTCTCTCTATTCGCTACTAAACAGTACATAATCAAGTACAGACATTGAATTTTCTTGAATTCTAGTATAAGATTGCACTATCTGGACTAGGTCAAACGTGAACGCGATATTTAAAAGGCATTCCGCGCTGTCACTTTCTTTAGAACCGGCCGATAAGGAATCCCAACTTAACGAGGGCAGATTAAAGTCACCTGCTAGAAGAATTTTACTGTCACTTCTGCAGTTCCTTAAAAGATATGACGTCGTCTCTTTTGAAATCGAAAGAGGTGCGGGTTAGGAGGCCTGTAGGGCGCTCCCGATACTGGACAGAAGTCATGTATTTTTACCTTATATCAAAGCGCTTCGGCCTGTTTTTGTTCTTCCATTTCGACAAAATAAATTCCTGATTTAAACACCATTGCAACACCTGCGCCCAAAGTTCGCCAATCTTTTCGAACTATTTCATACCCTGGAGGCCCGATTTCGTTGTTTGCTATATTTCCGTTAAACCAGGTTTCAGTTATTACGATTATATCTGAATCGTACGTCAACAAAATGTGTTCCGGCTCCGATACCTCGTTTATAATACTTCTTGCATTTAGATTTATAACTTTCAACGTCTGTAACTTTTCTTGGGTCTTTTGTTGGGTATGTCTTTTATTATTCTGGCTATTACATTTATATCTCTCACCGCTAACGTGATTCCAACCGCAAGTTTCATTCCCCACAAACATTTTATCAAATCTCAACTTAACTTGAACACCGTTATCCCTTTCCTGCCGAGAACTTTCCTGAAGACATTTCTGTGCCGTCCTGAAAAGTTTGGAATGACCCTCCGAAATTCGTAAAGCCGTTCCCCTTAGCTTTGAGCAGTTCCTTAATATTGCGATTTTTTCTCTGTAGTCGATGAATTTAATCATAATGGGTCTTGTTTTTCCTTGTAGTTTTTTTTTACAAGCCTGGTGCCACCTTTCGATGCTCTTGATTTCTACACCTACTTGTTTGAGGAAAATATCCTGCGTAACATGCCTAGCTAGGATATCTTTTATTTCCGATACTGCCTCGTCTAATCCATGAATAATAAGATTGTTACGTCGGCTCCTGTTCTCAATGTTGTCAATAGTAACGGTTAACTCTGCTGCGGTTTTTTGTAGTTCCACCACTTGCGTTTCAGTGTTGTTGGTCCTATCTTCCAGAGCCCGCAGCTTACTCAATTTAGATACCATTGTAGTTAGTCTTCCCTCAATTTGCGTAATCTTCTGCTGGGTTTCCAGGTGGGATGTTTTTATTTCAGCGATATATTTAGTAATCCGTTCAATATGTACCTCAATATCAGGGCCGGGATTCAATTCCACATTACCACTTAATAGCAGAAACTCTTTCAGAACTACACAATACTCATAACACATTTAAAGTAACAAATTTTGGCCCGGCAGCAGTAGCAAACATAAGTTGTTGCTTCTATAGGACTTAGTATCAAAGTACGCGACACCAAACTGAACGCAAAAAAGGACGATCTGATTAGGCGTCATGCCTTCGCCGCTGCAGCCAGGCCAACTGAAGTGATGGTTGGGAGAGATCCGCTTTACAACGCTGGGATCCGGTGACGTCACAGCTGATGGCACCTTCCATTGGTCCACGCATTGCCCTTTGGTTGCTGATGAGAAAGGCGATTCCCAGGTTGACTCAGCGAAGGGAACCAGACCTCGGATCGTAGTTCCGTGGGTGCGTTGATATCCGGCAGGGCCATCCCCGATGTGCGCGTCAGGAAGCAAGAGCTGAACGCAAAAAAGGACGATCTGATTAGGCGTCATGTCTTCGCCACTGCAGCCAGGCCAACTCAACGTCAACTTACTACCATGTTGTTAATAGCAAAGTGGTGTTTGCGGCAACGTGTAGGAGGCCTTCAGAACGGTGACGGTCTCCTTCAGACAGGTGATGATGGTGACGAAGGTTCAGTTAGATTCTGTACGTTCAGCCAACGCACCCCACAACTTCGGTGTGCTTGTCGTGGTTGCGACGAAAGCCTTCTTTTTCACATGCCTCAGCTGCCTCGGTCCGGGGTTTTATCGACCCAGCCGTATTTTCCCAGCCGGTTGACAGCGATCCCCGCGATGGCCGTCACGGCTATGATCACCATTGACTGGGCATTAGCTATGTTATCATCAAAGGCAACCGCGCTCTTGTGGCTCCCCGTTGAGAAAAATCTCAATGCAATTCAATCAGTAGCTGCTGCTCGACGGTCATCATCTCTCATCGTCGCCGTCTCTCGTCCCGCAGCTGGTCACGCTGCGATCGCACGGTGCTTTTCGACAAGCGGCATTGTCGTCAGAAACAGTCGTCGTGCATCGCGAAGGCGACCGGCTGCTCGCGGAAAACCTGTCATTGTACGCGTTGGTCGAGCCATCGCTGCGCAACAAGCATCGCCCGCCGTTTTCTACGCTCTACAACCCTGCCTAAAGCTGAATGTGCTGCGCTGCGAAGATCTACAGAGCAAACGCGTGACCAGAAAATAAAAGAAAAACAATGAGTTACATTGAGATGAGGAGAAACACAACGTACATGAATAGGCGCAGACTAACAACTCTATATTCTTTTCTTTTTTCTCATTTTCCTTGCGTGAGTTTTCCCATGCGTAAGTTTGGAAAAAACTAAAAATCTACGAATTAATGAAACTTTTTTTTTTATTATTTCTTATATTTTCAGTTATTTTTGTTGAAAGCACGGAGTACGTTCTTGTAGCTCCTACACTCGCACTAGCTCGCACTCATAGTGAAACAGAGAGTAGGGTGTGTCGAGTAATCTAGTTACGCGACTTCCGCTACGTACGTCGTTCGTGGTCATACGTCAGTTTGTCGTCGCGGTCCGAACTCGAAGAGCGAGAGTTAGGGCAAACGGTTGCTTTTGCGTTTCGCGAACGTTCCCATGGGAACCGCGTGGAATTATTACGCGCGCGGTGGCCAATAGGAGCGCGCGGTTCGTAGGGGGGAGGAGTTTTCGAGAAACACGAAAGTGAACGTTTGCGACAAAATAGCACCCCTGGTAAGATATTTCGTGCAAGTCTAATTGACCACTTTCAAGTCCTTTTTTTTTTCCTTTTCTAAAAAGCACGTAGAGAACATCAGGTTAACGAGATTTAAATTTGACGACATGTTGAAAGCCATAACAACCTGAAAAAAGAAAGAAAAAAAAAAAAACGCCAACGTTTATTGTTTTTTTTTTTTACGAAACCATAAAACTTTTTTTTAGACCGTCATTATGCGCAGTAGGGTGCCTTCATGCGCGCTTTGCTTAGTGTGGAGACATCTTGCCATTTTGTCCCAGACTTTTATTTTTATTTTTTGTTCAGAAGTGCGTCAAAGAGCGTGTCCCTGCGCGCGTTCGAAGCGCTGACTGCGCTATGGCAACATTTTATTTACGTCGATTTCTTTGTATTTTTCCCGTGAGCGCGTGCTGTCGGCATCGGGTGCTACCACGGTGTACAAAGGGTGGCATCACCCTAAACAGAAGGACATTGACGCACCCTGATGCGTACCATTCCAGTTTCTAGCTTTTGGTTATCGACAGTACTATCATCCTAATTTGCCATTCTTGGTTCTGTCAGAATCTCAAGGAACAGCAGCTAGGATCTGCAAACCCGGCTGCTCTTCTTTTTTATTTTTGTCCCGGCTTTTATGTAAATGAATGTTCCCTTTATTGCTATCCCCGCTTCTTTTTTTTTCTTTTTGCCAGCGGCAATGCATTTTTTATTTAGTTTTTTTTACCAATAAAATGCCAGGACATCACACTTACTTTTTTTTTGGTTTTATCGAAGAACCGTGTTGCTCCATTCGAGTTCTGTTGAGCACGTTACACAGCAAACCATATGGGATGGCAGGCTGTCTAACCGGGGTATAACAATTATTAAAACGCGAGCCCAGACTTACCGTCAGCTATGCTGCAAATGCACTGTCACTTACCGTGACCACGAACGAAGGAAGTGTCGCTTAAAGGGTTACTTCAACGAAATTTGAAATATTCCCGTCGTGTTCAAAAATAGGCTGAATATGATCCACAATATCCGTAAATGACAATCGCACGTTTGTATTTTGAGCCTGGTGGCTGTATTTTTTGTTATAAACGGCCCACTCTGGCAAGCGCTTGGAGAAGGCCCAGCGGACACCACGTGCCATCCAACGGAATCGTGACGTAGGTCGTCTCAGGACGAGCAAAGCTACGGCGAGGCTGACGTCGAGAGGATGGCCTAGGGAGCCTTCATGTGCGCTTTGCTAGGGTGATGCCATTCTTTGTAATACCACTCGCCGACAGACCAGCAGCCATTTTGTTCCTCGGCGATAATCCGTGGGGCTTATAACCCTCCCGGAAACAAGCACCTTATCTCAGAAGTTCGGAGCAGCGTTGTGGAACCCACGGAGGGAGGATGAGCATTTTCCCCCTCGGATGGGATTACCGATGGACACAAAGGCCACTTTCCGGCGCACGGGGAAACAATGAGAGGAACAAAATGGCGATGGACGAGGGTGTGGGAAAGGGAAACAGGCAGTTGGCATCACCCTATGCGAAGCGCACATGAAGGCACCCTAGGATGGCCTAGTTGTTCCAGCCACCGAAGTGGCTGCTTTTGTACGAATTTTGAGTGACGGGTTAATCTTCTGTAATCTCGTAGGGGGACAATAGCGAGTTCTGCGACACACAAAAGGCATTTTCGGGAAGAGGGGGTTCCTCCTGCCCCTCTTCTGTCGTCGTGGCCGGAGGCGAGACAACCTCCGTCACTAGCTGTCAAGGTTCCTTGACGGGCATTACAAGCGAGGCGTTAGCGACATCCATTAGGTGCTCTCTGTTAATTGTTTAATTCGTTTTAAAATTTCTTTTCGTGACTTTTGTAACAAGATATTGGTGTGTTCGATGTGATGATGCTCCTTTGAAGAGATATAGACCAAAAAATGAGCGCCGAAATTTCATTGTGGTATCCCTTTAAGTGTACGTTCAGCCTGGTGCCATCACGTTAATTCACACGAAGGTACATCAATTTTTCGGTCCTTATATTTCAGAGTCTGGTTGATTCCATTAGGCTTATTATTCTTCCTCACTCTCTCATGCCGTGATGCGAGAGTGAAGCTAACAACATATTCATAAATGCCGCAAAGGAGCGCCGCGCTTCGAGTGTATCGAATCTTTATGTGTAATTATTTTGTTTCATTGACTTTTTTTTTTTTTTTTTTTTTGCTGTGACCCGTTGGGGACGACAGGCGACACACCATACTTTGTCCGAGTATCACATAATTACGCTTCGTATACCGTCCGTGGTGCAACCGGTGCGTACACGTAAAGCAAAATAGATAAGAAAAATGACATATTATGCTAATATTATGCGTAGTTTAAGCAAGAAGATAGAAGATGACGAGGCCACGCAGTTTGTCGAACCGACGATGCATGAAGTTAAGCGTACAACTATAAATTGCACTCTAAAAAATGTCTGTAAGTCTGCTTTCCCGCACAATACTCGGAGAGCCAATCAGCGCAACTTACGGAGGCATCGCAGCGAATGACGATGCCGAAACATATGTTTAGACAAAAAAACGCAGTCTGAGTTGTGACATTAAGCAATGCAAAACGTCACGCTTGCATTGCTTAATGTCACAACTCAGTCTGCGCTTTTTGGTCCAAACAGATGTTTCGGCATCGTCATTCGCTGCGATGCCTCCGTAAGTTGCGCTGATTGGCTCTCCGAGTGGTGTGCCTGAAAGTAGACGCACAGACTTTTTTTTAGAGTGTGATTGCAACGGATAAGGCGAGCAAGTGCACAAAATGCGTCTTTCGGCGCATCAAAACGCAGAAAAAGGGCGCGCCACTCAAAGGACAGCATAGCGAACGCGTAGAAGATGCGCGATGACGAGACAGAGGAGCTCGCGCCGTGACTGGTTGAGGCAAGGGGGAAGGGGGGGGGGGGGTGGCGAACAAACGCACGTGGATGCATTTGGAAGGGTACATAAACGCACGACGTTCGAAAGGAGCAGACAAACTTGCATGCCGTATACACTCGGCTAACGCAGCACAGACACACTCAAACTTGTTATCGCGCAACTTCAAGTGGTCACCTTCCGTGCGTATACGCACACTTGGCGCAAGCGATCACTGCACGCCAACCTCTTTTGACATGCCCCTTTTTAGAGCGAAGCTCTTTAGGCGCCCGTTTCCGTGTTTCGCGCCGTCGGCATTGGCGTAACAGCACTAACTTTAGCGAGAAAATTGACGTCACGTGACCTCAACACTAATTCAATTCCCCTCTAGATTTAGCGGGGAAATTCAGTTTCTCCGCCATATTTAGCGGTAAAAGTGACGTCACGTGGTCTCTGCACCAATTCAATTCCCCGCTGAATTTAGCGCGGAATCGAATTCACGTGTCGTAAATTTCTCCGCTAAATCTAGCGGAGAAACTGAATTCGTTCAGAGCTGACGTGAAACCAAGTCATGGGACACTAGGGAATTGTAGTAGAGCGTTTCCGCAGCCCGCAAAGGACCCAGATAGTGCTCCGTAATCCGCCACAAGGCCTTGAACTATGCAGACGAGGCTGGCGGCGCGCATGCGCAGCTGCGGCGTTTTTTCGGGGATACCGTAGCGGAGGAAAAAAACGATCTACTACAACTCCTTATTATTTTCACCGCGCTATTTACCTGGGAAACTCAATTGAAGGAGGAGGGGAGAAAAGAGGATGGAGGAGGAGGAGAAAAGGAAAGGATACGGAAGAGGAAGAGGGGCATACCCTCCCCTCAGTAGCCTCCACTTCCTCCTCCTCAAGAGCTGCGCTCTAACATCGCATTACAGAGAGTTTCAGAAAAAGGAACTTGCAGCAGGGTATCACTTCCTAATTACCGGAGAAGGGAAATATTCTTACGTATTTGAGTAGAAATGGATAATCCACCGTCACTTCGTGTTACAGGGGCATTTGAACTATTTACTAAGAGTTGTAGTTACTAGGTTAAAGTCATATTTTTGTTCTGAGCATGGTAATTTAGTATTATAGGCTTATCAACTTAAATTATATATTTGTTTATATATTTGAATCTCCGGAGATGTTGACGCTTAACAGTGCCTGACTCGAATACTTGAAAGGTTAAAACATCGAGGACTAGGACGAAGCAGGAGTTCTTTCATCCTTCGTTTCCGTCCTCGTCCTCGATGTTTTATCCTTTAAATTATTTGTATCTATTCACCAACATGCTCGTTTTCAATTAGAACAGTACCTACTTGTTTCAAGCTGTTAATGCGTAATGATGCACACGCGCAAATTGTTCGTGCTTGATTTAATTACATGGGAGATCAGAAACCCTGGCAGGTAAATATCGAAACCATATTAACTCACGTAAATGGCAACACTGGTTTACAAATGAGGTCGTGCTTCTGCATCCACTCTAAGGGCGGTAGAGTTGTGGTGAATTCCACTCGTAGATCCGAAGCGCTTTCCAAAATCCGCGAGGGAGGCAAAATTCCGCGCCGCGGGACCAGCTCCGAATCGACGAGGGGAAGATAAACTCGCATTTTTGAAGCGACCTCCCCCACACTCCTCTCCACCACTTCCCCCTCCGCCGTTCAAAATGGCCGCTGCTCGAACTTGACAAACCCACCAACGCCTCAGCCGACTGATCTTTCCGACGCAGAAATAACACGCAACACAGGCCGGGCGAAATTATACGTACACGGCGCCCATGTCACAAATAACGAAGACGTCCGCGTTCGGCACCGTCACGTACCTTTCGGCAGCCTCGAAGCCGGGGGGACGGACAGCGATTGCCAGCGGTGGAGTTCAGATTTCTGGTGCGATTTTAATAAACACAGAGGTAAAAAAAACATCTCTTGCAAGGTCATTGCCTAGTCTCTTCTTGCTTTATTGCACGGGAGAACGCCGGAGGAATGCGGTGTAAAAAGGGTAAACAATTATTGGCTGCAGAATGAACAGGCCTAACCTTGCGTCTGCCTTCGGCTTTTCTGTCGTTCCTTTTCTCATTCTTCCTCTCACGATCACAGATGTCAGCGCTTACGATTTCCCACGCTCCACAGTCCCGGTTTTGTATCCCTGATCTACGCGAGGTAGAAGCGTTCGAGCCGTCACAATTACACGTATACAACCGACGCACCCGAACAAACCCAACTCGACGACCCGACAGTGGCCCGACCGGCCCGCCGACCTCGCCAACCTCGCCATGCATGCGCACTGCCGATTTAGAAGGAAATTACGTAGGGTGCTCTGTCAACTTTTGAAAAGATCTGGGATATCTCGCAGAGCAAGTTCGGCGCGGTTTGGGGTCCTCCGTGGAGTGGCCGCTGCCAAAGATCTACGAGCGAAAGATGGACAGCTCGAGCCAGATCTGCGAGCGGAATATGCGCTCCAAATGGAGTGCTTTTGGAGCGCTCGAGATCTGCTTGCGGAATTCACAATTAGTCGTAGTTGTTTAGGAGGCGAGTTTAGAAAACGGGGTGGCTCAGGAAAGATTTCAACCATACAACAATAACAATATCCTTTGCTAGGATACAGCTAGACGACTTAAACGTACTATAACGCCACCTAACTCAGCTTGCAATATTTATATGCCACCAGTGCCTTAGCTGGTCGCCTTACGCATACTCTTGGATGTTTTTATAAACAACGCGTAAGGGAATAAGGTATTTCAGATTTGAACCTTTGAAAGTTATTACTCCGGTTACTTTACTAGTAAGAACATTCGATATTGCCGGAAGGGTGTTTGTAGGAGTAAATGGTTACTCTTTAGATATGTAGTGGCTGCCCTAGATTGAAAGCAGCCGCTGTGAGTTTTTTGTTTTTATATATGTGATAACATTTCTTCGGGCACTGAACCTTGAGATTGCGTACGTCCGTCGTTCGCGGCTTGTTAACGTTATTTAGCTGGGAAACTTGAATTGGTACATAATTACCCCCGAATTACATTTAGGAAGGATTGGCGCGAAATTGTCGCCGCGCTGAGGCATACCCAGAGCGCCGGGCTCGACGGACGTCTGAAGAGGTGCAGAGGATCATCAATAATGTCACATTACATCTCATTTGGAAGCAGTCCAAGAAAAGCCGTAGTTTTGTGTTGAACTATTAAGTTGTTCGTAAGTTACCTGAGATGTGAAATCGAAACATTTGACTTCGGTCCGATAGAGGTTTTATTCCAATGGGAGACCGACCGGCAGGAATGAATTGTCTCAAGTTCTCACCGGGGTGCCATACATGATTAACTTTCGCTTAGAAACGAGATTGTTCGCTCGCGCACGACCTTTAGCAATATCCTGTGCTTAACGGTAAGTCTAGTGAATTTGGTAAAATGATGTCGAAAGGTGAATGCGATACGTTCCGGGAATAAAGCACGTAGCGCGAGATGCTGCCGCCTATACAGATTGTACAGGGAATATGGCCTCATGTCGTGTAGACGGATAAAAGGAAGCCGACTTTTCGGGTTGAGCACGTAGCAAGTTGTGCAATTTGACCTGGCATTAGAATGACCTGGCCTAGCTCGGTAAATTTCACTCATTGTGAAACGCGTGTTCTGACATTTGGCGACGCACGGAACTCGAGATCAGAGCGAGTTGTTTGTCGTCATGTACCTGCAAGGGCATTATTAGACCCGCTAAAGAGAACAGCAGTCATCTGGAAACATTTGTTCCTTGCGAAAGGCGGCTTTCAAGCAGGTTCGTAGGAATGATGAAATATTAGAGGCTTCTTCTGGGTTTAAGTATTTTCGGAGTAGTACCAAGTAAGATCGATAAATGTATTGATCAAAAACAAACAGCAAGACACATATGTTGCGAATCAAAGAAGGACGGAGCAGACATGCACTTAAAGAGAGCGGCACAGTTAGCACAAACAAGCGATCGCCAGGCTTACCTTGTTTTAGCTTTGAATTGAAAGTCTGTAATCAAACCTTCTGGTGTGACGGAAACCGATGATTCAGAGCATTACTGCATCCTGTAGACGTTGGTGCTCGTCAGTACCTTGAAAGAGAAAAAGTCGAAAAGGTGTCGAAGTTGTGTTTGCACTGTAACCGCTGCCAGCTTAAGAAAACGCAGGGCCTATCTATTTACTCTAACTCCGCTTTTTTTTTTTCATAGTTTATTTTTTTCAAACTAGGAGGGGGTAGAAAAAAAAAACAACTGCCATTGCCTTTACAGCCGTGACAAGG